>NC_061521.1:8047500-8358750 GCF_022379125.1 Scophthalmus maximus | reverse complement strand
GTATTGGTCTATTGGTTGGAGCCACGTGTGAGCACTGACATGGAGCGACTTTGTCATAACAAAGGAGGTGCATTCTGCCGTGCAGAATTTGACATTTGGCATCCGTGCGTTTGAATGTTTGTGCTGGCTTCTGTTCACAGCATGAGAAGATGTGGATTTGTGCAGAGTGCCGGTGTGACTTTGTCGGTGCTGATGTGTTAAGATGGGGCCTGCAGGTGCTTTCCTGCATATCTATGTCATAGAGACACCATTGGCTTCAGTCAGGGGGCAGCTCATAGCTCCCCACCATATTTGTTTATCTTAATACTTAATGGGGCCCTTTGGCAATAGCTCTCACTTGGAAATCAGACACTGGGAATGTGTGTGAAGGAAGTCATTAGTAGTAGTTTAGTAGTTTGCATTATATTTAATTCAGTGACTTGATTATTTTGTTTGTATTTTTCATATTTTGTTTGTATTTTTCATATTTGTTTGTATTTTTCATATTTTGTCATATACTGTTAATCAGATATTGATGAGGCTCCCATGATCATTTCCCTTTTTCTTCACTTTGTCATTTGAAGTCATGAGGCAAAGTTGACGTTGCTATTTTGGTCCTCTTTGCATGCCAAATGAGCTTCTTTCCTTTTATCTTTAGTGCTGTCTTCTTATTAATTCTCTGCTCATCTCTCCCTCTGTCTCTCGTCTCTACGAACTCTACAGGGAGATGGGGTAAAGGGAGATGGTTGGAGGGGAGAGACAGAGAATTTAGGAAAACAAGAGAAGGAGAAGCTGGTGCTGAAAGCGGTGGGGAGATTAGGAAAGAGAGGGCAAGTGGAAGGTGAAATGGGAAGAGACTGAAAGAATATATAGCAATGGAAGATTGACAGGGAGACAGAGACAAGAGGACAAAAGAGACTGAGTGTGTGCTAACAAAAGCTTTTAGGCTGGCAAATCTCATCTGAGGCTCATGCTTTTGGTGGGGGGTCAGTTTACACACACGCACACACACATCCGCACTCTCCAAAGAACAACATGTGATAGATAGGCCGGGGCCTGAACCTCACACATGCCTGGCTGCGTTTCCTGTAAAGGACATCAATATTTATCACATTTCCCATTTCAGACTAGAAACTATGATAACACTGCAGGATGGAAGAATAATAAAAGATAAATCAAATTACCCCACCTTGTGTGGGACCTTCTGCTTCGGTTTCATTTACGATCCCTTTCCAGCACTTGCGCGGGGTCAGCTGATACTCTTGCACGATGGAACAAGGTGCAGCCACGGTGGCTCACGTTTTTCACCCGTGGTATTGCAGGGCTCAGTCGTATTGGCAAAGCTAATGACACGTTATAGCGAAGCCTATGCAGGCAGATTGCACTGGATTGTTTTGTTTCATTAGTCTATCACATCCTCATCAGTGTAAAGCGCCAAGCCCAAAAGTCCTGATGCATTATTAATATGGATTTAAGGGTTTTAAAATAAACAATGTGGATCTGACTTTACTTAGTGAAGCTTTTATGAGGGTTTTAGTGCAGATCCAGATTGAATCAGGACGGTATCCCAGGATACATTACTATTAAATGAATAGCTGATGCATTGTGTTTTGAGACAGAGGTATTCTGTTTATTGATTAATATATTTGGTAATTACCAAGTGATATCACTCACACACACACACACACACACACACACACAGACACACAGGATGTGGTACAGGCTTCCAGGAGTCGTTTTTACCTAATCGGCTGCAGTAAAAGCTTGTCATGTGGTGGGTGACTTGCATCCAAGAGTGACTCACAGTGCCCGTGAATATTCTTCCACCCACACCCAGGAAGCGCTGATATTGCCCGTCACCAAATGAGAAGTTAACAACTAATTTTTCCTCTCAACTTCCAAGGCAATTATTCTCAAGGCCATTATACGGAATAATGCTTATTACTGATGTGGTTTCATGATTCACCATGATGCATGAAATGAAGTTGGCAAATTTGTCACAGCGATTCTCGGCTAATGGTGTCCACAGTGGTGGACGCGCACTTTAAAGTTAGGCTGATGTGAGCTTCTCGTGCCAATGTGCTCTGAGGCTATACACCTTTTAACACATAGAGAGTTATTTTGATCACTGAATTACCATAGTTTAAACTGAACTCAAATAAACAAGCTTCACTACAGTTGTGGATAATAGCTACAACTAAATCTATGAGCAAAAATAAATGTATATTTTATACATTATTCAATGTTCAAGCATGATGCTCGTAACAAAGACTTAGCGATAAGGTGGCTCTTATAAGGAGACATTCATACCCTATACAGTACACTCTATTGTTGGTAGGACGATAATAATGAAGGACACAGCACAAAACCTTGAGGAACACAAACTGTACACTAAGTCTGAATAAGTCTTATTTGTTGAGAAGAAATAAGAATAAATTAAAACCTTTACACTGTACACATGTGTGATCAAAATAGCAGTAATTTCTTATTAAAAAACTTTTTTTTTTTCATATTTTAAAGCAATCGCCTCCTCTAATATAAGAAATAAAAAAAAAAAAAGCGTCCGTTCACATCACAGACATTTCATTTTGTCCAGCACTAGAAAAGATCAGTCAGTAGTTCAGTTATTAAATTTGCCACAAACGTTCGTACAAAAAAGCGCCCCACTCCACAGCCTAAATTTACATTCCGGTTTTGTAAAACACAAATGTTGTCTGCAGATGTTTTGGGGTTAAGTACATTACTCAGCAATAGATCTTGAAGGATGAGAGAGCAGCATTTGTTCACTTCTCCTGACTAGTCTTTGCCAGCAGCCTGAGCGAATCTAAAATTGTATAAATTGAAAGTTATAAATAATTCAGGAACAGATTTTATCTTCTCTATTTAGATGCATTATTAGGCCAACACTACAGAGATTCATATATGTTACAGTCTCAGGGAGAGTCACCGCTCGCTGACCTTTTTGTGCATTCTGTTTTTCTACAAGATTATATCAAATTGCTCCTACAACGCCCCAGTTTTTATTTGAATTTACCTCAATCTGTAAATCAGATGTCACTGAGACATTTTTATAATGAAATAGGGCAAAGGATCATAAATTTGCATTTGTTTGTTCGTCTGTTCATTCATACCATGAAATTAAACCAATGGCTAGACTACTGTTACCGTTTGACCAATATGGGTCCTATATTATTTTTAAGGAATAGATATTTGATGTTATCACTAATTCAGCAAGACTAATACTGATTCCCATAGATCCTGACTTATATATCCAGGCCATAAATAACATTTGTACAGTCCATGATTATCTCGACTACTCCGATGCCCGCCTGGTGGGCCTCCCTTCATGCACAGTGACACCCTTGCCAATGATCCATCTGAGCTTTTATCAGCCTCCAATGGCGACCCGTGGCCGCTCGAATCAAATTCAAGTCATTAATAATCGCCTACTGAGCAACTCCGGGGCCCGCACCCGTCTAATTAAACTCAGTCATACAGGTTTATGCTCCTCCTGCTCCTCCGGCCACTGCATTCATCCGAGGAACATCAATTGGCATTGCACACAAGATAATCAGAAGACCAGACTGTGGTGAAATAAGCTACCGAATGCTATCAGAGCAGGGGCGTCCCTCTCTCTCTTTGAGTACATCTTGAAGACCCATCTCTTGCAAGAGCATCTCCGGTCCTAATACCCAGCACAGTTACTGCCACACGGATGGCAACAGATTTAGCATTATTATTAGTAATTTCACTTATTTCTAATACTTCACTGGTGTTCTTGTGTTGTCCCTCAACTGTGGATAAAATTGTGTGCCAAATGAGAAAATGTATACATTAAATTATTTAAAAAACAAACAATTCTATAGCATAATTCAAGATCTAGAATGTGGATGAACTTTTTTTTTTTTCAAACTATGACACAATGATTAGTTCTAGACTATAGTAGTTTCAAATCAGATCTCCCCTCATTGAAGCTTAGCCTCTGTTTAAAACAACACCCTATACTAACACAATACAAACAGGTGTTATTGATCAGAACGTGGAGAGTGTTTCTTCAAAAGGCATTTTGATGTGTGTGAATAATATATGTCTATACTTCCAGTGTTGTATTTACACCTGTAAAATGGAGGCAGATGAGCCAACGCTGCTTGTGTTCATTAGATTCATGCTGCGAAAAGGAAATAGCAGCTTCCTTCCCTCTGTGTCACGCAGTGAATACAGTTTTTTGACACTAAACCACAGCCGAGTGAATCGGCTTCAAATGGAGGATGGGGAGGGGTTGACGCGTGCACTGAATGAGACACGCCTGATACAGAGCTCTCCTTAGAATAACATGTTGACTTGTCTCAAAGAGGTGGCCTCACTGTTAAATCACCTTTCAGTCTCAATTTACAAAGTCTTTGGCATTTCATCCCACCTATTAGTTTCAGTCCAAATTGTCTGTGCCAGTCCATTACCGACAGCCACATGAAAGGACAAACAATATTTCTGGGCGGAGGCTTGATAGATTTTCTTCTGATTGCTGGCACACGTAGAATGAGTTGCCTTGTGAAATTGAGGTGGTCAAATTGGAGGAATCTCCAATGTTCGTCCAGATACTTATTTATTAAGATTAAGAGTATGTTAGTAAAGACATTGTGTGGTGCTTTTAGCTGCTAGTACTCCACATGTAAATCTGTATCCCAATATCAACACACTGCTTGATATTTATGCTAAATCTTGTAAATTTTGTTCTGGGAGTCTAAATGGCAACTTGCACCCATGTATTTGACCATACTCAGGTTAATGATACACAAAAAGAGATGTGTCCAGTAACTGACATTTAGCATCTAAATTCAAATGTTCTCCATCGTGGTGCTCCGCTTACCCTGCCATCAATTTGCATGAGTCAAACGCCAGAAGCAGTTTCTCAGACCCGTTCTATGAGGTATATTTTATATGTAATAGTATTTACTTGTTTTAGATTCATTCCCAGCTAGTCCATTACATATGCACAACTGGGTGAGATGTGGCCCTTCCACAAACAACATTCCTGGATCGTTTCCCAGTCCTTTTCTTTACCAAAGTTCCCGGTGTGATCAGCGTCAGTCGAGAGTTAAAACGTAGACTAGAGTGAACACTGCCAATATCTCTAATTATAACGGATGATCCACCCGAGAGCGCTTTTTTTTGACAGACAGCATCTGTGAAAAATTACGTTTATAGGTTTTACTTAATTTTCTCAACTGAAATTAAAAGTCAATTCAAAAGCATAACACTCTCTCTATCTCTCTCTCTCTCACACACACACACCAACAAGGTCCTGACAAATGGACATCGTTAATTGGAGGCGTTTAAATTTTGTGCAAAATAATGTAGTTGTTGAAAGTAACAAGGTGGATGTATGTTTTCACTTTAATGGTCAAATGAGCGTGTGTAGTTGGTTGTTATCAAGCAGCTGAGCCTTTAGTAAGGCATCTGCTGTGAAACGAGAAAAACAAAACAAAAAAGCAGCAGCTGACAAGGGAGGACTGAGAGTCATCTACCCCAACAAGCAAAAGCCCTTTGAAATAGTTTTGTTTTGAAAATTGCTAATATTACGAAGATATCAATGCTGATAACACAAAAAACAAAAACTGATCACAGCACTCCTGAGCTCACTGGATTCAGACATTGAGATGGTCAGACATGTCTGAGCCTGATGGTGTGACTACTGTGCTGTAAGAAATGACCCGACCACCCGCACAGAAACATTACTTCCCAAATCAGAGCTCAAGTAGATATTCAGCAAAAATACATGCAAATGTGGCAGATGTAAAAAAAAAAAGAAAGAAAAGAACGTCATCGCAGTGATGGCTGTGTATGTGCATTTTAACAAGGTTCAGGCAGTCCAGGGTTTTATGTGACAGAAAAAGCTTCTTAACAAGTGTCATCATTAGAATTCTGGTCAGTGCCGTAGTCCTTCTCTTCTTGGTTATTTTTTGCATCTTTGCGCGTGACAGTCTCTCTCAGTAAAGTACTGTCCAGGTTTAAATAAATACACAAAAGTCCTTGCACTCAGTGCTAATGAGCACGTCGGTAAAGAAAGAAGAAGAACAGTGGCTTTGGGCTTGTGTCTTTCACTCGGTTTATTTGCTGAATCCTGCTAATTATCCGGACAAATGTTGAACCATCCTTATTGCTAATTTGATTATGTTGGTTAATTTGTCGTCTGAATTTTTGTATGTGTGTTTTGTATTACCTCTAATATTGCAGTCCTGGACCCCATGTGGGACCACTTGATATGCAGAGACTACAGGCTAAGCTACAGGCAAAATATCAGCTTTTGTACAATGCCACTTGACTGATCATGATACATAGCATATAATACTAGAACATACCATATACTCTAACTGATATGACGACGTGAAACATCTCGAGTTGTTGAAGTCTTTTAGATCGGACCACTAAACGTTGGAAAATCTAGTTACACTAGCTGTTGTCTGCCAACGTTGCTCGCTGTAGGATCAGTTTGCCCAATAATTTGTATGGTTAAGCTTTAAATGTACAGATTTTGAGTCATTGTTGGCTGAAGGATCGGAGAAGCATCACACCTATCTTTTTTTTCAGCACGCAAACTAAAAATCTGCTTCCCTCACTAATGTGCTCACATTGTCCTCACACTAAAGGCTGAAGAAATCTACTCTATATTTAACACATCATTGTCCTATGCATTTCTTTTTTTCTGCAGCACAGCTTTCACTAATGCAAACGTATCATGACAAGGTTTTCTCGCGATAAATAGCTCTTTAAAAAGGTTCCTGCTCATCCATGACCAGGAGCCAACATGGTTTTGGAAACGTCTCATTTGTCCAAAGCATCCACACACCAGTGGTCCACCCACACGTGTTTTCACTCGCCGTGCCTGATTAGATCTTTTTTCTTCTCAGCACTGTGTGAGTGCATTAAGATCTGCTTATTGAACACACACACACACACACACACGCACACACACACACACACTGTTAGTTATGTTGCACCCGCTGGCCCAGAGCAGCTTTTCTCCTTTATCAGTGTTATTAGTACATGGACTTTGTGGATGCCATTTATTTTGACACGTAGCACAGTTGAGCTTCAGCCTGAGCAGAAGGCTAATTACCCACGGTGAAATAAAGACACCTGCGTCCAGTCTGTGCAGCTTTAAGGCTTAACCTTTAGTTTTCGGTTGAACAGTCATCATCTCCTCGCCGTGCTACTTGTCCGACACTTGCCTTTTTAGGTTGGCCTTGATTGTGTGATATTTAAGGACTCAGTGATGTTTCAGCAGCATGCATGAAATTTACCTCATGCAGGTGATGATAGTTTATCCCTCCAGACACCTATGGGCGACTGGAAGGTGCATCTTATGACAGAGCGTCTAGTCTAATCTGTCATATCCCTTCTCTTTGGCTGGAATTTCAAAAGTGAGTTTTCTTCCCTTTGGAGGAGGCTCTGGAGAGATTTGCCTGATAGTTTATGCAGTTTGTAGTTGGTACTCACCGACCTAAAAAATTGGGCTGTATGTATGCAGCTTGTAGCTGGTGAGCAGCAACTAAAGTAGGCTATTTCATCAACAGCCTTGTTTACATGTTGTGTATACATAAGTACAGTATACATGTACCTCCTGCCCCTTCCATTTAATAATTTAACATTTAACAATGTACTTTATATATGCTATTTGTGTTGTTGGTTTTCCCCCCCGTTTTTTTCACATTCAGGTAATGCATATGCACACACTGAAAATGTGTGGTTGTGCACCTGGCACATGTTGGTAGCATGTGTTTGTCAGTGCGTGTCATCACCACCTGCGACTAGTGATGTAAATAGCGTTACATTTACACCACATTGCTGCTCGTCACCTGCTCGAGCGGCGGCTGAGCGCTGTCAGGAGCTGAGAGAGAAGATTATGATGGAGGACCCTCCTCGTAGCTGCAGTCACCAGCTATAATGACCTGAAGTGGGCCAGGCTCAGGTGAACGTTCCTCACTTAAGCCGGATTTCAATAGACCCTTTGAGCCGAGCGCTAAGGTGCACTGGTGAACTAGCAGTGATCTGCCTGTGAAGCGGTTAGGTGGCGCGTTATTACAAGATGAGCTTCTTGTGGCTCAAGGAAAGAATTATGGATCTTGAAAAGAATTAAAAGAAAATACACTGGTGATAGGCTTTTTAAAAGGAAAGGATAATAACTCAGTGGAGTCCTTTGATAATTGCGATATCGTGTTGCTCACTGAGAAGAGTATAATACTTTAAATGTTACTGCGACAGGTTTAGGGACTTAATTCCCACAGGGACTATGAGTTGTAGATTAAAAAAAATGGATTCACCCACGGTAATTTAATGAGCTCTAAATAGAACCATCGACCATATTGCTTGAATTACATACAATGCGCTGTGATTACACTTGTGGTCAAGCCCAGGTAAGGCACTGTTGAAATAATGATCCATAATTATACTGACTTCATTATAATATGACTGAGGCTACAGTTTTTGTGAAGCTGTTGAGATGGGTTGGGTATTCCCACTGTGAGAATTCAAAAGGATGTAGAGTAAAGAAAAAAGAAAGAAAATAAAAACACTTCTTGATTTATCTCTTAATGGATGTCAGCTATATAGCGAATGTAGTCGAATAGTCTTGGCATTTTGGTATTCTGCAAGGCTACCTGCTCAGCTCCCCAAACCAAAGTCGGCATTTGATTTGCAACCGAGATGAGGTGAACTTTGTGTGAAGCAGGTCATTTCACTGCTGTAATCGAAGTGCCCCCTCTTTGCTCTTAATATGACTCACACTGTATCAGAGGACACTGCCATGGCGTTTGTGTGTGTGTGCGTGTGCGTGTGCGTGCGTGCGTGCGTGCGTGCGAGAGAGATTGTAAGACAGACCCTTAATAATTTTAGTGCTGTCATGAAATATGCATGATATATTCCATTTTTGGTCACTTTTAACCAAAGTGTCCTACAGTAAGTGAATACTTCAAATACGATATCAATGGGAATCCCAAGCCTTTAAAGACAACTTGAAGCCACATTTGGAGAGCGCCTCGCTTCAGTAATTCGCACTGCATCCCCAGTTCAAACACAGGAGCAAACAGAGGACGAACCCCCCGATTGTGGACAGACGAGGAGGGGGAGGAGGAGAGAAAGGAATAACATTGTGTCCCTTGACGCAGCAGCTTGTGGCACTTTGAAAATGGTCAAGCTGCGGCGTTTAAACATTATCGGCGTCCGGGATTTTGCCTTCAAGTGAGTCGAGTGAAAATGTGTGGAATGTTGGAAAATGCTCCAGTGTTGATAATCGACCGTCCACGCACTGTACACTTACTCTCCTTGGCTTAGATACTTCTTCATTTGTTGTTTAAAATGACTGTAGTTATTTAGAATAGTCTGTAGAAGTGATTAACTCAGATTCTTCACATGGTTTTGATATCATATTAAAAAAAACAACATTGTTGTTCTCTAAGATTGTTTTCAGTTTGCAGCCAGAAACTGGTTGGGAGACCAGCTTGAAATTGATTTCCAAAGATTCCCCCTGGGTATTATCTTTTTCTTTGTTGTCAGTTCCAACTCCTGACTTCTTCTAGGCCAGGCTATTAAATGAATCTTTGTCACATATTTCCACAGAGTACACAGTTGTTGTTTTATTTCATGGATCTATTATGAAGGACACAAAAAACAAGACAGAATTAAAAAAAAACCCTCTCTAAAATAATGTATAGTAATGGAATTAAACATTTGAATTGGACTGTCACTTGACAGTGATTTAACAAATAAATGTAAACACAAAACAAAGAAAATAAATCCACTTTGAGATTTTTTAATAAACCCAATGCTATTCGTGTTGCTACTGTTACCAGTGATACTTGCATGAATCCCATTAAAATAATTGAGAAAGGAGTCGATCTTCCGACTGATTCCTGAAGTAAGAGCTGTTTGCGCTCACAGATGATAAAGCATAATTAAAATATGCCATAATTTAATCTACACTCAAATGAGTTTGCTTGTTACTTAATCACTCTTAATTAAATAAAATGTCTCCTGTTAAGTTTTAAACAGCTTATTAGATATGTCATCAAATGTAACCTCCTTATGGAGGACTTTTTGTAAAATGGATTTTAATTACACTGATTTGTGCATCTCTCTTTTGCTTTTGGATCTGATTCATTACGGTAACTGTTAGGCCCTGTCCAGGCCAGCTTAAGCCTTTCTCGGGTCCAGAGGAAGTATTTAATACACAGTATAAAGTTTATAACGCCGCAGGTCCACAAAAATCATTTGACACGTGAGATTTTTTCATTGCACTCAAGGCTAAGAGTCTTTAAACAGCTAATCTCTCAGCCCAGGTCAAGTTTGATTTGATAGTGATTGATATAACCTGCAGATAAACTGAATCTGTAAATTCACCTACATTTTATTCTCTCCAAACAATCTTCATAATGAAGAATGTTAACAGCATTAGTTTAGCTTTTTCTTACTTTGTCCCTTATCAGTCTGCTGCCCTGGAGCAGTTTGCCATACGGAACAGATCTTTATGTAAGTTATTCCGTATACATTGTGTTTTCACAGGTACCATGGCATTTTCCACCATCTTTCATTAGCTACCCATTGACCAGCCATGTCGTTGACTAGATATTCATTGACGACCTAATGACTTACAATTAACTGACGAACTCGCGGACAATTTGAATGACGAGTGAGAACATTATCACGCGGACCTTACCTCTAATCTCACTGCAGAATGTTTGTAAACCTGCAAAGCGATGAAAAAAATACTTCATTTCATATTTGAGTTAAATTTATCAGTCAGTTTTTTGTGTGTAATCATATTTAGTAGTTTAGTAGATACTTTATTTATCCCGAGGGATATTCAGGCATCCAGCAGCATTTACAAACATACATACATTAAACATAGATCAATCCTACATAAAATAAAAATACAAAATAAAATAAAATATTAAACTATAACTACAAAAACTAGCTTATGACAGTGCAAAACGGGAAAATGGATGTGCAAATGAAGGTTGAAATAAATTGTCGTTTTTTATTGTCCTCCCTGCCTTTACTAGGAGCTGTTGTACAATATGGAAAAGTAACAAGACCTAATACATAAAAGGAGCACAGTAGCATCTCTGCTTTCTTTCATACTGGACGCTAAAGTGGAATGGGTACAGCATTTAATTTAATGGAACATTAAGCAGTGCTGTTGCTCAGTCTGAACTCCATTACCGATTAAAGAATTGCAGTACAGCTTGTAGAAATGTGAAAGTTAATTGTTACTTGCGTTGTCCTGTTATCGGATCACAAACAGTAACAGTACAGTAATACAAACCTCCACCGTCCAGCTGCTAAAATGGGAGTCTGTTATGGGAAGAGGCTTTTAAACTCCTTTAGTAGTGAGCTTCTCTCCCAAAACTCAGTGAAGAGTTTAGAAAGCAGAGATTTGAAAGAATCTTATCTTAAGTCTTACCAACACATTTGAAACAACCTTAAATTTACATTTGCATTTTTGCTGTTTGAGGAAAACAGTATGCCACTGGGATTCTTCTGATGTTTCTCCCAAGTTCTTGTGTGCAAGGAGTTGTAAAGTCACTGTAGACCCCGTACTGAGAGAGGCTATTTATGTTCAGTGGTGATTAAATGTAGACTTGTCCATATTAGTAGAAAATGACATCAGGCTTCAGAGCAATTCCCATACATAGACAAGTAATTATTCATTAATTTGCACTGATTTTCCTGTTTTGACATGGCAAATTATTTGTTGTAGAAATTAATATTTGTCACGAATGAATTTGTAATGTATTAGATTAAACATATACAGTATGTGGGTGTGTTTTCCACATCTTATTTGCAGACACACTTCTCACTATTTCCGCCAACATTGAACAATTCAATCTACTTGACTGAGCTTACTAAGATCCAGATCGTACAAATAATAAGTTATAATAATGCTGCAGTTGCCTGCATTACTCATAGCTTGAAGTGGCACTGAAAAACTTTCATGATGGGCATAAAATATTTGAGCATCTAAATTTAACTCAACTTTTAATGAGTTGAGGCTGCTTTTAGGCCTTGATATTGCTCTTCACATTTGAAATTAGGTATGGTTATGAAACCCCGCTGGTGTGTGAGTACATCCTCTGTTAGTGTCTTGTGATTTAAAAAATGATGTGATTGAAGTCTATTTTGGCAGGACACTCAGATTAATAGCAAGTCTTTTGCAGCTGCGCCTCTCCCTTCAGATCACACATTTGTGTCCTTTCAGCCCCCAAAACATTGTTTGCCTACTCCATGTAACCAACTAGGAAAAACAAAAAAAGGCAAAAATATCTTCAGAGCATGTCAAAACGTAGGCATCAGTCCCAATTCAAGTTTGAGTCATCTTGCACAACAGAAACTGCATGAATGCACCCATGATCTTAATGCTTCTGCTTTGTCCCTAAATGTATCTGTCTTTGGAGCTATTGTCAGTTCCTCAGTACCTTCTTTCTTCTTTGATGTGGAAATGGTTTACGATATCAATTTACCTGCTGTCCCAGTTTTGCAGGAGTTGTTAACAGCTGCTTAAAGCACTCACCAAAGCTGTTTTATTGATGTTGGCACAGGTGCATTTTAGTCACTGGGTGGAAGGGATTCATTTTATGAACGATAAGAGCTGAAAGAATGGGTACCTCTGACAGTCTCATCAAAACAGCTGCATCCTGTTCCTGGTCATCAGTTTAAAAAGTCAAAGTAGTTTGTTTAAAATAATTAGAAATGTTCGAAGAAAGGCCATGGCTACTGTCAAGGACAGTGAGGTCATGCCCTTGGTGGTTTTAATGATCTGGGGCGTTTAGGGATATGTATGGTGGAGTTTATGTACCACAATTTACCACATAACTCTATAGCATGGCTTTAGGAATTGGCAATTACAGAACAGATTGCTATGAAAATAGCAACATGTATCCATTGTCCCACGAGGATGAATCTTAACAATTTGATGATCCCCTGACCTTTTGTCTTGCTCCACGGATCATTGGGTTCCGAATCTAAAATCATGCATGACCAAGTTTTTTGCAAACTAACAATATTCTCATTACCCTCAGCTGTACTTTGCATTTAATGATAATTAACATGCTAACAGTTGAGGCCGGTTGAACTAATGTGGTAAACAAAACATTTCATCTGCTGAACATTAGAACTGCCATGCAAGATTGTTAGCATGATCATTAATTTAATTAAAAAAAAATAATATTTAAAGAGCGGTTGGAGTTGGGTGGATCTGCAGATATATTTGTAGTCATATATAATATATAAAATCCTTGCTAATCCTAATTTATTAGGTAAAATCCCCATATTTGCTCAAACTTGAATTTAACCAACCTCTTCAAACTTGAGTCTCTTGACTTGGTTGCTTATTAAGACAGACATTGCTTAGAGGAAATAACTGCTGGACTAATGTGATGCAGACTATATTGACTGGAAGAGACCATCACTTACTACTACTGCTGTACTCGCCAGAGTGTGCGATGAGTGATGCTGTTTTTTTACCACCGCCATGGTCAACAGTCAGCCTCTGCTTGCTGTGGTTTCACTCACTTTGCACCCATGGCTGGTTTCATAGGGCTTGCCGCTTACTTATTTATGTATTCCTACTATGCTATTCTCTTACTCTAAGCGCTACGATTTAGGAGCCAAACTACCCCCTAAAATGCTAAATTGATTCTTTTTTTTATTTTTGAAATAATTGCTTAGTGTGACCCAAATCTGACAGATTGATTTATTGGCAGTTTACCAACCTTCTCCAGTAGTTCCCTTAATTAACATGCTCACTGGCGAGTTAGTGGGTGCATGTCTAATTCTGATTAGGTGTAAAGGAGAGGATGTCATCTAAGAGATCATCTCATTGGAATTCATGTCTGATGTGTTGGTTTTTTTAAGTCCACCCCTCAGGCTGCAGCTACTTTGCTGACAGCGAGGGGGCATGGGGGTTAGTATGTTCATTTAACATACTGTAGGGAAAAAATGCTAAGTGCAGCAGCTTAGTCTGTTCTCTCAATGCCAAATGAAAAGCAATGATCTGAAAATGTGATTCAAATGATAAGCATATAAATGTGTTAGGGGAAAAACAAGGTAAAATGTGCTACTATAACTCTCTATGCTCCGAGCCGTAGCCTAAGATCTTCTAACCAACTCTTGCTACTAGTTTCCAAGTCACGGCTTGTAACTAAGGGCGACTGTGCTTTTGCCATCACGGCCCTCAGGCTCTGGAGTTCCTTCCCGGAGGACATTAGACTTGTCAGCACTTTAGCTGTGTTTAAATCATTGCTTAAACATTTTTTTTTAATAGGAAAGCCTTTTAATTCCCTAATTTTTTTAACTGTTTTTTAACTGATGTTATTTGTTTGTTTTCTTTCCTTTTATTAATAAAAGTATTATTATTGTTGTTGTTGTTAGAAAAACACTTATCTGAGGACAAGAAGAAATCTGCATATCCTAGTTATTCAGCCTTACCTGAATGGATGAAATGCTATTTTTGCTGCGATACCCTGGCTTCTTGACTAAACAGACTAAATACTGTGGAAATACAGTGTCAGTGTCCAAAATCCTAAGAAGACTTTCCGTCCCAAATGTGCGTATGATGAATGTAATGTAACATAAAGTACGATTTATATCAGTATAGAGCTGATAAACTGATAATAATGTTTAGATATCTGTAGTTTCTTAGTTATAATGTCAATGTCCATTGACTTTACAATCATATTACATCTGTATAGAAAGTATGTTGATTTAATGTGGGTATACACCTACAACATTGATGGGACGAATTACAAATTTAGCTTCTCAATCATAATAATGTGATTTCATAGTAGTTTTTATTTGTGTGATGTTTTGCTCTATAAATCTCACGTTAATAGCAGACGGTACTATTGATTGAGCAGTGGAGGTAAAATATTGTTCCATATTTTATCTTAATTGAGATATCATGGAGTGTGACATTTTGAAACAGTTTGAACAATATTTGTGAATCAGTTTCAAAAAGTTACCTATTTAGCAGTCCCTTTCTGTTTTGTCTAGATATTGATTGGTATCCTTCACTAAACTACTGTTCTAACCCCTCCAATCAGCTAGATGCACAGTAATTGATTTGTCATTTCTCTCCAGAATGTTTACACTCAGCAGGTTTCCTTCATTTTAATCAGGAGCTGTTGGCACAGTAAAGCCTGCAAATCAGGGTCCACCATTTTGATTGCATCCCCGTCGGAAAGTAACACAAAACTCATTATTCGCCAGAGTGGAGTGGGCTAGAGAAGGCTTTATATAGAGTCAATACAAAACATGATATGAAATAACAAATGTAATCGGCGAGTGATGTCTCCCTTGAAGCCTTCTATGGTTTAGGTTTCTATGATTTTCTTTCTTCTTTCTGCTTGTGTAGTTTTACATACACATAAGGGTGAAATATATTTCGTGAATTATTTTGACCATAAACACTTGAACGTTTGTAAAGACTGCTACTCACTATGTGCTTGATTGGCTTTTCAGCGGAATATGACATTTAATCATGCCTTATTTAAGTTTCAGTTAACATTTTTTGGTGAAAGCAGGCTTCTAAATTAGCAAAGGTTTTGAAAGTATATAATTAACTTTCATAATGTTGACGAAACTTGTTGGTAGTGTAATCTCGACAACAGTTAACTGATTGACTTTGCTTTAGTTTGAGCATTGTTTTTGATTCTGTGTGTAAACACTGTCTATATCCTGATCAGGAAATGCTAACTTTTCATATGAATTATGTAACCATGGCATCACTATACTTTATGGTGACAAAATGATAGGTTAATCCAGATCAATTAATTCAGAGCTAGATTAATGTAGACAAAATAAGACTTAGAACTTATATATATATATATTTTTTTTTTTTTATTGGTTAATGCATTACTTCACTGTACGACATCATTTTCTGACTTCATATCATGATTTTGTCATTCCTACCATATAAACATGTTTGTTTTCAATCTATATAAGCTGTAGGTTGTGTCAATAGTCCTATAGAATGCAGAGATTCCTTGAATATTGCATTTTTGAACTATGCATGGCATCATTTTTTCCAACTCCTTTGTGACTTCTTTTTGGTGTGACATAATATGATGGGGATCTGGGAGGGACACAGATGGTTTCAGATGGTCTCTCTAGCCCTGTTATCTGTGAATATACCTTCTTTACCTTAGACTGATCAGCTCCAAACATCAATTTTCTGGATTCATAAGTCATATTCCCACCGAGTTTAGTGGAAATCCATCCAAGCATTGCTGAGTTATTTTGTCCAAACATACAATTACAATACATTCAGTTTTAAGTTAATTGAAATTCAGTTCTAAACGAATAAGTTCGAATACACAAGTTAAATTATGTGTTTCAATTTCAGTTTATTATTGCAGTTTTTCAAGTTAAGGAATTAACTCAACTATAAATGATGTAAAGTCTGTTTCAAATGACACATACTGTATTTCTGCCCAAAGCAATGTCGCAATCACAATATGCAAATAAAAGGAGCCCTGGTAAGGATTTTGACCTCATGCCTTTTTCGTTCTTAAATTACATTTCCCCACACAGGAAGATGGTAAAAGTCTCCATAGGCAATTGCTCTGCATATGTAATTGTGACTTCATCATAAACTTACCCAATGAGGAGTTTTACGGCTGTAAAAGCTGGAGACGTGTTGTTGTGCCTGTAGCGTTCCACCGGCCCAGTCGAAAAGGTTTGAGCACAAACAGCACAGCTAATTAGTCACGCCTCATTCAACTGACTGACTCAAGGTTATTTGACTAATTCTGAGCAGGTAGGGGTAGTTATGCAAATATAATGGTGTGAATGGTGGTTTTTGTCAGAGCTGCAGAAAGGTCATTGTTCCCCGTCCTTGTCTTATGACTCGCCCAACAGGAGACAGTCTAAGGAGAGGCCAGTTGAATTATGTACGGCAGGAGAGCACAAAGTCACATATTTGACAGCTTCGTTTCAAATACAAAGGTCACTGTCAGTTTGTGTTCGGAGATGAAAGCTGATACACAGTCATGCTGCAGATTTGAGTGGTATCTCTGACCAGTGTCCCATTCATAAATTGGTGGCAATTGCTCCTGATTTACTTTATCTGAAAATAAAAAAAGACTAAAGCACTTTTAACTAGTATCACTGTCCAAGATCTTTTTTATTGTATACATTTTCTGCAAAAAAATGAAAATATATGAGGTGAAACTACATTTCACAGTTATAGTGACTGTAGTTACTTTTATATCATACATTCTTATATAATATCAACCACAGTCCGAAAGGAAAAATGACCTGGCATTCCTCTTCTATAAATAATGACTTATGCAATTGCATAAGTGTAATGAGTCAGTGTTTTTAAGGTATCACAGCTATAATTTTAGGCTTAACATATGTTCCTAAAACAACCACAACATACTGTACACAATGATAGATATTTCCATTTATGACTAAATCTATACCTTTCTTTACAGACTAAGGGAAAGTAACACAAAATGAAATGTGCAAGTAAAATATTGTACTTCATAGTTTAAAGGGTTCCTCTTGCAGTTGTTCTTGTTTTAGCAAAAAAAGCTGTTTATTTCACAATTGACAATTGCTGACAAAAAAAGAAGGAAAATGAGACGTTACATTATTCAAGGTGCTCTCTTAGGACCAAATGGCTCTTTTTTTTTATAGGCTCTGGACTGTAAATGTGTTCCCTCTCTTGTAATGACCCAATTTCTTCTTAAGTCGCGACTGTTGTGTTGCTTTATAGCCAAAGTTTGATTGGATCTTGAAAGACTCGCACTGTCCCGTGTGACTTTGGTGTCCCTGACACAGAACTTCAGGATTAGTGGGTCCATAGCCTCTTGATTAAAGACTAAAGCAGACAGAGGGAAAACCGTGGGACAAGGGCTGCTTTTCAATTTATTATTGACTTGTGACTCAGAAAGTCAACCTCACCCTCCAAACACACACACACAAGCACAACGTTTCCCCTGTGCATACTGTAGCTTAGCACTGTTGTTTAGAAAAGTTTATTATCTCATGTCCCAAATCCCTCCGATTGCAACGACTCTTCTCAATAAAGCATATCTGTAAAAGTGTTATTCACATGCTAACTGCTGACCAGGTCCAAAACATGTGACCATGAACTTCTGTGAGCAGCAGTGATTATTAGGAAAACCTGCCTCTGAATTACCTAAATAAATCACATATTGCATAGAGTCTCCACTTGGATGTGCTGTCTTATTTTGAACAAATATGTATACCCAGATAATGTATCTTTATACACTTAATAATGGTAGTTTGGTGTTTTATGTTTATTTAAAAATGAACTGCAATAAAGCAATAAATAGCTTTTTCATAATGTTGCTATCATTTTCAAAACCTGCCAAAGTAGGTACAGTAGATGTATTTGTTTATTTTGTTATTGACTAGTTGAGGCCTTGATTGCACATGACATTCTGAATGTGGGAGGGCAGGTTCACAGCTGCCACTGTGAATTTCAATTACAATATTCATGAAAGGCATTGGAAATGGTTTTTGAAATGGTTTTTCAACAAGAAAGAATGGAGGAATCTGTCTGCATTGCTTTTTGTAGTTAGGGAAAAAACACATTATAATACATGTACTTTTCTTGATCTTAATGCAGATTGTAATCAAACACCATGAATTGGTGATTATCCAACAGCAGCATCAGCACACACTACAGCCAGAGCACCGATATAAATATGCCTTCCTTAATTGTCTTTATATTCCAGGGATAGCGAGCTCCAACTCATTACCTGCAACATAAATTGTGGATTGACTTCTGTTAATGACCCCATGATAGTATTTGTATCTCCAGTAAGTTAATTAACTTGTGTACTGTAAGTACTTTTATGTGTTTTAATTTGATTTATTGTTGGTTTTAATCTCTTTTTGCATTTGATTTATGTATCTATATACATCAGATACTATGTACACTATAAAAACTCTGTTTTAGCTGTTTCAGTTGCTCTTCATCCCTTAATGTGAGATGCTTTGAGTAAAAGACACCCAAATGACAAGTGTCACAATATGATTGTCTACAGAAACAGAATCTTTGAGCATTTAAAAAAAATATTTAATTTTCCTGCTTTCATCATCACCTGCGTGGGGTGTGTTTCTGTTCATTTCAGAGACAAAAACAAATGACCTACAGCACACAGTCACACAACATGAGGACCTGACGGGTCCTTGTACTCTGAGAAAATATAAATTTATTTCCTTTTCCTTACTTCTCCCCTTATTTCCTTTTCCTTACTTCTCCCCTTGTTTCCATGGCAACATGACAGGGAATGAACGACAGGCTATGGCTCTCAAGTTCCTATCTGCACTAATGAAAGTGCTTCAGGAAGAATATGACTCTGCGTGTTGTAAATTAGATTCAATTATATACCTTTTTTATTTTTTATTTTATTTTTTGGGGTTGATATGAATATATATATATATATATATATATATATATATATATCATGTCTTTTGTGGAGTTGGGTGGTGTTTGGTCCAGTATTAATGCTGTGTGGGATAGCTTTTACATTTGCATATGTCCTCATTTGCCCGAGGCTACAAATATTGTAATGGCCTGCATGATGCAGCACAGTGACAGAGGATGGAGGCTGACTGCCCTGTTCTCACTTAAAGCAGTTACTGTTTCGTCAGAACTACTTGCAGATCAGAATGCCTTGTTTACACATTATCATTAATACACAAGTTATCATCTTTTTTCCAATAATCTTTTTGAACATACTGATATTTTTTTTTATGTAGGAAAAATAAGAAAGGGAAGATAATGATACTTAGTCTAAATAATTAAAAAAAATTGTGCACAGATACTGTAAGTTATCATGGGTCCTGCTGCAGAAATCATTATAGTACCCCAACATTATCAAATGACTGCTAACAAGATTAATTATCATTGTCATCCCTGAGGAAAGTAAAAGCACTTCTGCAGGTGCATATGTTTGTGCCACCTGTATCTACATGAAAACCCCTCACTGTCCTGGATTTTATTGTCTTGCTTTGCCACACTCAGCAGGCAGTGGAAAGAAAATATGGAAAATATGGATGCATGGGCCCATTTAACTGAATAATCAACCCAGGTTAATCAGGATTTGTGCTTTAAAACTGAATTCCTTTACTGAAATTCATGAGAGGCACTACACTGATACAAAAAATGTTTCATGGCTTATCTTCCATTCAAAGCATATTCTGTCAAATGCAACTAGTGTAAAACACAACTACCAGCTGAACTGTTGAGTTATAAAAGCAAACATCGACTCGCGAGAACAGGTTTATGGTGTCAGAAGAAATAGCGGGTTTGATTTAGATTTCAGCTTTGGACACGAATCGTACAGTATCCTCAGTGGGATGAGATTCTTCCAGCTGTGTTGATGCAGTTTCAGATACAAATTTTGCTGAACACCGATTGAAAAAGCCATGGCAGGCATTTCACTGTATTATGCTTTCCCTTCCATCACAGATACACTATCTGTTCTTTAAGGTAACATACCATTGCCTTTAAGAAGGGTGTTTGATAAGAGAAGGGAACTTAATATATTTTTAAAGCAGCATCAATTGATTTTTTTTGGTCACCCTGGGGCAGCATGTCAGTCTGCAAACTCAGCGCTGATATATTGACACTGTATGAAGCTGTCATGGGGACTGTGTTAGCAAACAGTTGACCATTTAGACATCCAATAGACAGAGCAACATAGCCTTCATCATATTTGGGCCAATACAAACGATCAGTTTTGTCAGGGTCATTCTTGTTCTGTAGGTGCTAAATTGTTCATCAGATAGTTTAGTAACTGGCTGTAAAACCAACAAATTAGCTCAAAGATGCTGTAAAACTCTGTCGAGCTAATTGTAAGTGCAGTGCTGATTTCACATTACAATTTCATCCATTATCAATATGTAATATTGTTCAATAACTGTTTTGTGTGTGTCCAACATGCCAAAGGTCAGTCGAATGTGTTGTTAAAAATGTTGTAAGAATTAAGCCAGCGATGAAAAACAGCTCTTCTAAAGTCATTCCTTTAAGGTGTTAATGTCTTTTTAAATGTGTTTTAAAGTAGGTTAAGGTTGAAGGTCAGAGGCTGAGATCAAAAATCGTTAGCTACTGTAAATAGTACTAGTGTGGGAAATGATATCACTTCCATATGTCTTTACTTGACATTCCCTGTCATTATCTGAGATAATGACAGCTGTAAACTTCGCTTAATGTTACAGATCTGATCCAAGGACAACGTCATGTCGCATTGGGGTCACAGACGAGGAAACCGTTGATACAGCACTTGTTACTGCCGTGAATCACGATCACACGCTGACATGCCATGAAATCAATATGAAGCCAAGTTATTAGAGCCGGCAATCAGCATGTCTTATGAAGAGCAAGGTTGGGTGCCATATTTATACATCATCCTGTTGACGCGCGGCAACACCCGTTGCTAAAGGCCATGCTAGATTTAGTACATCAATTTGATTCAGTAAGGAAGACAATTAGGCATAAGGGATGGTGTCAGTGCAGTGTAAAGTTTTCACCGTACAGTAGCACAGCAGTGTGGGACAGTACATATCTGCTCGAATGACACAAACACCTGCATGAATTCGTACCAGTTCATGAGACAATGAAGAAAAGGGGCACATGGGTCACAGCAGTGTGCTCAAATTCATTTGTCAGGAAAACAATTTCAAATTTGCCACTGCCTTAAGAGAGAGAGAAAGAAAAGATGACAACAGTAGTTAAAGAGAAATCCCCCAACATTCCTAATGATTCCAGCAATAAGAATGGAGAAAACAAATAAATTAAAGGCATTAAAGTAAATGTGTGTCTTGAAAGGACATTGTAAAGATAATAATTGTTGGTGCTAATATGGAGTTTATGGTTGCGAGATAAACTATGGGCACCACACACTCAATGGTTTGTTCTTATTCACTTAAACAATCTATAAAGAGAGACTGAAGCGACTTGATAACCGCTCTGGTGCCCTGGTGAATCTGTTGATTCACTCGTGTTAACTATGATCTGGAAATGGCAGCAATTAATTGTGGCCTAGCTTCTCACATGCTCCATGCCACCATACAAGGGAACAACAAAGCAGTTTATTTTGGGACCTATGAGATTTAACCAGTTCCCGACACCTTCCTGTTAGAAGTGTTGCAGACAGAGACTATGTTCTTTAGGAAAACTACAGCATTCACCCTGGATTCGTTCTTTACATGGGGCAAAATCAAGACGATGTTTATGGTTACAGCTAACATGATCCATAAGTTGAACACAAAGGTTGGCGATCTTCATGCTAGCTGTAGAAATGGAACTTAAAGTTTCCTTATTAGACTGTTTGATCCATTGGGATCAAGTGGAGGAAGTGGCAAACACCACACTGGCATACACTCAGTGTATTTAATGATTGGTTATACCAGTACAACCTGCTGCAATTCAATCCAACAGCAATGCCATTTGTCTGTTTATTAATGAAAACATATCTAATAGAATGGCCATTGAGCGTATCATCACATTATTAAGTTGTAATGGTGAATGTGTTAGCTAACAGTTGCATACTGTATTTACTAATCAGTGAACCTGGAGTAGCATTAGCTCAGAATTAAGGGCACATGCCTACCCCCTGTTGAGCTGAAGTTAAGATATGTGGGGGGGAAAATAAAAAAAGACGATGATAGACCATCTGACATTTTCGGTTGTTGACATTCACGTGCTCATTTCTGAAATTGTATAGATTAATCTCAGAAACCAATTCCTAAATTGTTATAACAGGAATCATGATAATGTGCTAGCTATTGCCTTGTTATTCAATCATTTGAAATTATGTTTTGACAGAGTGCCATATACGGTGAGACAGACTAGACACTGCACTCACAGACTACTCACCTAAGTCAGGATGTTGGAGTTTTCTTTGGCTTGTTTACTGTGCAAACCACCTACTAGCTCTGTGCTCAGCTTTACTGAAGCGCTGTCAATTCCACCTTTCCCAACAAACTGATTGACAGATGTTTGTTTTCTGCCTGCATGCGACATGAGCGGAGATACCCACATTCCTCTAAGTGCGCCGCACAAATAATCTTGACAACAGCAATGGCGACATCCTGTCTTGAGCTTGACACTGTACGAGAAGCTGCCTAGAACACAGTGATAATGAGAGGGAGTGGGAGGGAAGGAGGGACAGTGAGGATTGCTTCGAGTCTTAGATGTTGTGCCATCTCTTTATCATCCCTCTATTTTTCACTTCTCCTGTCTCTCTTATTCCCTTCTCTCTATGCCTGTGTTTTTTTTCCCCCGCAAAAGTACGAGCGTATGCCTTCTCTCACTTACGCTTTCTACTCTCCCACCAAGTCTTTCATCCTGTTCCCAACTTGCCACTCTTCACTATAAGCCAATTCTCAGCATTCTGTCTCTCTCCTTTTCTTCAATTTCCTCACTTGCTTTAGCTCATATAATTATTAATTTCTCTTTTTTTAGATGCTGTCATGTCTAGGCACAGTAAAAGTCGGTTGAACTGTTTGAGAGCATTGCTAAGTCACCCTTCCTGGAAAGCAACAGACCCGTGTTCTTGGAGGGATCTCTGTTATTTCCATGCATTTCCCTTTGAGGGTTCACTGTCAGCAGAACCATACCTACTGCGGCTCTTTAGAAAGGTTTCACTAATAGCTCAGGAGCAGTTGGTGAAAACACATCTCAAAGACGTGCATATGTGGGAAAACCCTTAACTTGTATAAGACTAAACCTTTGAAGAAAGGCTTTTGCTGAAATCTATATTCGAGGTATCAAAAGCTAACCCTTTAAAGGCTTGTAAGGTGGCTGCAGAAAGTTTGTAATTTTTCTTCAGAAAACAGCAACAAACAACACTCTGATCTGTGGCAAAAATAACAGAGGTGTTAAGGTACTGTAAAAACAGTCCAAATATTAAAAAAACAACAACTTGCATTTTCATGAAATATTCAACAGTTAAATAATCCACAAATACTAATATTACCCTTTACGTCAGCTTAAAACAATGAAAAAAAGTACATCAGTGCAATTTTGAAATATTGGCATACACTCATACATTTGTGATGGGTTTTTATGCTTCAGTGTGAAAAGAGTGAGGCAAATTACATTCAGGTGCTGCCTTTGATGAACCTTGAAAATGTCTGTTGATTTGAATGTTCAAAGGTCTTTATGGTTTAAACTCAACTTAGAATCGTATGAAGACTATCATATGTCATCGTGGGATGTTTTCAAGAGTTCTCAGAATGTAATGTGAAATCACAGCTGAAATTTAGATGTAAAGCAGCTGATAGATTTTATCAACAAGGAAGCAGCCCCCACACGCACAGGCTGATGGACTTTAAGTCACTGCAGAAAGATATTGTGCACATTTCTGGTTTGCTTTGCACATAAATCACCTTTAAATGCACTGCATTACAGTTTTTCAATAAATTCAATAAAAATTATTTGAATGAAACCTCAAGATGCTTTTTGTGCATGTCAGATACAAAAAAATGGTATCTACACCAAACCACTGTCTTCAGATTGTCGCAGAAAACAGGTAAAAAAATAGTAACCTTCTGCTTTATTCCTGTAGTTTTAAATTTGTCAGATCAACTCATATTTGTGAACACGTCTGGACTCCCTGATATCATTTTCACTTTCCAAGGGGCCTTATCGCCAGCCTCAGCAGTCAGAGAGATGCAATGTGTGATGTAGACCATGACAGAAAAAAATGTAAACAGACTACAGCGTACATTATTCTGTTCTCTTAGTGAAAATATCTATAATACTGTCTCGGCAAGGGATCCGACAGACATCACCACATCAGTGGCAACCATCTTGGTTGTTTACAAAAAGGGCCTCAGTGGCACTTCCATCGGCTGCTCCTCTGTCATTATATCAAACCGTGTGTTTGTGATTGGCCCGATGAAGTTTCAGGACAGATGGAAATTGGTTTGAGTGAGAGGAGACCATCTGCGAGAGCGAATACACAAGTTTCCTTATTGGTCTGGTTTTCAGGCTACTTTTCCTGCATGTACAAACCCTAATAAGTATTTACTTGTGTTGATCCTGCTAACTTGCCAGAGGTTGTTTGTAGTGAGAAGTGACGGTGGAGCATCATAACTGTTTGCATGTATTCGTGAGTGGTGGAATTCTAACCATTAGCTTAGTCCAAAGGGAAATTGCTTGTTTTCTCATCCCTAACATCAGTGACTTAGTATCTTCACAGGAAATTAAATTTTGTTCCTTTTAGCCCAAATTTATCAATGCAGGCAAAATTGTAGTTGTCTATTCAAAACAAATCATCTGTACCTGCCTGTTGCCAAGTCCAACAAATGCAGTTTCAGGCTCCGCAGCCCGTACCCCTATCAATAAATCAGTCTCACTCCTAACTGAAGGATGTGAGGATTTCTCTTTTTTATATTATTCCTATTGAAAGAAATGAAAATGATTGATTCCTGATGTGAAATTATTATTATTTTTAAATCTACTGCCATTTTTATTCCCATTGATTTTGATGTAATTCTATAAATTATCATTTTAATTTCTTTTAGCTGAAGCAAAAAGGGTCTGTTATTTCATTTGAAATCATTCATTAATGAGGGAAATTTTCATTTAATAATTTTACAATTAAAAATAAATTTAAAATGTAAAATATGCACATATCTTATAGAGGGTTTCCATCTTGCATCAAATAGTGATGGAGTGTGATATTTTCAGCGTTGGTATTTCATGTGGTCGTGGGATCTTTTCATGGGGCCCAAAATCCCAGCGGTGACGCAGAAAGAAGGCACAGTTATTGCATTGATGGCTATGAGCATTCCATATGCTCATTTATGATTAAGATGGACCTTCACTTGAAGAATACACACTATTCCCGAGGAACTGTGAAGTACTATGAAGTATAAAAAGATTCCATGCATATATAGTCTTGTGAATTCTGATGGTTGGCTGATTTTGGAGGGCTCACACAGTGTTTGTGATTTTATTTTGTTTTTTTGTTTTTTTGTTTTCCTAGCAATAATGGCAACACAGCCATTCTCCCAGAGAAATCCCCAAGCCTCCTCAAAGATCTTTGTCATCGCATTAAAATTGTATTCATGTCCATAAAATTGTGCTATGTTGTACTTTATGCTGCATTTGACAAAATTCAAAAATCTTAAAATATATCACAGCTAAAATCCACCACTCTAATTTGGAAATTGAAAATCAATAGGGAATAATACATTATAAATGGCAGTAGGTTGCATATATAGTCCCAGCCATTGTTCCCAGGGCTGCCACTAATGACTAATGACTGCTGCTGTGACTCACTGCTGGCAGGTACCACTGATATTGGGGGCAGGCTGGTTGTTCAGTCTCAGTCAGCAGTCAACAGCTAAGTTTACAATATATATATTTTTTTTAATTTTAGGATTAATGGAAAACTTAGATCATCTTTTAGACTACACAAAAACAGCCTCCTTTTAGCTTCTTCAGCGCGCTGTGGCTGTTAAACATGTCGGGAGATTGCAGACAAAAAAATTTCGAAACAGTGTTTTTCTACATGCTTGTTGAACTGATGGTTTGATTAGGTACTTAATTCGCCATTTACTTTTTATTGCACTGACAGTAACAAGCATAGTTGTTGCCAACTGGAGTTTTCTTCACTACCTCCCCTGTTTCACTGTCTCCATCTTGGCCTGTGTATTTGCTCTGCTGTGTGTGTGTGTGTGTGTGTGTGTGTGTGTGTGCGCGCTTGCTTGTGTGTGCAGACCGATCTGAGGCAGAGAGAGGAGAAGCAGCACAACCACAAATAATAAAATAGAAATCAATATGTGGCGGTCAATGTTGATATTTTGGCAGGCCACTACAAGTAAATCAATTCAATTCACTTAAATTCAGTTTCATTTGTATAGCACCACATCTTAACATCCTCCGTAAGGTCGAGACTAACTAACTAACTCAAGTCCATGAGTGACAACACTTACTGTTAAAGTACTTTCATTCTTTTGGCCAAGTTAGAAAAGTGTAAATGTTGTGATCTTATGTGACCAAGTTTCACCGTTAGTTTGAATCAAATTATAAGACTGTAAAACAGCCTAACTCCAGGCATGTGACCCACACCTATCCCAAAATAACTAAATGAATGTGTACAATCAATTATGAATATGGCATGTAAAGGTATGACAACTTTTTGATTCATCATGTCCATTCTGTCTTTAAACTGCACCTGAACCAGAACCAACATCAGTCAGTACAGTGTGCTTTGCTTATTGACAATATCCTTAATTAACTCAGAGAGCTTCTGTCTTTGCCACCTTTAAAACATGAGATTTGCATCATGATATTTTTAGTTTAATGAATGAATTACATCATGTTTTGTTTGCATAATTCTCCCCTTAAATTTTCTCTGACAAAAGCCAAATTGGTCCGGTTTTGCACAGTGTCATGGAAAACTTGTAGATTGAAAATGAGATTAACTCTCTCAGGAACAGTGTTTGCTTTGTTGCACATTGTTCCTCACATAATTACCACAAGAATGTTCCTTTGTGCACAGCAAAGATGGATTTTGTTGAGGCCTGTAGAGTAAGACTTTGATTTGGGAAGGTTTAGACAGACAGCTGCGAAAATTCTCTTGGACAAGTATCTGGCAGCGGGTGTTGAAAGTCAATGTCTGTTGTTACTCGTCTCATAATTGATGTGATCTAGCAGGTTCATGGTGGGTACATGTCACTGGAGGATTTGACATTGTTTGGCCATATTAGTTTTCTTCTTTCTTCTTTTACAAACAAAGTAATAAAAAAAATAAGGCCGGCTTTAGATCGAGATAAATTAGGCAGTGATTCAGCAGTTACTGCTAAGGCAGTGAAGCTGAAAAAGGATGAAAGCCAGATAGTTAAAATCAGTGACATCATGGCAGAGGGGGAATTGCGTCAGCTTCTTGAAACAGTCCTAATAAAACACCAAAGGAGGGCTCGCTGCCTACTCTCAGAAAAGAGTAGGCTCTTGAGAATCAGTTAACAGTGCATTTGTAATTGCAGTTCTATTCTTTTCTCTCCGAAAAAAAAGCCTTTCAGTTCAAGTTTCAGCAACTATGAAGCTCATAAAGGAGATGAAATGATTTCTCTAAGAAAATGTAGTGTCCTCTTTTTACCAGTAAGATTCATAATAAGATATTTCACTGTCCATTACAATGTGAGCAGACTTTGTCTTTTATTTTTTTCAGAGAAAACAGAGGCCTAATCAACACCTGTCATTAAATGTTGTATCCAGTCAAGACGGAATTTTGGTTTATGATTGTGTAGTCACATATATGTCTCTTTTGGATGGATAACAAATCATATAATTATGAAATAGGAGCAGGAAGAAGAAAAATCTTATAATGCCTGCCACTTTCATATAAGTAAGTAAGTAATCTTTATTTATATAGCACCTTTCACTGACACCAATCACAAAGTGCTTCACAAGGATTAAACATTCAATTCAATACAGTTCAATTTTATAGCGCCAAATCGTTATCGTTACATATGTTATCTCCAGGCACTTTACCTATTGAGGTCATGACCTCACAATTTTAGAGAAACACAAAGAAAGGCCCTGGATGTTCCGAACCTGGATTTGAACCAAGAATATTCTTGCTGCAATGCAACGGTGCTAACCACCACACAACCGTGCCTCACCAATACACCCATACTGTGTTATTACATTTTTCTTAAATTTTAAAATATTTGAGCAACATTTTTAATCATTGTCCAGAAAATACCACAGTTCACAGTCTGTCCTGGCTTGTTCTTTGCAAACCAGGCTAAACCCTACTCTAGAGAATACTCGCAATGCATCTAAGAAGAATAACTTCTGCATTTTAGCAAGGTTTGTAAAAATGGAATGGGATTCATCTCAACTTACTGAATTGGTTATTCAGTAAGTAACTGACTTTTTAGCTTCAACAACTATTTATCTGGCAATAAAAAAAACATTAATTGGCTAAGTGTTAACAGGGTTGTGCCATATATGTACCATGTATTTTTAGGATAAGATTTAGTTTCTGTAGGCTTAAAAATACTTTTTTCTATTTAATTCATAAAATGTTGATGAGCCACGAAGTTTGTGTAGGGACTGTCTATGAACAGGTTGCAACTCACCAACTATTCAGCTATCAATTCAAAGATAAAGGGACAGCACTGGTAAAAATATTGAAAGTGAAACTGCAATGCTTATTAATTTACAGTGGATGCATTGCAGTACAATAGACAAAACCAGAGAACATTGGAACTTTTTCAATTGACCTTCGTGTTGCAGTTTCCTCCCTTCCGTCCTTATTTAACCAGGTAACTTGGCTAAGAGCATATTCTTGTTTACAGTAATGGCCTAGGGGAGTAGTTGCGAGAATGGGGAGGGCTACACACATAAACACTCACATCAGGGAACTGCCCAGTACAACTGCAATCTACTGTTTGCCACTGAGCTATTCCATTACAGCAGTTGGGGGTGTTCAAATGTTTATTTAATGCAATGGATAATCGTGCACTATATATAATTTTTTAACACATTTTTCCCTCGTTGAAACCTCCCAAAGCAAATGTGTGTAATGGCCACACAATCCTTTTCCATCTTTTGCATGAAGTGTTTTTGTGGAGTTTCTTACCCACTGCATTTAAAATGTGCTGGCTCATGTTTCGCCCCATTCCATCACTCCCCTACTCACATTACGCTGCGGTGTGGACGAGTATCCTTGGTTTGTCATCATCAACAGGCCAGTGTTTATGTGATGTCTTCATCTCTGTATGTTTTACTTTGACGTCTGACACTGTGCGCTCATCCAATCCGATGAGCTGGCAGCTTCAGCAGCAACTAGGGTAATTATTTACAGGAGGGATTGTAGAATCTGCTAAAAATATCCCCTTTCCCTCCCTACAAGAACTCCCTTGAGCTTTGAGAACAAGACAGGAGAAACAAGTAGGGAAGTAAGGCTAAGAAGCTGTTTAACTCATTCCATCCTGTAACATCCTGTTCTACCAAAAAAAACCCATCCAGAATTAGTTTAACACTGTCTTAAAATGCGTAAGGTCCAGTTAGGAACAAGATAATGTTTATCAACCCAAATCCCTAACTCATAGCTAATCTTTTGTACTTGAAATAAACTACACCTACTCTATTGTAGTCTCTAGATAAGCATTGTCTTTGTTTGCCCTACCTCGTAGGAAGGTCAGAGTACCAGCAGCAGCACCTTGCAGATAAACGGGATTCTGAAACTGAACTCTAAATTGAATATGTAAATGTCAAATTACGATATACATGGTCTCTAGGCACTGTTCATAGTAAGGTTTATGCCTTACTATATTATATGGAGAACCCATTAGTTCTCAAAATGAGAAAGAAGTGATCAGTCTTACAAGGGAGTTTACAGCTATAGCAGAACAACTAAGGGCTGGTTCTGGGCTCACCTGAGCCAGCACTTTATGGTTTATCCAAGTTTAAAGGCTAGTTGTAAATATAGATAGGGTGTTTGCCTCCCGAACTCAAACTGTAAGCTGAAGGCTATGTCTTCCTTTCAACTCTTAGAAACTTTAGAAAACAGAAATAAGCCTACATTTTAAGAGCAAAGTGATCGATTGAGATAATATGGTACTACAGTATGAGCTCTGTAAGTTGCAATGGGGTTCGGTCATTAAGGGCTAGGGAGAAGGAATTTTAATTGGATTCTGGATTTTATAGGGACCCAGTGCAGAGAAAATAACGGGAGAGAAATATGATCTATTTTCTTCCGGTCAGTCCTGGCACTGCAGCAATTTGTACCAACTCGATGGTAGGCCTGCAGTCAGCTTAGTACTGATTCATTCATTTAATCATCAGTACATTTCAACAACTGTTTTAGAAAATTTCGGATTCTTTGGTAAACAAGACCAAAGTGTCTACGGCCATGCTAGCTATTTCGTTGGGCTGTACTTTTAATAGGTTTAATATTTACCATGATACAATCGTAGTAGAAATCCTGTAGTCATCCTGCATTTGGTAATACGCACAAAACAAAGTATACAAACAAGGATTGACGAGGCTAATCAGAATGTCATTGTTTTTTTATTTGGTGACAAACTGCAATAGAGCTTGATCAAAAGTCATGGGATCATCAAGAAAAAATATATTTTATTCTGTAGGCAACACATATGGCAATCCATTGATTAGTTGTGGATACAGTCCACTCAAAAAATAGAATATGTAAAATTTGGTGTTGCAATCTGCAATACATAAATAAACTCTGCTTGCACTCTGTCTAGTTAGTAATACTGTCACCGAAGTTCACCTAAATGGTATTTTAGGTGTAGGTGTGGTAGACATCTTGTTTCACCTGAGGTTCAAGTCAAATCCAGTTGTTGACACATTTGTAACTCATTTTTATTTGGTTCATAAAGATACAGAGTAATGGCATTAAAGTTGTGGACGTCATTATTAGGTTTTACCATTATTTGTGAAAAACAATCTGCCAATTAAAACTGCTGTTTGTTAGATATATCCATCTTGGGAAAATTAACATTTTGTGCAGTAATTTTAAAAGTATTCTGCTGTATCTATGATACAACTAACAGAAGCATCTGGTGCAGTAATTTAGCAAAAAAAAAACTGAGAGAAATTCTATCCTGTAGCACAACTGAGTTTATGTTTCTAACGGAGATGATTTTCTGCCCCTCCTCCTCATAAATTATCTGCCCACACCCACTCACACATCTTTAACCCCTTAACCACAAGCTAATTTAGTCATGCGTATCTATCCTCTGCCATTGTGCCAGCTGCTTATCTCCCCACAGTCGATCAGCTAAATCATTTCAATAGTATCTGTTTGGAGATCTTAGACTCAGTGGCTCAAGTTAAATTCTGTTCTCACTCATCTTCCAAAAGCTCTCATTGGTTGAACAATTACATAAGCTTATAAGAAAGCTTGGGGGAAAAAGCAGAAATTCTCTAGATAACAGGTGTTCCATCAAATTCTTGAACGTTGTATGACAGATCATATAAGTGCAATTATAGATGCCAAACAATAACATTTTTTTTTCACAACTACTATAATTCCAGAATCCTGCAAAAATTGAATGCATTTTTGGTGCCCCCCAGAGCTCTGACAGTTTTGCTTCTCCAATGCAATCTGTTGTTGACCTATTTTTAACACAAAGGGATTCCTTTTTAATCAATGTTGGAAAAGCAGCAGAGCCCACACATATTCCATCTAGTGGTCATTTTTCTAACTCAACCTAATTTAAATGTTAACACAATGTATTTTACCTGCTGCTTGGATATTTTAACAAATTCATTTTTGAAGGAGATTCTCCCCACTCCCCACTACTCACATTGTGTCTATTGTTAAGAGCTACCTTAACTCTTGGTCTTTCCCTACCTATATTGTAACAACATTAGTCTCTCCCCTCCTTAAAAAAAAACTGAACCTAGACCCTTTCGTATTTAACAATACAGACCCATCTCCATCTCCAAACTTTCATTTCTTTCAAAGGTAATTAAAAAAGTTGTATTTCATTTACTATTGCTCTTTGACAAGTTCCAATCAGGCTTGCATGCCCTTCACAGCATATAATATATCTTCTTGAATGTGTGCGACAGCCTCTTGCTGGCTGCTGATTCAGGTGACGCTCAATCATGGTCCTTGGAGACTTGAGCTTTACTTTTGATAATATTGATCACAAATGTCCTTTTAAACTGTCCGGAGGACCACATAAGCACCTCTACTGTTGCCCACCAGTGGAAAATTTCCTATCTAACTGGAAGACACTTATTAGTTAGAGTAGCAGTGCTCTATTCTATTCTATTCTATCCTTTTACCTTTTGCTCCCCTTGGACGAGATTATATGAACCCATAATATTCAGTTCCATTTTTATACTGATGACAGCAAGATCTATCTTCATTTTAGATAAAAACCAGCCTGCAAACTCGTTAAAAGTTGGATGTCAACTTTCTTCAGCTTAATGACACAAAATCAACCTCGTTGTCCCCGCCCCTATCAATATTTTGACTAATTATGACTTCCTCTACTCTTTATTTCACACGTTTTATCCTTCATTCATTGGCTGCCGATATCTTTTAGAATTGATCTTAAAAAACTTTTAATCACTGTTAAACCCTTGGCTGGTTTGGCACCTTCCTATATCACATACTCTATTCTCTGCCCTTAAAACCAAACACGCTGGCTGAGATCCTCAGGCAGAACTCTGCTATCTGTACCAAAGTTTCAGCAAATAACCAAAGGTGTGTGTATTTGCTGTTAGGGCGCTCAGACCAGTTTAAATCAATACTCACAACAGGTGTGTATAAGCTGCCTTTAATTCTTCAATTCTTCCATCCATAGTCTGTTTGTTTGTTTGATTTTATTATTTTTACAGACATATCTGTACATTTCCTGTTATTTGCCCTGGTAATTGACACTTTTTTTTTCTTTCTTTTTTCACTTTTATTTTGTGTCATTATTGTATTATCATGCAGCATTTAGTTTGTATAATTATATTATATGCTGATAACAAAGACACTTAGTATAATTACCAATTACTTAACTATTTCCCTTCCCCAGCTTCCTAGTTGATGCCTTCATCTTTTGTATGGATAGTGCAGTTAAGTGACTCTACCATTCTTGGCTCGCAAGTTAACATATGGAACCATATAACAATGATTATAGCATGTCACACAAGTATGAAAAAGCCTGAGGCTTATTGCAAAATGTAAATGTTTTGTTAATGACTAAGAATCTCCATAGATATTGTTCTGTCACCATATAGTACCAGAGCTGCACATAGCATGACACAATCGGGGGCAATCACACTGATGTGTTTATTTTAATTTATTCAATGTTTTCTTTTGAATTTGTTGAACTCAAGGTAGATAATGAGTAACAATTTGATAATGTACCAGTGGTCTATCTTCCCCAAATTTCAAACATGGCCTGATCTGTGGAACTAATTAGAATCATTTTTGTTAGGTAAGATGGGACCAAGGATTGCTTAAGGCCACCATGGCTAAATTAATGTAACTAATACAGGAAACATTGGATTTAATAATTAGATTCACCAGAAACGCATATTATGTGGATTGGTTTTGTCATGACCAATACACTTAAAAGGTTCAGTGTCAGATTAGGCTTACTGAATTGATACGTCCCTGATAAAAAGACAATGACATAGGTAAGACTCTCCCATAGTTGGAAAAACAAGCCAGAGAAGCCATCTTTTTTAAAAGAATAGTTCCAATACCTTTTGTTATCAGAGGTTTTAAGATCTCTGCCACTGAGAATTATGGTACCACCTTACACAATGGAGAGGAAGGAAATTTGCTTTATGACTTTGCAACATAAATCCATCAAAATATTACACGAAAAAAAAGAAAAGAATAAGGCACAATATCCTTGTCACTCAAGGTAATCCACAAACCCTGCTCTACACAGCTACACTGAGAAAAATAGTGGAGGTATTTTGGTGGAAAATAGCTCTCAATAGTGACCTTTTAGTGTCATGCCGTTATTCTTTCATGACATATCACAGTTTATACTGTATGTTGTGATTTGTAGTTGAAGTATACAAAATACTGCACATGAGCCAGTTATTAATTTGATTGAATTGAGTGTTTGCTTGTTTAAGGATATTTATTTACAAAAATGTTAATGAACAGCCCATCTTGTGATTGATACCCATGCAGAGCATCCATCTTACAGTCATACTGTATGTAACTAAAGGGACTTCAGTGCAGTGTTGCTTGATATTTGAAGTTTTTCTACCATTTATTTTGCTGCCAAGTCTGCATTTTGTGTGTTTACAAGTAACACAACATGTGAAAACTTGCATCTTGTTTACTTTCTGTTACTTCGAATACTTTGATAAACAATAAACATGGCTCCCAATCTGATCATAATGGCTGCGAATTAGTATATGAAGTAATCGCCAACTGCATTTGATTTATTACATAATGCTCTCAGAGAAAAGACAAATGAATATCCATTTGAGTCACTATGGAACTATATTGATCCAGGTGGTTTGGTTTAGCTGTGTGTTATTGGGCTCTGCTGGCTGTGAGCACAATCAATCAAATTTTTTGACACCTCTCCTGTCACCTTGAAGTCTGTCTTGACAATAAAAAAGTGTCTGCGCCTTTTCACTCAATCATGTCCTCCCTGCACGCCAGCAGGGTGTCAGTCTTTAGATTCTAATGATAATGGCTCACAGATGGCCTGTGCTGCATCAGTAAACAGGAAATAAGTCTATATTTTGAATAAAGGAAATTAATAGAATGCAGGAAATAAAGACCACACCATTTGGGTAATAAATCCTTACTGTTAAACAAAACAGTTTGTTTTTTTTCTGAAAGACTATTTTGAACTAAGGTAATTTAGTGTAGTGACGTATGAACACCTTGTATCAAGTCATTTTTGACAGCAGTTTTGAGAACGGTTATTAAGACCAAGAGGATACTTTACAGTTGATTGCTGCTTAAAATCAATTAAATAAAGAACACATTTTTGATTACATTGAAGGTAGGCATGAGGCAACCCTAATAGGACAACTGTGTTGTAATTTATTGCAAGTGTAGCTTTTAATTTACCAAGCAATTTTCATGATGGAGATCACATGTAATGAGATTTTTCAGCATCTCTTCACATTACTGACTAAGATTCTTAAAGTTGAAGCTTGTAAGGATAAAAACTGTTTTTTGAAGGTGATTTATTGAAATGAAGAAAAGGTTAACATCATTTGTGTACTGATGTAAATTTCAGGAGGATGGAAAAAACCAAACTGACCAAACCAAACTAGGGTCTCGTTTAATATTGAATCTTGTTTTGTAAAGTTTTGTGTACTGTACTATAGGTAAGGTTGACAAAACAGGCAGCTGTGGCTCAGGAGTGGGTTGTCCACTAACAAGTGAGTCAATGTTTCAATCCCTGTGTCCTCCACTCGGCATGCTCCTCCTTTGGCACGACACTCAACCCTAAAAATTGCCCCTGATGGCTGTTCCGGCAGTGTACGAATGATCTGTGATGGAAAAAACGAAGAGGCAGTGAACATGTGTGTGCGTGTGTGCCTGTGTGTGTGAATGGGTGAATGTACTGTAAAGTGCTTTGGGTGGTTGATAAAACAAAAAAAATCTCTATATAAATGCAGTTAATTTACCAGTTCATTAATTTACAAAAACCAAGCTAGGATCTCATTTACAATTTTATCTTGTTTTGATAAGTTGTGTACTGTACTATAGATGGAGCTGAAATTATTGGTTTAATAATTGATAATAATAATAATCTGCAACTCTTTTGATAATGAATTCTTTTCAACTACTAATCAAGCAAAAGTAGAAAAAACTATCTAATTCCAGAATTTTATATAATATTAAAAGTGAATATCTTTTGGGTTTTGGACTGGAATCAGACAGACTGAGTTGGGGCAGAGAGAAAAGCAGGGTAAAACCTTGGGCAGCCTGTCACTACATCATTGGTGCAATACAGAAAGACAGGCACTCACATCCATAACTTTGGGTTAACTCCAAACGTCTTGACCTGCCCGTCTTGTGGCAGACTCAAACATGGAAGAGGAGTGTGAGGATGTCTGCGAGGAAAGAGTTGTCATGGCAGTGCGTACTAATTGCTGTTTTTATTAATGTCCAATTAGTATGTTTTGGTTTATTCAAAGAGGGTAATGAATGAATAAATACTTGAATTGAATACGATAGTGTTCATACCGTAATTATTATTATTTCAGCTTTTAATTAAGATTACATTTAGTAAATACTGTCCGGAGCTGTGCCTTGATAACTGACCTATCATGAAAACCCTTTACTTGCCCTGCTGCATCCAAAAAACCATCTGTAACAAACCACTTGTGAACAACTATCAATCCTTTCAACACAAAAGTAGTTGGGTAAAATGTTACTGTTCCTATTGCTGTCTGATAAATGGTGGCCAGTGTTGTGGGCCTGAATTTCCAATTTTTTCTCTGTGGCTTCTCCATTCGGGCTGGTGCCTGTACAGCTTTTGAAGGATCGAGAGGTAAATGCAAAACAGCCTCTGTGATTTTCGGCCACCTTGCCCCGCTTTGATGTAAGGCCCTGTTTGAGTCAACGGCATTGTGCATGGGTTGCTTTCCTCACACCTTTTTGTTGGGTTTGTTTTAATGCTATGTATTGTCAAACAGGAACAGACCAGGAAGACAGTGCAGTCTTGAAACACTTATCTGCAACTTCTGTCAGGTACAACTCCTCTGCAGTGGTGTGATGTGTTTAATGTGACCGCCTACAACAGGATTTACTACTGAACAATTTTAAGGGAAATCCATCAGTTGTTTGCAATATGGAAAACTCTGGGAAATGCAACACAGAGCCCTGATAGTACTAAAATGTTCTCTAGCTGAATAATTGAAGCCTCATTTGAGCAGTGGCAAATTGAGGATAAGGGTGTTTTGGCAAACTGCCTGCCACTGTATCTAAGGAGGAAGCTGCACTATGAAACTCTATCGCTCTGCCTCTTCGGTCAGTATTTACAGTCTTTTATTAACTTGTGATGAAAAAAAAAAAATCTCCTTAAAGATGGCTAAGATTAATACTGATAGGATAAACCAAGGGAATAAAAAGCCCTATAAAAAAGAACTGAAATCTTGATTCAAACTGATAAGTTGTCATCTTTTTTTTAAATTTAAGACATGCAGTGTATATATACGGTATGCCTCCGCTGCAATCAATACTTCCAGGCATGTGTCCTGGATCCTGAATCATTCTCAAGCCTTACAGTACCTTTCCTATTTTGCTTCAATCTATTTACATACAATTTTCAAGTCCTATTATACTAAGAATCCAGCTGTATCATAATACGTATTTATGGCTGCAAACAAAGCAGACATTTCTGTCTGTGTGGCTTACTTATATTCGAAACCCGCCCTGTGAATGGCTGGGAAGGCCTATCCAGAAGTCAAGTTCCCCTACAATGGCCGAGGCTTCCCTTCTTTAATATGTCAATCACGCTGACAGACGGCGCTTATCTCCCAGTGAGAGAGAAATGGACCCATCCTTCTGTCAGTTGATCCATACTGGCAAAAGTCACAGAGTCTTTCAGGAGTTCATCAGTTGCACATCACAGATAAGGCTGAGATAGGGGGGGGGGATCTCAGGGGTCCCCCTTTGCAGTCAACAGTGCTCAGATCTGAGGACCCTAGGTAAACCTCATCTGGGATGTGATCATATTCACCATTCATTTAATAGTGTTTTTTTCTGGTTCAACCAAAATGCAAAAAGAAGGGGATAGTGTGACAAATCATTTTTAACACACAGTATATTTTTGTTTTAAAGGCTATTGAATATAACATGCACAGAACTGCAATGGATAATTAAATGCAATTTGTGATATTGTGTAACAGTAAGACTGCTGAACTGTGCTTTGATTGATTGATTGATTGATTGAGCGATTGCTTCATGACTGCAATATTCCCAGGTGAAATTAATTTGAGTGATGAACAAATGTAAATTTAAAAAGTGCCTCAGAGGCAGTCTGTAGTGGTGGTGGAAAGTAACTTAGTACATTTATTCAGGTACTGTATGAAATAAAGTTTTGCAGTTTTTTGGTTCAAACTAGTTCTTACTCTAACAACTACTACAGTAAATTGTTGCTAATGCATTGATGCATTAGTAACAATCTAATAATGTAATGTATAAATCACACACATGTATATATATATATATATGTGTGTGTGTTTTTGTATACATTAAGTAAGCTTTGCTTGTTTTACTTTTGCATCTTTACGTTTGGAGAACAGGGTTTGTGTTTGTTGTTGAATATTGTAGGTTTTTGTTTCTATGATGTGTGTAAATTATCTGAATACCATCTCCAAGTCTGGTATGTACAGGACATGATGGAATACCTGGACTAGTCAAAAATGAAATGAGAAGCTACACCTCTTGACTAACAACTGTCAAAACAGTGACCACAACTTGCATTGCTCATGTAAGTGTTTCAGAACTATACATGCACTTGCCATCAACAAAACTAAACTCTTCTACAACACCCATTTAGAAAAAATTGCACAAATGATTAATGCTAATTTATTTTTCCCATTGCATTTAGTCCAGGGATGTGACAGGATTCTTAGCAAAGTATGACGTTTCCATGGCTCATTTAAAATTTAAAACAAGAAACAAAATTCTAAATCAGTCATTCAGCCATTGAGATGTGGTGACTGTAGGATAAATGTGTCAGCATCTCATTACTTATCTGCCCAAATTATTCAGACTGTTCCTTAGCCCCAGTCAGTAAGGAGTTGGACAGCCTTTGCGAATCACAAATTAAAATTCGCTATTAATCTCAACACCCTAAAATGCCACTCCGTTGCACTTAATCTCATTTATGCTTTTGAAATAAGCACAAGTGCTTTTGGCAGCATTTTTTTTTTTGTTAGTCATGCACTAAATCTCAAGTGTTTCACAGCAAACTCTCAAGTCATTTCACACCATCTGCTGCTCTAGAATTTGCCTCTTTTTACTTTCCTTTCCTTGGACCTCTCCTCAATCCATTTGCAAATGAAATGTCTTTGGGTATAAAGTTGAGTATTTTGCTTCTGGTACCATGTGGTGAATATGGTATCAGGTTGCAGCATTAATATAAATCATTCCCTAAGCGTCACATAGGGAGTATTAACAGTAAGTATGCCTCTGGACATGGTGTCACCATAAAATTATTATTAAAGGGTAAGGGAGGGCTTAATGTGCAACTGCAATAACAGAGTTTGTTTGCATAGAAGAAAATATATATTGTTGATTTTCGTTTTCTTTACATAGTTGTCCGGCAATCAGTCTGGAGAGGGGTAAACTGAAGCCAAGACACCAATGGCATTGGTGATGAATTTGTAGCAGTTGTGATACTGAGTCAGCAGAAAGCAATGTATGTTGATGACCTTTTTGATGAGGATGGTTCAAGGTGAGGGCCTATGTGTTTTCTGTAACGTCACAGCAACATCTGGCCATCGGATACAGTACAGTGTCCGTCATGGTGATGTTGTTCTGCTGCAGTCAGGGCATGTAATATTAAGGAACTTTTATGATGCTGCCAATTTATTATGATGACAGCCTCCTACGCATGCATAGACTGAATTTGCGATCATATTCCACTAAGTTGTACATTTTCCCAGGGCTTGTTATTCCTCTTTGCTCATTTCTTAACAGCATCTCCATTGATCAATCTAATCTAATGGATACCATAGTCAGTCACATAGAAATATGGCCTACTGTGTGAGGTATGTTGTTGCTGTATTTCCTCAGGAGGAGTTTAAAAGTTATAATCATCTGATATTTTGTTGTTTTACCACCTTTATTCTGACGTTAAAGCTGACTGACCCTGTGTCAGCAGATGTGAGACGCATAGCAAAATTATACTTTACCCAGTACTGTCATTCAGCTGTTGATCGAGCCCTTATAGGGGCTGTGTGTCTATAGCGCCCCCATAATTGAAGCTTTAATCATGTTTATGTAATCATGTAATAATGTTTAATAGTTCTTTGCTATTTTACCAGACTTTCGCTCCCCTCGTGGAGTAAAAGGTCTTGGTCATCAAAGAGATGGTGGTGCTTTTATGACCTCATAAAGGACACCATTTCCTTAGAGATATACTTTCAATGTAAAAGAGATCAGCAACGCTATCACGTCAGTAAACCTTTCTTCACATTATAAATTTGTTTCTACAGAAAGCTAGCCAAATTTGCAATTACGTTAAGTGAGGGCAATATTTCAGGATTTTATTGTGGGACAGACAGCCATTAAGAAAATTATTGAGAAAAAATGTCTAATCAAACAGTTAAGAACTTGTCTACAATATATTGTCATTTTGCATTCAATATGAGCTGAATTTGACAATTTTGCCAAATTTGGAAATTCTGCAGAGAGCAACTCATTCCATTGCAGGTCATTGGAACGCACATTTTGACTGTTTCATTGGCCTGGGGAATTTCAGTAGTTGATTAGGCATTTAATAAAGGTTGGACAGTCAAGGATTTTTCTTTCCTATACTGCACAATACAAAGAAAATGAATTAATACAAGAGAATGAACTATAAACATAGCATTTACAATACACTGCAAAAAAATGTCTTACATCTCAGGGAATTTCAAGGTGATGATTTTTCTGATGAGGAGTATACGACACGGTGACATATTGTGTTCGAATATATTGTCTCATGAACCAAGAAATGTCTTTGCTAACGTGATAGTTTAACAATTAAAACAGCTCAACTTTTCTTTAGCGAGAGAGACAATGGATTCTATATCACATCATTTTTTATGTAACATCTCGGATGGAATGATTCATGAAATCGTTTAGGCATCATTTTCAGGGATGCACAGCTTCTTAATGATATTATAATTATACAGTGAAGATTAATTTGCTTGTGAGAAGCAAATTATTTGATGGATTATCTCGAAATTGGCATGGAATGGTGCAAATGGGGAATCGTGACAGAGTTGTGATTTTACACTGTGTCCTGAAATGACCAAAGCATATATTAATATATTTAAGCACCACTGGACCTTTTTCACTGTGAAAACTTGTAAAGGTACAATGCACATCTAAATAAAACAACACCACAATTGACATCAGGTTTAGTTTTTTCCCTATTTCGAGGGAAATTGCTCCTCACAAATGAGTAGCTAATTAATTGCTAATCCATTAATTACAGTGAACCTGCGATACTCCCCGGACACTTCTGTTATCTGCCCCATTCCAACTGCTGCCTTTTAATTAGAGATGGAACTAACGTGACGTCCACAACTTACTGCATCCCTCCCCCCCCCCCCCCCCCATGACACAGACTCATCCAAACTTTGCTATGATCCCTTAATTATGTGGGTTGTGGTGTACTTTAGAATTAAGTCATTAAAATGAACTCAGGCTCCTTAAAGAGGGGGAGAGGGGTGGGGATGCAGGAGAAACTAACCATGAACACAAGGTCGCCATGAAAACTCAGGGAGCAAATAATTACTGTTGCATGTCAAGTTTTCTATTTCGTAATGGGAGGTTTTTGTTGTGTGTGTGTGTGTGTGCGCCTGCGTGCATGCACACGTGGGTTTTGTCTTTGCCTTTTGCATGTGTTTCCGTTTTCTTTGCTACATAAAAAGCTTTTCAAGTTGTATCATTGAGAATAAATGGGAATGGTTCGAAATAGTACATATGTATAGTACATATGTAAGAAAATATGTAAGTAATGTAGAAAAATAGTGGTCACAGGTTTTACCTCTCATGGTTTAAGGCCTATATTGCTATTTCTGGTCTGTTTTGTGTTCACACTGGCTTCGCATAAAGGGACCAAAGGGCCGGTCCATCATATGGTCTGACAAGTAACTCATTCCATGGACAGTTTAAGTGAGTATCACTCTGCATCATCAGCACTACACGTGCTCCAGCGGGGACCTCCAATTCTGTCGACTGACAGGAGATCATGCAACACTCTGCTGCACCTTGTGTATGTGTTTCTTTGGTGCCACAAAAAGCTCACAAAAAATAATTGACTATCACTATCACCATTACCTTAACAAGCTCATTAACCATGCGTTGGTAAAGCAAATTAAGGCGGTCTACGCTCTGAGGTAAAAAAAAACTGTTAACGGTTGAGGCACTAATTTAGGAAAGAGTCGATCTGGTTGTTTTTACTGCACATGAAATAGTTCATCGTGTGAGTTGTTGTCATATGTATATACTGACGAATGGGTAGAGAAAAAATTTAATGTGTTGTGTCTGTATCTAACGTTTCTTTCTTTTGAATCAACCTGCCAAAATACAAAGAGTAGAACAAAAGAAAACAGTAGCTGCTCATTCTCACTGTCTGATGGATCAGGAGAAATTCCTGCATTCATGTGGTGATGCTCATACATGTATATGTATATTGCTTATTCAAATTTCTTCCTGAACAGCTCACATCGCATCAGCAGATGGATTTGACTCGTAATTAATCTTCTGAATTCATGCTTAATTGCCATCATAAATCCTGCACCTGGTCTATTTTACTGTCATAAATGAACCAGGCTAAAACCCCTGGAACAGACAGTTTAGGTGGTAAACCAAATTACCAACCAACATGTTTCATTCTGTGCATGGACACAGGACGCAACACACACAACTGTCTTCCATTTATCATAAGGACCTCCAGCCTCTATGTAATAGCTCAGCTCATATCATATCTGTATGATATTTGGTTTTAGACTTTAACAGACAAGTACTGTCTGTCAAATGCATTTGTCAAATATCATTTTACCCCAATTAGAATTTGAAATGAGGTGCATTCTATGCTCATGTGACCTTGAGAAATTTGATTTCTAAAACAGAAATAGAAACTCGAGAAATCACTTGACTGTGGATCACCTTTGAACCTGTGCACTTTCACCTATGACAGTGCCGTAGAATTTAAAACAGACAGGAATATTTAAAATGGCATAGCAGTGCAGGGGAATGGAGAAGAACAGAGTCAGTAATACAGGTGGTGGTAGTTTCCCTGTAAGCCTGGGAAAATAGCATGACTGACCCGAATGGCTTGAAGCTTTGAAGCTTTGTCCATTGCATTATGTATGCATTACCACAAAAAATCCCATAATAGCACATGGAATATGGAAGAGTAATCCAACAATTTCCATAGTGCATCAACATAATTGTTAACACAATTTGTTATTCATAGACGAGGACATTTTTTCAATCTGGGAGATAGTTTTTCTCTCTGCAAATGTTACCAGCACTAACACAATGACACGTAACCACACAACGTGCTTTTCAACAACGTTGGCAAGTCTGGAATGGGCTGTGGGCCGCATGCTACAGAAAATGTAATATTAGATCCAATTTCTGTCCTCTCTCTCTGCCTCTCATAATTCTCAAAAAACCCCGAAAATGGACTTAAGAGTTTTGGAAAAAAGCAAAAGGCAGCATCACATTATTATTTTTTATCCGACACAGATATCTGTAATAACAACTGTACAACAAGTCCTCCAACTCATACGACTACCCCTAGCAGCTGTGCACATGACTATCGCTAGAGGTCTGCGGATTTTAAAACGACCACATAAGTCGTAATAAACCGTTACTATACAAAAACTACTCATCTGGTCGTTTTTTGGTGGAGGACACTCTCCTACTGTACTGTAATGTAAATTGGAGATCCCAAAGCACAGCACTATAGTGAGTGGTGTTTAGCTTATGTCAGCTGGTCACACTGCTCCTTGGAAAGAGTCAATGAAATGCAATAGTCTGAGAACGCTACGTGAGGGAACAAACATGAATATTAAAAGCACATAAAATAAAAGTTGCAATGACATGACATTCAATATGTTAGCATCTGTGGCTCTTCTTTGTTACTGTTGCTATTGTTGACACTGACACCAATCACATCAGAGACTTTTCATACTTGGTTACAGATCGTAAAGAGAGTAGATTAAGAATCAAGATAATGTTATGGCTTATTGTAAAAGGGCGACTCTCTAAGTAACTCCATATGAAATCATTGCTTGTCAATTTAGCATTTTGTACAGATTCACCAATTTCAGATGAGGTTGAAAACATGTGAATTAGTGAACTTTCGACATGGACAGAGCCAGGCTAGCTGTTTCCTTATGTTTACTGCCTTTGTGCTATTATAAGCTAACCAGCACCTGGCTGTGATTTCATATTATTAGGGTCCAGTCATGAGAGTAGTATTGATCTTGCCATTGAACTGCCTGCAATAGAGCGTATTTTCAAAACAAAAACAATTTCCTTGCAGCCTTTTGTTAAAGAAGTGATCCTTTTAATATTATCTTTTTCTTTGCATTTATAAATTTGAGCATTTTTTGAGCCATGTTTGCACTTTATCAATGTTTATCTCACAGTCCTTTAATATATCATAATGAGAAAAACTATAAACTTATTGAAAGATAAAATATATATTTTTAAAAAGGTCAACTTATTCAGGTTTAAACAGATACGAGTCACAATACCATTGTTGTAAACAAATCCGAGCATATAGCGACTCTAAAACTAGATTTCCTCACTTTCTCTGTATGTTTTGTGGGAAATGCAATTTACAATTAAATAGTTTGATTTTTGAAAAATCATCCCGTTGTTCATTTTCTGGTTTTGATGCTACATCCCTCTCTGCTCTGCTATGTCCTTTAGTTTATGTTGGCTTATATTTGCAGAATGAAAATTCAGTGTAATTGACACTACTTACTGTAGTCACTATAATGGCTCAAAGTCTTTGTTTCCAAAGTAAAATATGTTATCAAAACTCACATAGACTTGTTTTAAGATGGTTTGTGGTGCTTGACGCTTGCGAGACGGAAAGTGTTGGATCAGTGACGCATTTCTGCTGTGGTTCCTCTGGTCTCAGGCACATTAGATTTGAAATGCAGAAAAAAAACACGTTAAGGTCAAAGGGCTGACTTACAACTTTCATTTCAGGGTGTTTACATCCATATTGGACAGAGACTGTAGGAAACACTTGACCTGTTCTGCTGCCATTTTCACTTAATTCCTGTTTTAAGTGCTGCATTCAGATCCCACTGTCTGATACAATATGTCTACATGTGTGTGCTTGGTTCTGAATGGGAGGACCATGTGTGATAGGATTACGATTAAAACTAAATTCTGTCTGATGGTCATTGTTTCATCTCAAGTCCAGTGTTCTACAGAAGAGATGCAACAAAAATGTCTCACTGTAATCTCAAAACAGGAATGCAGGGTCCAAAAAGAAACTTGACAGTCTTCGGTTGCAGATCAAATAAATCGTTTGACATGCATGTGCTGTAACATTGTTCTGCAATGCATTAAGGGTTGCTTGATTCGATTCATCCATTATTTCATTTAACAGTAACTGGACATCAGAAACTTCCGTCGGACTGTGACAGGGCCAGCTGAGGAAAAGTAACAGGCCAAAATACTGTCAAGGTTGAGGGTGTTCCTTTAATAACCCGGGCTGTCTGAGAGGTGGTCACGTGACACAGTAGCCTTCAGATTTTTCTCCTTACTCTTGTGATTTAAGAATTTTAAAATAAGGGCAAGGGCAACAGTGGCAGAAAGTGGAACTGAAATAATTTTCAATCACATAACATTACAGGCATTTTCTTTCAATGATTTTAATCAGGATAAAATGAATGCCAAGTTGCAGTGGGGATTCAATTTTACTTGATCTTATTCTAGCACCGCCGTAACCTCCAGGACACAATGACAGCTTGGGATGTGATGTTTATTTATTTATTATGCAGGTACAGTAGCCTTTGCTGGCTTGAGAAACCAAAGAAAAGGAGGAGAGGCAGTTGGCTATCATTTGCATGGTGCCGTGGACATAAATGTGTAATGTAAAAATAACTAACCACAGTTAAGAAGAAATAGAAACAAACATGATAAAAATATTAATTTGTGGGCTTATTGTTTTTGTTTGTACTATTTCCCTGATTCCAGACGTTATTCTAAACTAAGCTCACACTCTTGACTCCAGCTTTTAATTCAATGGACAAAATACAGCCTTGTCACTCTCAAACATGCATGTTCTATTCCTATTAAAGTAGAAATAATTATAAATTAAAATCATGTTTCACTTTCCTGTCCTCTTTTTTTTAAACAGTTTTTGGTTATTGTATAGTGATCAGAGACAGATGATTGGAATCGGTGCACTCACGAAGTGCTGACAGATCGTCTTTCTGGAGAAATTGAATATAAATTTGAAGAGAGTGCCCAAAAAGAATGACTTAATGTGAAACAGTCCCTGCTGTTTGTATAGTACATTGTAAATGCAGGGTCTTGCCTGCAGATGAATCCAGTTATTGTTGTTTTATCTCTGGCCTTTTGTTTGTCTGCTTTGTTTGTCAAAGCATATTTTAAACACTGTTTTTAAAGGTGCTATATAAATAATGATTATTGTTTTTTTAATTATTATCATTATTATTGGGTGAGTGAAGATTTTTCATCTACACATTTTGTCCCCCGAACACATCACCATGCTTAAAGAGTGTACGCACTTCCTCTATGAGCTTGTAGGTGCATCAACAAGTGAACGTGGGTTTAAGTTGAGCATATTTGAAGCTTGAGCATCCCTGCTCAAAGGTTTGTATGCTTCTAAAAATATATTTTTTAAGTTTTTTGAAATATAAAAGTATATCTCAAAGTCTTGTTTTTATTTATTTATTCATTTCGAATTCCTCGTTTGAGGGATTTTTAGTTTAGGATTACAGAGGCCAGACTATGGGAAGGTTTTGGAGTAATACACTGACTGAAAGTGTATCCCTAAGTGAAGATAAGAGGAACTGCAGCTGGGAGTTTTTTCTTGAAAAGTGATGTACCAAATATTTTGGCATCCACTAAGAGCTGCCATCTTAACTACTTCTTTATTTGTTTAATTTTTCACTGCATCTAATAAGTCTGCAATTTTGAAATATGGGATATTGAACAAGTCCATCCTCGGAAGTCACTGACAACTGTGTTGTTTGTCAACTCAGCCTGGAGACGGTGTGTTCTGTTCCGTTCTAGCCACAGATTTATTTACAGCTTGAAAGACCGGGTTAATGTTTTGGACAGGGGTGGTTGAAAGATGCTCTAAGGAAGTTAGAAATGTGTTACCCACTGTGCATGCCGCTATAAGGTAGACTCCCCGGGATCCCTGTTAGTCACTGGAGCCATGGTATGTTCTGCTGGGTGCCGGGGGGCGTGTGCCACGCGGGTGATGCTTTTGCCTGTCAGGTGGCCTGTGGTGAGACCTAATCCTGTTGAAAATAGAAATGTTTTCTGCCTTGGGATGAGGCAGGGGGTTGCAAGAGTGATGCGGCCGGCCCCAAGGAGTCAGTCATCCATGTGCACAAGGAGAGATAGCCTAATCTTGTCACAGACACGGGGGGAAGAAATGAAAGTCCCAAGCTATCAGTAGCAAAGACTTATGCTCAAGGAGATGATTTGTAAAATCATGCTAGCACATGATAGAAACTGAGAAAAGTTGATTTGATTTGATTACATTTTTTTACTTCTCAGGGGCTTCGCTGCTGTTGATCCGTGATTCACTTATGCACACATTTATTTCATTTACTATATCATACACTCTTACCCTTGGAATTACTTCTTCTGTTGAGCTCTATCATGCTCTAGTTTTCCACTCCACTTTGATTCCCTGTTCCGTTTTAGATGTTAAAATGTTAAATGTTGTGCAGATGCTGTTGATCAATGACTCATCCTCTCCCTTTCTTTCCAGTACTCTGTTTTCTATATGGGGTTTGGTTCCTATTAAGAATGTATGTGCGCGCGTTTGTTTAGCTGCGAATATCCCAAGGTTGTTGAAGGAGAAGTGGCTTGTCTCAGGTAACTGTGTGATTGCTGCTCTCCGCTCTGACTGGCATTTTCTAAATATGTCAGTATCATGTCCTTCTTGCCTGTGTCAACTATACTTCACGGAATAACGTTTGGTAGCTATTCGCTGCTCTGCATGCTGTGGTAGTGGTAGGGCGGTGGTGGCGGCAAGAGTGATATTCTCTGTGGTCCTGTCAGTGTGACGGAGTGGCAGGAATAATTTTTGCAAGCCCAAGCTGACGGCTTTCAAGGGGCGGAAACAATGGGCCAATTCCCTTATCAGGCTCTGCTTCACTCTTAAAATACCCAGCAGCAGTTTTAATGGGGAGTCGACTTCCAGGTTTCACTCAAGCAGCTCATTTTGCATTATCAGAGGAAAGCCGAACATAATATCTTTGCTGTTTCAGCAAGTAATGCCATCAATGCCTGAGTACAGCAGTGAGAATTCTTTAGTCGGAATAACACGGTATCTTGCATCAAATCGCATAGTGAGCAAGCATTCATGGTACTGAAGAGTAGAGAGGGTAGACAAAAAGAAGGTATGACTTTCAGTGATGAATTGTTTGCACAGCTGCCTGCATGAATAACACAAAATCTTATATAATGGTTTTGGGTTCAGACTTTTTTGAGAACCAACTGACCTAAAAACAGCAAATGTCAATCAAGACTTTTCCCAGCATCCACACGTGGGTCTTTGTGCGAGCAGAAAGTTCATGTTTTTTTACCAGGCAACCAACCAGAAATATTATTTTAAGTAAATGTGTAAATATGACTTCATAGGAGATATTGATTATTGTTCTATTTTTATACAAAACCAATACCACACAAAAATCGGTCTTAGCTTTACTTGCTTCTACATAGAGCAACTTACATTATTGTTACTGTTGCTTTTCAACATTCACAGCTTCATGCATTTAATTGTGTAACATATTTCATCTGCAGTTAGTGGATTAATTACTTGTTTTTGTTGCTGCCTATATGCACTGCTGTTATTTGCTACTTCATATTGCATATAGGCCAGTGATATCTTGAATTTTGCCAATAGCAGCACATAGAGGAATTCCAAGTAAAAATGTAATTGTATTTGAACATTACTAAATGTTTGGGGGTTTTGTTGGTAAATCCACATCCAAATTTTTTTTTTGTCCTAATCTGCCCACTTGTCACTCTTACTGTTACATATAAACTGTAACACAGATGCTAGTAAATAGTCTGGAACCAAGGATCATGCATTGGTATTAATTGTGTTGCCAGTAATCAGGCAGATGAAATGTAGAACATCTTGCTGAGGAAGGGCAAGGTGTCTCTATGACTGCCAACATCTCTTCAGACAAATTACAGCAGCACAGATGCTCCAACGCTTTGCTCTGGATCCAAGGTCTTACTTTTCCCAGCCAGGGAATCAAAGAGAAGTTAGATCCTTTCTGATTTAAATGCATGAGCTGTGCCTATCTGTATGTATCAGAATGTGGAAGATCAAAAGTTTCCCGGCCATTCCCATTCCCACTGTTTGCTGATGAACATGACTTAGCTGGATTAATGATATTACAGCCACAGATTTTTAGATCCAAGTCTCTTTGATGCTGCTTCTATTTTGATGAGCATAACCTGTCATTAGGTGCTCCTAGTAGCCTCCAGTGTAAAGAGCTTTAATTAAACATTGGTTATTGGTGAATATTGATTACTTCACCAGCAGCTCTTTTGTTATTTATTTTCTGTAATGAAGGAACAAATTAACTGTGACATCGGCAACCTCTGAAATACTAAAGATCTCTCTGGCATTTGCAAAGTCTGATCGTCGCTCACCCACAAAGAGGGAAATGGAGCGTGTGGTGATTACTGGCAGCCAGTGGAGATGTGAAATCCAAAAGCGAAGGTGAAGTACTGCTGTACGCCTTTGCAATAAGTTTATTCAGTGTTGAATTTGTGCATGTGTATTCCAATTGTATGTTAATTGTATATTGTACTTTAGTTTCCATCATTCCCATTGTAAATTGTAGGCCTTCATGGTGGAAAACAGTTGTTTGTGTTTTATATTTATCTTTTTCTTTTCTGCATTAAATAAATGCATAATTAATGTAATGCATTACAATTTTTTTATTTATTTATGTATATATATATATATATATATATATATATATATATATATATATATATGGGATGAATAAAGTATTTATCTATCTATCTATCTATCTATCTAATCCATTAATGTGACTGGAAAGGACATAATCCTTGCAGATGACTATGACAGTGGTTGATTGCAGCGAGGAGGCAACCCTGACTCTGTATGGCTCCATTGTTTGACAGCATTGTTTTCGGCCGGTTATTCTGACGCCCTCTACTACAATATCTCCCCTTGGAGTCTGAGCGCCTACCTCAGACTCTATCAAGACTTTGTCCTCACATATCGTTATTTAAATCTGTAATACGTAATTATTCTTCATTCACTTGTCTCTCCTGATTGAACCGAACATCAGTATAAATACCAACTGAAAGATGTCTGCCTGCAAGTTGTGTATGACTAATTATTGTATTATCACATACCATATATTATTGTATTTGTTGTTGCACTACTTCGTTAATACTAACTTACTTTTACTCATCTGATTTTTGATTTTGGGAGTAAGTTTCCTCTGTTGCTTGGTTCTCGCAGGTGGCAGATCAGTTGAAGAGTGAAAGCTGAGGGGGGATGTGGATTAAGGGGAGACGCTGCCCACCTCACACCTCCAGCCTCCCAACTTCTGCACAGTAAGCAGCTCCAGCAGCTCTTTGGAATCAGCAGGCCCGCAATTACTGCCTGTGGGTATTACTGCACTGCCCGACTTATGAGACGCTCCTGCTGATCAGCACGCACTGTACTGAACTTGAGTTTAGTGAGCAAATTTAACACCATCTCCTACTTCGGTGCACTGAAATCCACTGCATATGCAGGTCTTGTCTGGCACACTGTCAAAGCAGCCAACAATTAGCATAGTTAAGAAAAATTATGCAGAAAACAACATGACACCATCTCACATGTGACAGCGTGAGGGTGCAATAAACAATGGTTTCATGGAGTTGACTCATCTCACTGCAGTCTGAACACACACTTTAAACACTGAAATGCTTGATCTCCATATCTCATAGTGTCAATCAACATCACTGCACCACGTCAAACAAAGTCTGCACTGAAATGTACGAACTTCTAGATGGAACCTCTCAAGCAGATGGTTGGGAGGTTTGAAAACATTGGTTAGTGACTGTGTTGCCCCAGAAATATATACAGTATCTGTATATATAGTGATTATAATGTTGTACAACTGCTGCTTGTTACGTAATCACATTTTTGTACTCACAAGTGCAGGACTGTCATTTGTTTATGTCACGCGCAGTGACATGATACATAATACAACACCGGTGGCCCATTCACTCCACTGTTCAACAGGCAACGGTAATGTGCCAAGATGTGCTGCAATGCACCAACAAAGGCAGGGAAGAAGAAGAGTGCGAGCTAGTCAGGATGTATGGAAGCAATGCTGAATATCACTTGCAGTGCTAATATTCAATTTCCCAATGTTTTACAGTATGCAGCAAGAAAATGCAATTTAAATTAATTTTAGACCTCAGGGATGCATAGTTTGGTGATTAAGACGGAATATAAACATAACTTTTGCTTTCTTACAAGAGCAATGTGACGGGCTTATTTATTTAAATACTCTTGATATCTATTGTGGTTAATGCTTCAATTCACTGGGGCAGTTTTAAATGTAGGCTAAAATATTTCACTAGCCTTCACTAAGTGCTCTAAATGCCTCAAATATAACCATAAACCTTTAATAATGTTAGTTGTGATTAGTGTATATATATATATATATATATATATATATATATATATATATATATATATATATATATTTTATTTATTTATTTATTTTTTTCTGTTCAGCTTCAGCACTTAACTTTATTATGTACATTAGAGTTTGGGTTGATTTTTGGCAGACAGTAAAAATCTGTAGTAAGTGCTGAATGAGTTACAGCGATAATATACCCAACACAATGTACCTAAGTGAGTGCCTAAAATTGACCTTTCACTTTTTAGAAAAAGAAAAAAAATGAAAGTAAATGATGTGGTAAACATGAAATGAATCAATTAGTTTTCACACAATAAGTCATCCTTTCACATTTGAAGTTTCCTGGCTTAATCAACAGCAGACATTGCCCCGGCCCCACAACAAAAAAAATAAATAAAAAAAGATAATAATAATCTCCAGCAGTGCAGTCCCACTGGTGTCAGAGGTAATGCAGTCTGGTAAGAATTGGACTACTAGCACTTTCTGACAGCACACAGATGAATTATTAATCAGCACCAAAGTGTTTTTTACACCCACTTGTTTACGGACTATCTGTGCTGGCTTTAATATGGGAGATTGAGATTTTACCATGTGATCAAGGTTTACGTCAGCGATAAAGATATCTGTTGGAGACATGAACCATTAAAGCACATTTGTGTGCTGATGAATGGTCTCCTTGAATTCAATTGATAGGATTTCCATTATTCATATCACATTATATAGAGGTGATACAGTATGTAATTTCTTGATAGAGCTCCATAAAAATAAAAAAAATGTTTAAACTGCTGACCTCTATGATGTGCACACAGCCCTGGAAGATCTACTGTGGAATAATCTTCATCATCCTCAATCAATCAATTTATCTTACTTCACTATTTCAGACACATGGTGCATAGAATGAAAAAGTATTCATTTTTCTTCATGACCCTACTTTTACCTGGCCATTGTTTTATTACACCGCTCACTTTACATATTAGCGCTTCATTTCAACTCGATTCTTTTTGTTGCCGATTGCCAAGATACGGTCAGAACCTTTTTTTTTCCTGTGACGTGACATGACGATTGACTCTGTAACAATATGAAGAAGAAGAAAAGGCTAAGGAGAGAAAAAAAACATTTGATCTATTAGGTTAGTCTACTGCCGTAATACCTCCAGTGGACTGAAGCTATCTCCCCACGGATGACCAGACATCTTCGCTTACAGGAGTATTACAGGAAGTGAAATCACTTCGGCTCTTCTGTACCAATTGCTCCAAAATGGCCAATTTCCTGTCTAGGATGTGTGTTTTCACGTTTTTATCATCCCCGCCGTAGTTATCTAGTTGCACTTATGGCCATCAGTCATCGACGCGGCGTTGAGAGGAAGCCGATGTGCAGTAAAACTGACAGACGGCCTTCCGCATGACTGAAGATATATGAGACATGCAGGCAACTTAGTGGGGCTTTTTCATTGTATTTTCAGTGCTGCCATGAGGTGCCAACAGGGAAAATGGTTATGCTTTCCATGCCTCTGCTTAAATAGAGCTTTTCTGATGTGGTACCTGTCAGTCTTAGCTCGAGATATTATATATGTGTGTGTGTGTGTGTGTGTGTGTGTGTGTGTGTGTGTGTGTGTGTGTGTGTAGAGAGAGAGACAGATAGAGAGAGCGAGAGAGAGACTTTTGACAAAATTTTACGAAATGTAGTCCAGACCTCAATTTCTCTATTTAATTTTTTCTGTAAACACGTTTAACACATCTGTGGTCAGTCAGTTATTAATTACCTGCCTTTTAAGATGTTAGTGCTTTAATCCAGAGGTTTTCTCATCTGCATTCCATTTGGCATCCCCAAACCTAGAATACAACCAATCAACCAAATAGAATGAATACATATAATATGACCTAAATGGTTTTAAAATGCCATTTAAACCAAAAAAATAGGCACAAAGACATTTCCTCTCACTCATCGGCATATGCTGCTTTTTATCACTTCGAGTTCCCTGGGCAATATCTCACCAAACTGCTGTATCTGTGACACTCATTTGGAAGCCCTGTTTTCCTCTGTCATCAAACCTAATTAGAATTAAGTGTTTCTGAAATCACTATGCACACCTTGGAGCCCCAGAAACTCCCCGTTCACAGAGTCACATTAACACTTCATTTTCAGATTACGATAGTCCTCTACACAGAAATATCCATGCAAACAAGCCCTGTAATTTGTATTACACAGATCATAATGGACGACCTATCAAATGGACAAACATTCAAACCAAATGTATAGTATGATATAAATATATAATATTATATCAACCCTTGAAGGCTCAACTTCAACAGTTGTCCGTTGTTTTCTTCTATATCAGGGCAAAACATATCAAACACTGTCCACTCTGAAGGCACTCTGTGTCTTCAAAGTGGAGATTACTTATTCGTCAGCACAGGATTACTGTCATGCACAGCATCAGAAAAGTATTCATCATTTGCATAAGAACAATGACAGGACACCTCTCAGCGAGCTCTAATGAGAAATGTTCTTGTTCAATGGCTTGCACTCCACCTTGCATACATAACCTCCTTGACTTGACCTTTGAATTATGAAATCCTCCACTGCATGAAGCTACATCCATGTCGTCAGGACAGGAGAAGAATGTGAAGCAAAATGTGCTGAGATGCACTTAATGCCGTTAACGTAACGACTGCGAATCACTGCGCTTTCATTTTTTTCTGTTTAGAGATGAGACAATATTCCTGACTGAACTACATGGAATCTGTGCATGGGATTTTTAAAGGAGCGCTCATGTCCACGTTCAGGCTTTCAGCACTAATGTTGGTAAAATAAGCTTCAGCCCCTCCTTGTTTTCATCATGGCGGGGGAATTTCAAACATGTTGCCCTGTCAATCTTCAAATGGCAGATGTATCTGTCGACATCATTACACACCCCGACTGTAATTGCTTGATCTGGAATTCATGAATTTACCCTCAAAGAATGGCTGAGTGAAGCAGCAGGTTTATTTTCAGTACCTGCGACATAATTGGTTTTTCTTGTGCTGCGGGGCAGTGCATTATTCTTTGTCCAATTAGAGACAACTTCCCTTGAGTTGGATCCTTTTGTTTCCAATACAAGTTGTCAAAAGTAGATAATCATATTCTAATTCTGCTGAAGGATATCTCCACACCAACCGTTTAATAATCAAATAAGATGCACTAAATTCTTCATTCGTATTTGTGGGGGAAACAAAACATGTAAACTCTGCTTGAGCTCTCAGAACAAAATACTTTGCCTGGACTGACATTAGAAGCTGCTCAGACAAATAACAATTTTGACATCAGCAATCTCAAAATCTTCTTACACAGTGGCTCTTGAAGCATTGTGATATGGAAACAAAGACAGATGTAGACGTGGTCTTTTTCATTCTTTTAAAATCTTGCATTGTTTCTTTATGCCTTTTTAATCACAAATGTGCATTGGTTAAAAGAGAACATTGAGGGGCGATTTTGAAGAAAGCTTGTCTCTCTCTGTGTCGTTGTTGATGATTTCACTTCACTGAGTGTGGGAGACCGACGAGCTAACCACGAGGCCACAACCCTTGAGTTGTAGCGTGATTCGCTAGCATGTCTCTTTACGTGTCGGGGAGTGATGTTGACAAACGGCACACAATGTTGTGTGGTGCAGTCCGCACCATTTTTTTGCTTTTCATTAAAAAACGTATTATTATTTATTAAAATTTGCACTGAAAAAAACAATTTATTTTTGGCACGCGCGCACAGAACTAAAAGCTAGTGGACTGTGAGGAAATATTTGCTGATTTTTACAAAACGGGTATTGGTTTAAAATCGCTGACTGCCCCTTAAAAGGAAGAGAAAAAAAATCCCACCAAACATAAACAGACACATTGAAATGCATTAAAATAGCTTTGGTTGATCTGCCTTGCAATCCATTTGCGTGTTTTGCTCTCGGTGGTGTATTTTTGTAAAGGTACTGTACTTGCCTCTTAGCTATTCAAGTTAAGTAACAGTTACTCATAAACCACAACATGATGCAGTGGAAAAACACAACTTGTGCTTTGAAGTACACTCAGTACTTGTACACTCAGTTGCCACTTTATTAGATTCACCTGCTCAAACTAATACAATAGATCTTCAATGAATTCTACCTTGACAATGGTCAATACGTTACTTTCCCCTACACTACACACTACACTAGTTGATATAAATGGGGTGATAAAAATATCAGAAACACGAGTATAACACAGTTCAACTTAACAGCAACAGAAAAATGGCAGCTTCATAAATCACCCCAGAGTTGAATTGCCTCTGCTTCTATAAGAGCATTCAGAGAAACTGAACAGAATAGCCTTCACATAGGTTTATCTTGTTAAAAGCAATAAATGCACACCTGTAAACAGAAAGAAAAGAAAAAAAAAACTCCTAAGAAAAAGACAATTTACAAATAAAGGTTTCAGAGGCATTTACTCACTTTTTATACATAGGTACATTTGTTTTTAATATGTTGCCTTTTTTCTAAATTCAAGACATGACGTATGTACCAATATTAACATAGCAGTTTGTTTGAATCCACCCAGACATCTCACGGGCTGGCCCACCAGTACAGGGGAATCACTACAATGCCAGAGGACATACCCACTTCCTCATTCTTTTATAGTCGAATATTTCCATGATCCAGTTTCTCCGACTCTGCTCAAAGAATATGTGAAAATGATGTGTACATTTTTATCATGAATTTTGCACTCATATGTAATTAGAAACTGCAGTGGCTACTGCAGTTAAGGTGAAAGAAGATGTTGTGCCTTTGAGATGACTGTTTGCTCTGTTTTATGGCAGGAACTATCCTCAGGGGTTACTATAGGCAGATAAGAGTTGCATAGATACAGCAGAGGGATGTTTTTGTCTCTTATTCTACTGTCAATTTTAAAACATCCCATGTGCATTTAACTTTCCGATAATTGTATTACGAATACCATACTAATCCTGAGTAGGGCCTCCCTTCGCTCTCCAAACAGCGTGAGTTCTTTGCGGCACCAATTCCACACAAAATTCCGCTCCATGTTGACATACTGGCATCACATTCCTTGTGCAGATTTTGTCAGCTGCACATACACGTACATGCTGACACTACTCGCCACATCCCAGAGACATTCTTTTCGATTTGGGAAGCCTTTAGAGTACACTGAAGTCATTGTCGTGTTCATAAACCAGTTTGGGATTACTTTTGCTGACATGATGGCATGATGCAATATCCTGCTGGAAGTAGACATTGGAAGTTGCTTAATTGTGGTCTTTAAGTGGCCAGCAACAATACTTAGAGAGGCTGTGGCATTCAAACAACCGGGGTTCTAAGGTGCACCGCCTCAAGGATCATCTTGCTGTGTGTTCTGAGATGCTTCTCTGCTCACCAAAGCTGTAAAGTGTGGTTATCTGAGTTACTGTATTCTTTTTTTTTTTGTCAGCTCTAACCAGTCTGGCCATTCTCCTCTGAACTCTCTTATCAACAAGATATATTTCCACTCGCAGAGCTGGTGCTGACCAGAGCAGTTTCACAGAAACTCAAACTAAAACCATCGGGCACGGACAATAATAAATTAAGTTACTGACATCACAGTTTTTTTCCCCTCATCCTCGGATTTAACCTAAGCTCTTGACATATACCTGCATGATTTTACACGTTGCACTGCACTGGCTGAATGGATACAGGTGTTCCCTTATAAAGAGCACAGTGAGTGAATGTCGCTCCCTTCTTCTTCCCACAGCTTGTACCCACTGTATTCAGTGGACTTCACAGAGACATTTCTGTTTATCATAAAGTATACCATTGTTTGAGGTATATAAAAACTTGTGAAAGCGATCAATTCTTATATGATATGTAAGCCTGTTAACTCAGGTGACATGTCGCTGTGCTTTAACACTCGAAAGAAAAATGACCACATGTAACTTCGGTAGCAAATCAAAATCGTTTTAAATTCATGCCTTGTCTGAGGCATTCAATCTTGCCAAGGTGGCCCGTGTTTATTCCCGTTCCAGTTTTCTAACTGTGAGATTTTAGCATTGTGGAAGAATTAAAATAAATGCATTCTGTTTCTTCTACAGGTCTTGGTTTGTCCTTATCGCTTTGCCGGGGTTATAGAATGTTAAATAGTCAGTCACCAAATGTTCACTTGTACATTTAATTCAAGGTGTGTTCCTGTAAAATCGACACCTGGCCCCAGAGCAACCGAGCGGCATTTTAGGTGTGATATATTAAAATAACTTCCATTGCATTTAGATGAGCTGTTCAGCCAGCTCTCCAATGTGTAAGATGCTAATCCAAACACTTCCACATTCATTCTCAGAGTAAAGTGTGCTGCACTGATATGCTGCAACTTTTGTCCATAATGCACTGCTGGTCTGACATGGACCTGCCATGACACCACTACCAACAAAAACTGAATTATATGGGAATGTTGTGAATCTTCAACTGCAGTTACTAAAGCTCACATCCGACTACAAGGTTGTTGTTTTTTCATACTTTAAGTAAAGCTTAAATATTTTAAAACCATAAAATCATCCCAACCTTTACTGACCATTGCAGTTTCCCAAATGTAACCATTTATTCGCAAAATGTAACATTACCTTAACATAACAATTGCATTGGTTTGCCTGAATTGAAAGTTCAGATAGTTTCACACAAAATAGTAGTTAGCAAGTCTGTGATCATGAAATCTCTTTACAAAATGATGTCAACATGGACTGCTCCTGCGAGACATAACCTTATTCATTATGCTAAATTAGTTGATTCTTGCAATTATTTCCTCCAAACCTTGCCACTCTCATCTGACCAGACTAGTCTCTATCAGTGCAGATTGAGATTGTTCCTTTAAATCCGGAAGTGGAAGATACATTACACCATCTGCACTGACATTAGGTATAAATTCAAACAACACTTTCTTAAAGCCAAGAAAGTTGTGTAAAATGTGCTGCTTACTTTGTCCCTCCTAATTGAAAGTCAGCTATAGAGAGCACATCTGGGGTTCAGTAATAAATAGGCAGCCAGGTCAGTCGAGGTACTACAAATATAGAAAAGAAAACAGGTTCATTAATGTATGGGAAGGTCATGTTGCCTAAGAGTTTAGCTTGACTTTTAGGAAGGCTTTTCTGTTTAGAACTGAATGTCAGTAAGTTTCTTTGCCTTTCAGCTCGACCTACTTTTGACAGGGAAAAGAAAATGATAAGAGAAAAAAAAGACCCTTGCACAGTATTTTCTCTTTCCGGCAATATCCACAGAGTTCATTTGAAAGTAGCCTTGTTTTGCGTTTTTGAAATAAAGCTGAGGTAAAATAGGCCCAGATCTCTTGAAGCAAAATGTGTGTTTGTGGAAGATTTCCTCTAATCCTCGCTGCTAAGCGCAAAACAAGAATCCAAGGTCAGCCTTCCAAAGGATGCAGGGGCAATATTTCTATCATGTCAAAGGATTTACTGGGTACAGCTTTGTGGTACATAAGTACTCTGCTACCGTTGTCTCGCAGAATACACAACAACTGCACATATTTATGTGAACACGTTTCCAAAGTCTATCATAATACACAATGCAAGGCACATGTCTGAAAGGTACCACCCAGGGATGTAATGCACAGAAAACACACGCTTTATGATAGAATGTCTGTGTGTTACAGACAAACGGGAAAAGTAGAAAATTACTCTGAGGCTGTGATGTAGGATAGAATAAGCAATCCAGTAGGCTGTACTGATATAGTGAAAGCTGACTTAGACTCCTCGAATGCAAAGGTATAGTCAATACTTTCTGTCCTGTCATGTAGTATATGTGTTTATACTCTATGATTACCATTAGTTGTTGCCGTGGAAACAGGTGATGTATACATGTATGCAGGGACGTTTGCAAATGGAATACGAAGATACACAAAAGCTTGTCCCTATTAAGAGCATAACTGGGATTTGAGGTGGTACCTGTGTCAATTTTAGCGCACTCATCGACATGCTGCAAGGGAAGAAATGCACGTTTTTGGGGGTAACTTATGATGGATGTTTTTTTCAATGTTCCTCTAAATTTACATTTAAAAGTCATTAACCTTTAATATAGGGGACTTTTGTATTATTTTTCTTGATATGATGATCTTGATCAGAAGAACAGACTTTAATATGTTAATGTTTTTGGCAAATTAATGAACATCAACAGGAAGGAATGTGTTGTTTTTTTTCTTGAATCAATCCAATAGACTTCTTGGAAGAATCTAAAAAATATTTCCTCACGGATTGCAAGCTGTCGGTTCTGTGTGCGTTTTTTCACAATGAACATCTGCAGGTGCAGTTTACCAAGAAACATCGACTCAAATGTGCATTAAGGGATTACAGTAGGTTTCGATAGAAACTGTAGCAAATATATAGTATAGAGTATAGTAAAGTATAGAGTATCAAAAGTGTCCAAGTAAATTCTTTAAAAAAAGTTTACATTTGGCTTCATAAAGGAGAGAATAAATATGATCAGGATCAGAATACATGATAGTGTGTATTTAAGGTTCATGTTTAATTATACTGGTGTTTTATGCTACATCAATGACCTTACCACAACATCTCATAGCATATGTTTCACTTGGTAGATGGTGGTCGTACACCAGGGGTGGCTGTGATCCTCATTTTAAACTAGAAGAAGAACAATGTTTTCTTGATTTTCTTATGTCTTGTTTTTTATTAAGTCGCGGTGTGTTGAGCTCTCGGGGCCACAGTACTTATTTGAGACGATAAGAGATTCAGCAGAAGTGGTGATGTGGTTACAAGAAACACTTTAATGTTTTTCGTTTATACAATATAGATGTATATATACATTAATAACAATATATCTTCATTATGTCTTTAATGTATATATTTATATAATACACATGCTGAAGCCTTTAACATGAATATTTATCTGAATAGGGTATTAAATTGTCTTAGGTCTTATAAAAGGTTTTTAAAAGCATTACATTAAATGTCAAAAAGTGTGCAAATACCCTGACTGGACACTTTATGACAGTAATGTCAATACAAGTGCCCCCTCTCGATAAGCCTGTCTTGATACATGGTTTTCATAATGTTCATTTTGTTTTTGACATACAGTTGATGCTCTTATCAGACTTGATTTACAGTAATTGGGAGAGAGGGATTTAAGTATCTCGCTCAAGGTCAGAGACACTTTCTCTGGACATAGCTGTCGATGGACACATCGGCGTCTGTCAGTCTGATTTAGCTTATTATGTTTTGGTCATGGGTTGATCTATCTATTTTCTAGGTCACCGTACTGTTCATGCTTGCGAAGTCAATCATGTTCATGATTGTACCCTGTGGATAAGACCATTTCACTCTGATGAGATCACTCACATCAAAGCCTTGGCATAGAACAGTATATGTATTAAGCCTTGTGACAGAAACACGGCATACTATTTGTCTTCAATGTTAACTCTGTTTACCAGTTGTTAGTCAGTTCAATTGATGGTGCATGAAAGAACCTGTGCTATCAATAAGGAATGTAAGTGATGTATCCTTGACACAGGAAGCTGCTTTGTACTCGTAGTGCTTCAGTAACTGCATAATCCATTCATTAGCAAACTATTCCTGGTTAATGCGCCTCCACATCTCAAAATCATCAATACACACCATGTCTGTCTCTGGTGTGACCTTGTTGCATTTGGCAAAACGTGTATTTGTCCTCCTGACCTGACAAGACTTGTACAATTCCCAACTCCACCAGTTCATTTATATGTCTCACAGGGTATTCCTTTAGCCAAATAAGCCCATGCTCCAAAAAAAGGGTGTTAAACTACGTTTTTCATGGAATATTTCATGGAATAACTATTCAATGATAAAACTCTGATTACAAACATTAAGGCTGTGAGTCATACAATATTAAGCTCAAAGAGGCAGAATTTTCAAAGTACTTCATTTCATCAAAGCCTGCCCATAAATCAGCCCATACATCATAATAGGTTATATCATGAATTAATATAGCCCACTCATCCACTCAAAGTGATTTAAAAGTTTTCATGACATTTTTGTAAAGTGCTGAATGTTTCATTTATGGGTATGATGAATTAATGTTGTTTTTTTCTTCCCCTGCATGATGACTAAAGCTGCTGACAGAAAATGTCACATATGATGCATGGTGCAAAAATTGAAACCGTCTCTCTCCGTGTCTCACTCACTTATACACAGAGTAAGACAAACAAATATCAGGCAATATCCAGCTCAGCAAGCTTCGCTTATTGCCTCTATGAGCAATAGCCCATTTTCTCAAGCCAAGGTAGACAGGTGAGGTGGAAAAGAGACAATGATCACAGAGGTATTCCTCCTCAAGGTCAGCAGTAAAAGCATAAGAGAAAAACAGAGAAGTCAAGAAATTGCTTTTTCACCCCCAATAGCAAACATAAATCTCCTATGGAAAATAAAAAAAAGGATGTTTTGGTTCCTCACATATTTCCTTACTACCATTTCAACTTCCCTCATGCAAAATTGAATAATAAAAGATTGACACTGGCCTCTTCAAGAGGCGAGCTTCTGGAGACAATACCCTTTTTTTTCTGGTGGCTGCAGATTCCAAGGAACAATAAAATATATGTGCGACAATTAAACAAAATAGTAATTCTGTAAAACTTTAGAGTAAAAAAACTAAACAAAAACCGATGAAATCAGAAATGTTTGCTGCGAATGTCGACAGTTAAAGACCGAAGAATTATGAACAACACAGTTCTCTACATTGAGCGAACTGTAGATTTACTCGGGTTGAGCTGAATCTTCCTTTGTTTTGTCTTTTCCACCCTGGAGAGCAGTGAAGTGTGCCAGCTCCGTGGTAAGACAGTAAGCAGACCTTAATTGATACCTCCAATTATTCTGTCTGCTGGCAACAAAGCGTGGTACATTACAGTGAGCAGCACACTGGTTTAGTGAGACTTGGTGGTACTAGCTTCAGTGAGTTTGATGAGGACGACCAACGGGGAGGATTCCGGGGCTGCCTGTAACACTAGACACAGATCACAGGGAGAATTCATTAGAGCCACAGCCAGTGGAAAGCTACACACTATGCTTGTGCGGTCTTGCAGCACTCTTATCAAGTAGGCATCATCTAGAGCACCTGCATGCAGAAGATTTATGTCCTTTGTGAGGTCTAGGAGTGTTTAATAGCAATGTAATGTTAGATTCTTCATCATGGCCACTTTAATGTTGAAGTGAGCCCTCAGTCTCATTGCTCCTTTTTACCGGGAAACCAATCTAGGAATACAGCCTCACCGAAAGCATACATGAACCAGCTGTTTGACAAATAACCTGCCGTGGTACTAAGTCGCAGTAACTAATGTGTCGCATCTGAGGAAAACAGCATTGATTGTGAAAGAGTCATTTACTCCCTATCGAGAGGCGATTTGTCGGGTTTTTTTTCTTTCTTTTTTCTATAGAACATGAAGGATGGTTTCTCGATGCTGCAGGTGCAGGTCAGTGGGTGGGACTGAGTTGCTGTAGATGATGTGTGCCACTGCAAAGATCAAGCCAAAGGTGCTTTAATGATCTGGAAAGGGGGTCATTCAAAAGGAGTGGAAGGCAATGAATCATTTGCAAAAGAGATGCATCAAGGTAATTGCATCACTGAGCACAGCTTCTAATCTGTTCCTCTACCCATGATTACTTGCAGCTCTGAGCATTTCACTGTAGAAAGTTGAAAGCCCTGTTAGATAATGCCACTATCATGGGAATTACATTCAAACCCTTGAGACTTCAAAATGGAGTCCTTACAAAAGCAATTATGTCGCCTTTTTGTCCAGAAACTCTTTCATGCCACAACATTGTATTAGCGGCCTTAAAAGTGAAGTGCTAAGTAGGACTCATGGGGCTGTACACAATGTCACTGTTAGGTGACCTTTAGACCTTCCTGTAGTGGAAAGGCTACTGTAGTTTGGGCTACAAAGCTGGTAGAAGGACTGAATGTGTTTTGCTCACTCAAATTCTACTTGTATTTATAATGGACTAGGGCTGCAACGACGAGTCGACGTCATCAATTATGCCGATTATGTAAATTCGTCGGTTTGCGTAGAATGTGTCGACGCATCGCTTCGTGCCGTGAATGTTTGTGGTAGAACGGGAGAGAGAGAGAGCCTCGGGGCGGGTGACTGTGAGCAAGGTGAGGTCCAGTGAAACTGAGTTTGTTGCAACAGTGAATTTGGGGTGCAGGTTTCAGTCTGTCTGTTGATAAACGCTGCAGCGTCTAAAGAGAAATGAGAAGTTTCTCTGTGTTATTTATGCTGTTGAGGAAGTAAACGGGGTGAGTCTGTCTGTTGATGTTGTGCTATGGATTACATGGAAGATTTTTTGACGCCCCCTGCATTACTACATTCAAAATGTCTCCAAAATTACCCCGAAAATTAAATCTTTTATTTATGTTGTGTTCCATCTTCATTGACTCTGACCCATATATCTGATTCATAGAGATATGTATATGTATATATATATTTATTTTTTTTTCTCGGTAATTTGACTGAACAGAAAATAATCGTAAGATGAATCGACTATTCGAAAAAATTATTAATAGAGTAATCGATAAAAACAATTGCGTTAGCTGTAGCCTTATAATGGCCAATTCATTAATTTACTAGTCCAATACAGGACGACTAATTTCATGCCTAGTTATCACTGTTAATGTTAATAATTCCACTTCTCTTCTATTCTACTTATAATCACACTTTGTTTCAGTTGTGCTGCATGCAATGGGTACCATGCAGGCTTGGGGAGTAACAGAATACATGGAAGTGCGTTACGTAATTAGTAACTTTATTCTCTTACAGTTACAGGGGGGAAAAAAAGATTATCAGATACATTTAGAAAAAATGGGGATTATTAGCAGGATTAGAATTTCAAACTAATGTAAAAATTTGATTTGGACAGGTGCACCGCCAGCCAGGAACCCAGAGAGAGCGTCACTCAGAGAGAGAGAGAGAGAGAGAGAGAGAGAGATTATGCACAGCGGAGCCGTGACTCAAAATAAAGAACGATATACTGTGATATATTTGTAATAACAAACTACTTCAAATTGAAAAGTCTACTGCATCTCTCTCTCTCTCTCATCCCCTGTTTCAATGCCATTTAGACGGGTCACAACACTTAAAGAGAGGCTTGAATATTTAGCAATTTATACAGTTTCAAATAAAGACACAAGGTCTTCTTTTGATTCTGGAGCAGCAGTTTTTAATAACAAATCCACACAAATATATTTTATGAATCAGTCAATAGCAATAGGTTTATGATGCTCACAGCACAAGAGAAAATACGCACAGAGCTGCTATTTGAAAATGTGCAATTTGGAATTGTTTTTGGAAGCAATTTGAATCATAAACGATATTGATTATTCAGCATTTGCATACTGAAGACAAAGAGTCCCTTATTGTCTATGTGCAATGATATTCATGTGTCCAATGAAGCATAAGCATCCACCCATTGGAAACAACAAGCAGCCACTTGTAATTGGAAAAAGTGAAAGAACAAAAAGAAAAGCAAAAGCACTGACATGAATGTAAAAGTGTAGTTATAATCTTTCATCTAGCAGATGGCATAAGGCTTTGGATTTGGATATAATCCAAATATTGCTTTTTTTTAAAAAAGCAACATTTTTATTGCTTATCAGAAACTTGGACACTTCCTGTCGTTTTCTTCCCCGTTTCACTGTCTTTGCTCAGAAGCCAATTGTGCGACGGTAATAATCTTCCGTGCAGAAACACAGTGAGCGGTACATCGTAAGTTACATTGATTAGACAATGAGTTTTAGTAATCAAATTATTCAAATTACTCAAGGAATCGTTTCAGCCCTAGTCACCTGGCACGTCAATGATTCAGGAAGCTTTTTGTAGAGCACATTGAACTTGACGTGTGTGGCAATTACAAAATGTATTTTTTTTACCTTAATTAAAGCGCCATCATGTGGCCAATTTGGATAATTGGTTTTAGAAGCTAGGCCACATCAATTTCGGTTATTGTGCAATGTATCGTAGTTTTGGCTTATTCCAGCTCACGGGAATTTGAGGTGACGCAGAACGAGGATATTAATGATTGCTGTGGATTATTACAAAAACAATAGGGTTTTACCTCTGTCGGGGTTTGAACCCTACTATTACTATTACTTTCAGAGTGAAACTGCATTGTTCAGGGTTTTTCCTAGTTTTAATCACCAGCACCCAAAACCCATGGTTCTCTGCAACATCACCAAACTCCATCTTTATCATTGCTTGAGACCCCTGCAGAAAGAGTTTGCATCATTCATTTTTTGTTAAACTCTTGAATTATACATCACATGCAATGTTTACAGACACAAAACTATTGGTTTGGCCTATGGTAGAAACTAGCAGCATATAGCAAAATCCCTTTTGCCCTGTACCTGGTCTGGTATAGCCTGCTTAAGTCCAAAAAGCATTTAATAATTCATATATACTAATAAACACACACCAATAACAACAAAAGTATTTTTAGCTGTAAAACATTATACAGCACTGTTGCAGGGCGACACAGCATGTGTCATTGTACACACCTAGCTGAGAGCCCACCTTGCAAAATCAATCGTTCAGGAGACCTTTTAATACTGCTGCTTCCCTGTGGCATTGGCTCATCTCCAGCTGGGAGCAGCAAGTGTTTATTGGCTTTGGTATCAGTAGGATACTTGTGGTGGCCTGACTCACCATTAATTCTGAGATTCCTGCCAAGGCTGTGTCAAGCCGTTCTTTGACTAGAAACTAGAAACTCCTCATTGTCTTGTGTGAGGCTCCTCAATAGAGCGAAGCACCTTTATAACCCTGGAATAGCCATGTCTTTTGTCCCCCATGAATTAGAATTTCAAAGTATTGATAAGATCAAATACAGTAACTGACTATAAAGAGATAATATATTTAATAGCATATGTCTCTTTGTGTGCGATTTAATTCAATTAAATTGCATTTGTATAGTGCCAAATCACAACATGCATTATCTCAAGGCACTTAACATAGTGAGGTACGTAGGGGGTACATAGGGGGGACGTTGCTCAGTGTCTTAAATGTGGAGATGGAGTCTGCCTCCCTGGTTCCAGAGGAGAGGAGCCTGGTGGCTGAAGGCTCTGCCTCCCATTCTACTCTCACAGACTCTGGGAACCACAAGTAGTCCTGGGTTTACAGAGCCAAGTGATCTATTGGGATAATATGGAATTATGAGCTCTGTAAGATATGATGGAGCCTGATTATTAAGGGCTTTGTGGACGAGGAGCAGGATTTAAAAATCTATTCAGATTTTAATAGGGAGACAATGCAGAGATGCTAACACTGGAGAAATATGATCTCTTTTTGTAGTCCCCCCCCCCCCCCCCCCCCTACGACCCTTAAATGGATAAAGCGGTAGACGATGGATGGATGGATGGATGGAAGTAACAAATACATGGACTAGTTTTCAGTTTTCTTTTGAGATGGGATGTTTCTAATGTGCTTGATATTGCGCTGATGGAAAAAGCTGTCTTAGTGACTTGTTTTAAATGTGAGTCAAAGGGCATGTCCCTGGCCAAAAATAACTCCAATTACTTTAATGACTTATCATGCCAGGAAGATAAATATTGGCACTCTGTTTTAGTATTTACACTAATTGGTCAGATGAGGCAGTTTAATTATAGGTCAAAACTTTTAAAATTGAAAGGCCCTAACCCTCTTAGTCAAATATATTTCCCAGATTGGCATGAATTAAGTTAATTCATGCCATCTCTGCATCATAATGTGATGATTATAATATCAGCACTGAATGAAATTTGACAGACTGCTCAAAATGTCTGCAATTATGCCTTTAAAGCACCTTTATAATAACACATTAATATAACTTTTTTTAAATTCTTTCTATGTTACAGTACATGTAATCTCTCCAGTGCAACATATCAGTCATTTTCTCCCTTTCGTTTAACTTCCATGCATTCCCAGTCTCCTAAGAGAAAATCCATCACTTGTGGAGGATGACATGCTTTTCTCAGATGGGTATAACTTCGTCTTTCGCATTGAGATAGAGCCTTAAGTATCATAGGTGCAATTTGAGGAGCAGAAATGGGGCAATAGTTACATGGCTTCCTTTACTCAGTCTCGGCATGTAATTATTGTTCAATCATCATTCAGTGTGAACCATGATTATATTAATGAAATCCAGCACCACAGGGGTCTGCATGTGTGGTAGACGTAACCGACCAGGTCATTAATCGCTATTCTGTGGCAGGACTAAGTTATTATCTGCTAGATCCTGCCACAGTGAGAGGCTTTTACATTTGACAACACATGCTGTCCAAACTACTACTTTGGTAAACATCAGTTCACACAAAAGAACACCCAAAACTGTACTCATGGGAAAAAGCATACAGTTAAAGTCAAAACCAATATGCCATGCATCAGCAATTTTGAAAAATTAAGTACAATGTGTAATGTAAATATAATGCAAAGTGCATTTCTCTGCATGTTTCTCCAGGGACATTTTATGGCCCATCATTAAACTGCAGTAATAAACTGTATTTGAACAGATGCAATGCATTCATTTGCTATGGTGCTACATAAAGACTGAATATGCTTGCCAAATTTTGCACTGAGAATTAATAAAGCTGAATGTCAGACAGAATGAAATAATACACTATTGCATTAGTTCATCTCCTGTTGATATAGACCATGTCATTCCTCTCTTGCCTCTTTTATAAACTGCCTGCCCACCTGTATGGTCAGTAGCCTCTCACTGTTAAGATGTGTATATAAGTTGTTTCCACTTGGTCCTTGCTTTGTTTAGTGAAAATGTTGCCTGTGGTTGGGTTGGCACCCTTTATTATACAGTATATTCTGTGACACTGCATGTTATACTCTCATTAAAATCTAGGAAAAATAAGGTGTCTCCTTTGCATTATAAGAAGACTTACCCGCACGCTCCTGATTTACCACTTTGTGTTTGTTTTCGTTTATTTTCCAATGATGAGAAAGAGATCTTGATCCCAATTACGTGCACGGATAAACAAAATCATCATTCAGTCATTTATGCAGTTCACAGTTTGTGTTTTAACACTTTGTGGCCCTACTTTCTGCAGTTTAGCCGCAGTCAAACACAAAGAAGTGAATATTTTTCTTGACAGGAACCATTGGGAGGGAAAATCAATTAAGAACATGAGGACACAGCACACACACTGTGAAATTTCACCGATCACATCAACTGTTACCTCAAGAAACTTGCACATTTCTGTAGGAATCACAATCACAACAGACTACACTTGTTTCAAAGTTACTGTCGGTGCAAGTGGCTACATATTATTCTATGAATAATATGAGACAGACTCCATTAACAGCCATTTTTTTAAGTTTTAAGTGACATCATCATCCCCACAAGTGAGCAATGCCAGGCAAAAGCCTCTCCTCCTCTGACATTGGGCTATATTGGTCCCTCTGATTGGAGTGGAAATGAATACATCAGAAACTTGGGGCAGGGGCGGGGGTCAAAATGAAGCTCCCTGTATTGTTTCTGGCTAAGCCCTGCTCAGTGTGGTTAAGTTCAGCTTCCTGTAATTACCAGATGAAGAGCAGCGTCCTCTTTGACAAGTCCCAGTAGCCAATTCTGCATTGGCTTTTCAGCACGCACGCACGCACACACACACACACACACACACACAAACACAGGGGACAGGCATGTTGCTCTGAGCCACACATTGAGAAATGGTCACAACCCTGGAACAAATAAAGCCGTCCAATAGAGAGCAAGTATTTTCCCCACCCGATAATTGCCTCAGAAGCCGCATGGAAATAATGAGATTCTGCTGACACAATGCAGTGGCCAGACTGAATTCTATATGCAGTATATTGTATCCAGCCTTAGCACAGTGTGCTTCTCTCTCTCTCTCTCTCTCTCTCTCTCTCTCTCTCTCTCTCTCTCTCTCTCTCTCTCTCTCTCTCTCTCTCTCTCTCTCTCTCTCTCTCTCTCTCTCTCTCTCTCCCTCTCTCTGTGTATTTCCAAACATTTACGTTTTTGCCATTTGCCTCGCCAGGGTACACAGGTTGAAGAGGTTAAATGGTTTTATTTGCTGCTGCCTGTTTGCTCTCCTCAATTCCTATCTTCATGCTCCTGTGAAATTGCTGTTGTATCATAGAGATATTTATCCCCTGAAAAGCAACTGGGAAAGAACGTTACTATAACAGATTTCCTCTTAGTTCTTTTACGGAACAAAGTGACACAAGCAACCCACTACAGGACATGAAGTAAAACTTGAACATTAAAAGATGTACTAAACACGTTTACTCTTTTTTTTTATCTCGTAAAAAATTTTTTTGCTGTTTACTTCAGCAGTATGTTTTAGATAAATTGACTGATAGTTCAACATCTGCACAAGGACGGGAGAAAAACACTAACCTCTAATGTGAAGGCTGGAACTGCTTCTCATTGGCGAGGTGTCTGATCATGATGATGATTGTTGCACTGAGCTTTGAGCTCATCATGGCTTTGCAGCTCTATGACTTTGTGCTATAGGTTCTCTGGCACATCAGCTGGTTCCTCTGTAGGGCATCCCAATAGCCGAATGGTAGGGCTCTGACCTCATAGGGGCATTCGCTGTGCGTAGCAGGTCCTCCGATTGAGTCCCGGCCGGACAAACTATTTACTGTGAGTCATTCCCCTACTCTCACTATGTCACATCTCTCTCCTTCACTATCTCTGCTGAATAAAGGTGATAAATGCCGAAAAGTGAACTTTTAAACGTCCTGAAACCTCTTGCCAAATTCATGAAGGAGTTGAACAAACTCACTAGCATATTCGGATGTCACAGCAGGCTTTTTGTTCTTGCAGAGTAGGAAAATGCACCATGTTTGTGCTCATGGCGAATTTTTACTTTTTCCAAAGCTAGCAGATCTGCAGCAGCAAGAAGGCACCCCTCCTTACGTTGAACGAGGTTTCAGCCTCTGAGCTATTAGATCGCTCACCACAAAACTCACCTGCATGACATTGTCTCTGTCAGAAAGCGTTCTTGTTGGGCACACAAACTCTGCTGAAATATGGTGACTTCATCCAAGCACGTTTGTCTCATCATCCAAACACACTGGATGCTTTGCAAGGACGATTTATTATGTTTTCAGTTGTAATGACACTATAGATTGGCCCTTTTCATCACTGAAACCGCAGTTGCACTGGCTTTTCAAGATATATCTTGTCCAAATCTCTTGGAAAGCACAACATTCAGTAGCCAAAAGCCAGAGGAGCCCCCCCTGAAGGACATGAAGGAGTTATTCTAATATTTTATTTTATTTCCCTCTATCATGGAAAATGTTAATTGTTGACATGATAATTATTTTTGTATTACAGAGTTGCCTTTTTTGTATTTATGAATTGTCTCGAGGGCCATATACGGCCTGGAGGCCGGAGGTTTCCCACCCCTGAGTTACATGAAAAAAAATCGACACTCTGCTAAGCAAGTATGCTGGCTGATATATGCTGTTCTTGCATATAATTTATCAACTTCTTTTTAATCAAGCAGTTCTCAATAGTTCTTGGTTCTTATGAAGGCAGCAGGGGACTGAAGTGAATAGTTTCTGTCCCTCAGTCAGAAAGTAAGGGCTCAAGCCTAAGCATCAGCAAGCATCTGCGCTGCTAAGTGTGCCATGGAGATCAATAAAATACTAATACTATTACTATCAAATTATTATTTATTTGGAGAGGAGTAAGTTCAATATTCCTGTCAATAAGATGATACTTTTAACACTTGTAACACTTCTGTTTACAGCTGTAAAAAAATATTCTCTCTGGTATGATTATATAAAAAAAAAATTGTGTTCTCAGTTTGGTAAAGTCAACTTGTTTTTGTTATAAACATTTCCAGCAAATGTAGCTCTGTTTGACTGTGTTCCTGACAGACTTTGGATCACAGTAGGTTGTCCGTGCTGGAATGCATATTGTTGTAAATCAAACAATACAAGGGCTGTGGATTTTGTTTGAATTCAATACATGTGATTAATAAGCCATTCACCGTGGTGTGTTGTGCTAAACTCAGATAGCAGCCAGTAGATTTCAAGCAAGGTCAAAATAGAAAATACCCAGAGACTTTTCAAGATTAAACAATGAGATTAAAACCAAGATGCAGATGAGTAAATCCTTATATAATTGCAGAATCTTAAAAGGCAATCAACAATGATCACATATGTTGTAAAATGCCCATAACGGCCTCCTGAGGGGTCAAGTATACTTCCAACAATATCTGATTTGTTGGTGGCTGGTAGCTTTGCCTTCGTTAACACCAATGATTTTTTGGCATGCTCTATAAAAGATTTTCTGTCTGCTGCTGATGGTTGAATCAGCCATGGTTTCATTTCCAAGACATTGAAACTTTCCGATTCCCCCTTTCTCTTGTGCTCCGAGCAGCTTGAGCTGAGAGGTCAAGGTATGGTGGTTGTCTCCTTGCTCTTGTCTTCCACCAACTGAGAAGCAGTACTGACAAACCCAGCTCTCTGGGCATTACTAGGTGCTTTGTGTTGTTGTAATTGCTCTTTGCATTTAGATTTACCTTGGTGAATTTTCATACCACTTTTGTTCTTCAATACACCATCTTCACAACATCTTCACTGTCCTGTCCTGCCACATCCAATCCTGTGGTTCTTATACCATTGTCGGGGTCTTTGGATGTGTGATCTATCCTCAATGGGAGATTACCCCTCGCCCCCCTCCTCAATCTGCCTAGGGGTATTATCCTTGTTTGGAGAGCAGAACACAACACAACAGTACAGGTTAACTGTAAAAGCTACAGAAAATACACTGTTGTAAAATCAAATCAAATATTATATACAAAAGTTATTGGATGTTAGGCATACTACAATACTTCTCTCAAACTGTTTCTCTAGAAAATGAAATTGAAGAAAAGTATTTTTATGGAGTTGTTAAGTAAACTTTTTTGCCATGCCATCATAGTCCCTCGCCTAAAGGTGATGCTGCAGGCACCTCCGCAACACTACTTCCAGCATCTATCACCTCTTCCCGACATTATTCTGAAGAGACATCAAGCTCTGTCTTCTCCGTTTTTTGATGTGTGATTATTTTGTGTAGTTGTTATTTATTATATATTGTGCTTTAATTTTATTTCTCTAAAATCTCGCCTTGGGCTCCAACATTGCCAGGGCCCGATTCAAAGCAACCACTCCAGTATGAAGTGAATTTTTAACCCTGAATCAGGGTTGTGGTGCTTTAACTGTGATCACAGTGATCTTATAGAGAAGATAGAAATATGTGGTGGAAGGTGACTGTTGTTAGAAGTGTGGGAGGGTATATTCACTGGAAGCAGCACATATCACTGCAGACCCAGCTGGATGTGTGGAAAGCAATTATTCCATTTTTACCCAGCGCCAATTGCAACGTGGCACACTGTTATGGTTGCAAGCTCAGTATTTTACCTTTTAAATGGCAATTTTATTTGTTTAGAGGACACTGCCAGCTTGGAAATAAATGTGAATTGCTGCATGTTCTATATTGTATAAATAGAACAGAATAGCAATACACAGCTCATCATTTCTTCTTTCTTGCTAACCTTATATTTAATTGTATTAATAGATTGTCATTGTCTAATATATACCTGGTCCCACATTTCAAATTGGTGTTTCCAGTCCTCCACAATTAATTTTAATACATTAAAGTAGAAGCAGGCAGGGTTTTGTGCTACATGAAAGTGGTTTATTTTGCCAACCCTATAAACCTGAATTGACAGAATGGGAACAGTCTTGGTCCAAGTCACCACCTTGTTTGAATGAGGATGCATGCCTGTAGCTGTGGGCAAGGTCAAACATTTTTACTGTGTAATGTGTGAGTGGTTCAAAAGTAATTTGTTTAGCATTTGGTTATCATGAATGTGTTCTACTAATAAAACAAATTATATCTAAAGAATTCAGATTCCAATGCCCTAGTGGAGCTCTACTGCACAGCAAATGGCAAACAGGTTTGTCGAAGACAATCTATTATGTTGGAAAGCAATGTTCAAGAAAGGCGGGTGAAATTTAGATTAAAAACACAAAAGGACTTTGGATTCCAGTGTTAGTGTTGATTTATTCAATTTCAGTTGAATTCAATACATTGATTTATCTTTCTGGTATAGTATATAGTGAGACAGTATGGGTCAACTGATGATTTTGAGGGGAATATATCCTACACAAAACAGAACAAACAGAAAAGGATCACAGCGTTCCCCTGGGGTAGATGCAAATGTGGCTGAATAGGCAGTTTTTCCAAAGGATTTCAGGTATATTCCTTTCCTAACATTATTTATCAAAACCGATACTGATATAGCTTCTGATTGTGCTTCTTTCTTTTGTTATCTCTTTCTCTTGTATCTGTGAATCCAAAAATGAATTTAATCAGAAACAGTATAGGATGATTACTGAAAGTGTTCCTATGAATTCCCTTTTTGGACGAAATAAACCTTTTTCATCTGTTTTTAAGTAATATTCCTCATATAAATTGCCTCGTCATTTTTCCATGACTCAGATATTTTAGTGGCAATATTAAATACATGAATAGCATTAGGAGTGCAGGCAGTGGAAAATAAGCCAGAGGCACTGATCCTCTATGAGTATTTTAATGTATGTTACATCAGCAAAATCCAGTGACACTGACCATCTACATCTTTGTAAGAAGCCTCTGTGAAGTGCAAAGTGACTTCATCGTGTTGTGTTCATATTGTAAGAGCAGTCCTGCATCTATCAGTTGAAAGAAGTTACACGTTTCACAATGGATAGTTTTTGCTGCTACAGCTAGCATTGTATTAGTTCCCTAACACTTTGGAGAGTGTAATGGTGATTTGTAGCTTTCCCTACTAGTTTTACTTCAATTTTAACTCATCAAATATTCTTGCTGAACGATGAAGCTTAATATCAAATAGGAAAGAATACAACAGAGACCTAAATGTATGTCTGTTCATCATAAACATAAATTTAGAAACTGAAGAGAAAATAAGATTTTAACTTTCACAGCATGCAATCACTCAACGGATTGACATGGATTTGGCCGACAACAATTTACTAAAGCCATCATGGCAGCTATAAAATGATTGAAATCTCTCTACCCTTTGGAATGGTGTGGTGTTGGTGAGGAGAGCGGTTGACCCCGAAACCACTTGAAATAGTGATTACTCTACCAGTGTACACCACTCCCAATACCACTCCCTCACACCCTTTTACTGTCTGAAAACAAAAGGATGTGATTTGATTCAGGGCCAGATTAGATTTTTGTGTGTGTGTGTGTGTGTGTGTGTGTGTGTGTGTGTGTGTGTGTGTGTGTGTTTACCTGTGTGCTCATATGTTCACGTCGCAGTAACTGTGAGTTCTCCCATGCACACATTTGTGTGGGTCTGCATTGTACAGAGATCGAGGGGTGGCAACATCTTTTACAAGGAGCTCTAGTGTCAGGAAGCCATTGTCTGTGTGGTGCAATGACAGGCGAGTAGCTCTGGCGATGGATGGTGCCCTGCAGATGAAAAAAATAAATACAAATGGAACCAGAGGCCATGAGCAGAATATCTGCAGGGGTCTCAGGCCCTACTCCTAATAGTTTGTCTATGGGGAAATACATTTTCACATTTGTCTTGTTGGCAAAATGAAAACCAAAATGGCTTTGCAAGATAAAGTAGCATCTACATTTGTTGACCACTAAATGTATGATCGGACTTACATATTGCCAAACCCTTTCGATTTGATGAATGGATGGGTCAAGCTCCAGGGAGGTTCTTGCATATACATTTACTTAGATCTTGAATATTTATTTTAACTAACTACATACAACATACAATGTTATGTGTCCTGGATCCTGGGCTAAAATGGTTGAATTATCCTTTTGCCAAAGAATGTCCAAGTTCTGCATACAGATTAATGCTGGTAAATGAGTATTTGCAAATACAGTTACCATATTCATTTTGTTTGATAAACTAATGAGGCAAAGTGTACAAATGCACAACAAGGCAGATGTTTTTTTTGCAACCATTAAAATGTGGATTTGTAAATTGTCTTGCCTTTGGTAAAATTTGCCATTAGGCTTGCAGATATGCATGGTGCAAGCAACTAAACAGCTATGTTGGTCATATGAGGCCTGGGGCTAGCTTTGTGTTGTTGTTTTAAAGTTAAGTTTTTGCCATTCTGGCATTTCTGTACACCTTAAAAACTTCAGAAAGTCAGTAAACACCCCAGGACGTTAAATTGTCAGAAGGAAGCAGACAAGGAGAGCTTACATGTTTAAAATATGACCACAGAGGCCCAATAAATTGATTTATCAAAAATACAACATACATTTTATAAGAGTACAGAAAAACTTGGCTGACTGTTGGTGACGAGTCTTAAAAATTCAACATTTTTCAGCTGCAGATAAGTATACTGAGGTAAATAAGGCTTTCGAGTCTTTATTCTATTGAATGCTAAGATTCAAATACTGTGATTTAGACAGTGCCCCCACATTATTACTCAAGGCTGATGCATCTGATAAGAAATATTTTTTTCTTCTAATGAGTGGAAATCATATTTTTTAAATATCTTCTATTTTGTGTATTTTGATGCTTTACTCTGATTTTGGGCTTTTTTCTGGGAACGACCAATGTTTTTCCTGATAATTACGGACTCAGATTAATCCAGTTGCAAGCTATTTTGTCTCTGAACTGAAAGTATTTGATGATGACTGGGTGGAAATACATATAAGCTTTTTAATTCTGTTTTGTTTAACATCTAATCTTACATCTATGAGAAAACGCCATCTTAATTGTACAGTGTGGCAATAAATCCATCATCCTGTGTAGTCATTTCATTATTTCAAGAACCCATCCCAATCTTTCAAGTGACTCTTATCAGGAGAAAAAAATACTTTTAATTGTATGCAGATGAAGCATTATTCTATATTCCTGACATTTAATACATTGCCACATGTTCTTATCAGAATACCCATATGCCCTTTGAATATTAAGGCTAGAAAGGGTGCCATGTTGTTCTTGAAACTAACTATTGGTCATGCAGTATTCAATTATTGGAAGTTTCAGCTTATGGCACACCGACTTGGTTTAGTCACTGTATACCATGAAAGACTTCAGAATTGACTATTATCTCCTTTCAAGTTAAAAAATAAAAAAAATCAGGGTCTAGTAACAAATACAGTATATTCTTGTTGCTGTCATCATTCTATGACCAAATGGCTTCAGAGAAACTAAGGAATCTGTTGATAAATTACGACTGAGGCTCGATGTGAGTGGACTCTCATCTGGTTAGGTTCTAAATAAAGTTCTTGTTGTTGATTGAGCAGTAAGGTGAATTTTCTTATTTAATTAACTTGTGCCTGTTCAGGAAGTTGAAGGATGCTATCATGTCCCCAATGAAGAGAAATTTTGTGTACTAAAAATGCAGTAGAAATCAGTTATAATGTTGAATATGAGAAGGCAAATTGAAGAGGATTATGCAGTTCCATTTGGGCCTCAGTGTTGAATAAGCCCCGGCATTCAAAGACATTGTGTTTTGTTCAAGGGTGGAAGTGACTTTGCCAAGACATTGTGAGATAAGAGGCTAACTGTTATTAGTTTAATGGAAATGATAGTCTGCCTAAAGCACTGTGTGCAAGTGGCAAAGGAGCATCATTTTTCTTTGCAGTCTTTCTTGCCCAGGACTGAGGCTGAGTAGGAGTGAGATAGCGGCCACCTCCGATCGTTTTGTGGTAAATCTAAACCAGTGAAAACAAAGTGTTGCTCATTTGACCACTGGCCTAACACAGCTATGTCCAAGTTGCTGCACTTTGTGTAAATAAGACCCATTTGTATCCCTCTAAAATCCAGGATAGATTATTGTTGGGTAGAAAGTCTATTGAAGGATATATTCCTCATTAGAAAATAGACGTGTACCCCTAACAATCTGATATTAGGTGAGGATTCCTGTGCAACACTTGCGTAAGAGGTACAGTAGAATTAAAAGCTAGTTAGACTTCTGTCTTAAGTGTTTTCCAATGTAAAAGCTCCTGTATAATGATCTCTTTTGCCATGATTATGGGTACTAACATGATGGGTAATTAGCTGCTCATTGTGCATATTTTCTCATCTTTAGAACCATCACAAAGCCTGTGCCCTGGTGTACTGCCACTGTCTCAAACAGATTGCCATGGTCTTGATGACTGTCATTACCACGGCGGTTCAACACCTTTGCAACATCACGGTCTTGAACTGCTTCATTTAAATAGCTTTTATCCGAGGATGCCACACTGCAAAATGACCACCTCAGAAACCACATGCAGTCACTGAGCAATATCCTTTACAGTATAAGAGGATGTTATTGGTAAGTATGACTATTGGATTTTGAGCCTGCATTTGTGTGGGTTATGCATCTGCAAGGATAAACCCAGATGTCTTTAATGCCACAGTCAGTTCCATGCACATTTGGTTGCTGCTTGCAAGCCCGTATTATAATGCTTATTCAGGACCTTGGCAATTCAAAGCCCATTGCAGGTAGTTTTCCCCCTCCATCCTCACCAAATACACTCCTTTCCATTTCCTCTGCACCAGGCATTTCACACAGCAGTATAGTAATACACATCAGGGCAAATGAGTGACTGTGAGGGTGAGAGTGAGTGACAATGATTGAGTCAACGTGTGTGTGTGTGTGTGTGTGTGTGTGTGTGTGTGTGTGTGTGTGTGTGTGTGTGTGTTAAAATACAATTGATAAAAATACTAGTGTTCAAGGTAAACTAGGTTACAAAACATAGGAAAGAAAAAGTGATGACTGAAGTTTCATAGACAAGTGTGACTCTACTTATACAATAACGTTCCCATAAAGCAAAATTGATGAGACTCCAATCGATCTAATCCAATTAATGAAGCAGTACGTTGCCTGTCTGTATGCACACTGATCACGTCAAGTGGATTCGATACAAAAAAGCGTCATGCAGGAAATCTTCACATGTTTGTGTGCACACACGTTCATACAGTGGGAGTAGAGAGAGCGGAAGAATGAGTCTTTGCCAGGAAACCCACAAAGCGGTACAAGTGTTGTTCAGAAATGTAATAAGTGCCTGTGCTACTAAAGTATATTTAATTTAAAGGTCAGGAGGATAGACATGTTGCAAGATGGTGGTGAAATAGAGGCTTTTAGGGAGACACTGCTAAAAAGGCCACCGGGGGCAGAGCACAGAAAGATTGATTGGCCATGTTGTCGCCCTGCATGGGATACTTGTGGAAAATTAAACTTTTTCCAGGTTTTAATTTAACCTACAAATAAATACTAATAAGAGCTTCCACGCTGTCAAATGTTATTTAAAAATGATGCATAGATTCAATGCTGGCAGATCCCTTCAGTAGTGAGAATATTTGTGCTCATGTTTACATATTGGCACAGGTGTGAGAATGTCTTTCAATGCCTGATTGTGACTTTGACATCCACCTGTCAGGCATGAATATTTCTGAAACTGACAGACCTTGGAAAAATTATGTGGACATCACTCTTGCAGGTCATATTTAGCCGCTCACATCCATGAGCAGAACATCTGGGTCTTCTCCCTCTGTCTGCGTTGCTGCTGCAGGAACTGGGGCTGTTCTGTCCTTGTTGTTGACATGGATAAATAAAAAACAGAATGGAAAATAATTTGGCTTTAATGTATCTTGCGTGTGCGGCTGTAGAAAGGGAACTTGACATCCATGTGACTATGGACACCCCCGCCTCAATCTGGTTATGTCCATGGTGGTGAACAGGATAGAAAGCCGGTCTTCTCTTGTATTCCATCCACTTTGAATCAATCACTGCTGCTCTGTATGTTCCTGGAATCACAGCGTACACATAAGCAGCATGAAAAACAATGTATAGCATTCATACTGTACATGCTCATATTATACAGCCTGTTGCAATGCTACTGGGTTTGATCTAGTGCTTAATTGATATAGAGGGGGCTCTCTTTCTGTTAGTTTCACATGCTGATAAAAAGGACAAAATCTAAGTGAGAAAAATGCACACTTGGTTTGGAAGTTGACACATTTATTTAATAGAAGGGGGGGGGTTCTATAGAGCAGATTTTGTGTTTGTTTGTTTTCAGCGGGAGGTTTTGGCTGACTTCCTGTCTTATCAAGAGCTATCCAAATCATGTGCCGAGAGAAAAAAACTGTGCAGTGCTTTGGCTGGGCTGCTGTCACAGCGTGGTGCAAACTGCTGTTTGGACCTAAAACAAAAAAGACTTGCCACAGAAGTTTAAAACTTTCCTGATAAGAGAACTTATTTCTAATGTTGTCCCACCTTCAAAGTGACCCGTCCCCATGTATTAGTGATATAGACACGGTCAAGTGCAGGGCTACTGTGTCTGATGTGCTTTGAATATGTCACTGCATGAAATACCTCATCTCGACTATAGTGATGAGTCTTAAAAATAAATAAATAATAATAATAAGTTTTAATGTTCGTATCTAATCTGGAGACAAGCAATCAACCTAAAGCACCCACATACGAAAGTGTCACCTGCAAATCATGGTAAGATCCAGTCTGTCATGTCTTATTCTAAAATATTTCATATAGGGTGCAAAGTTTATATGGGCAAATACATTCTGCTTTCCCTTTAAGTAGATTTCACTATTGAGTTTCCATTTGTCTCCTCCTTTGGGGAACAAACATTGATTCAGAACATCAGAATTTGATTTGGCAAAGAAGGAAAATGATGGAAGCTGGAGCGAAATAAAACACATTTCCAAACTTTTGGTTGAAAAGTGTCTGTTTTCAAACAGGAGAGTATTGTCATACTGTGGCTGTACTGTATCGGTGCTTTATTAATTCTTAAGTTTATTGTATTTTTAAGAGTATTAATATCCCAATAGGAATGAGCTCATTTGAAATTGAGCCCAATCAATACAGTTTAACTGTAAGAATGACTGCCTCGAAGGTTAGTATGCGAAACCATCCACCCGATGGCTAGCTGATTTGATCGTACAAAACAAATGGCTTTTTTTATCATATCATCCTAGAGTCATTTATCTTTTAGAGTCGACTGTCCATGTGACAGACACTCCTCGCACCCAGTATAACAAAAGATTAAGGACAAGCGTGCGTGCCAGAGTTGAGGAACACAACAGAACAAATTAATTATTGATGGGATGCTTCCAAAGCCCATTGCGTCACTAGGTATCCATTGTTACCTCTGTTGTTGTTTGCAGCTCTTAGCAGGGTAGTGAGGATGGAGAAGAGGCAGGCAGAGCTGCCGACCACAAATTTAGCCCCGCTCTCCTCCCCTCCCCTCCCATGAAGTGCATCCTGTCACGGCTATTTTTTTTTAAAATCTCATTCTCTCTGGGTTTTATTCAACCAGCAACTCTCCAGACACATTTGACTGGTGCAGCTCACATGTGGATAGTGGATGGTTTATTTGGTCTCACACATAAATGACTGAGCACCATCTGATGAGTGTGTCACGTCTTCACATATAAATCATGTTGACGTGCATCAGTAAAGCTTTGAAGACTTATTTTAAATCGGTCAAAATTGTATGTCACATGCATGAGCAGACATAATGTCAGCTGACTGGTAGTCCAGAGTAGTTGTTGAGTTTCACCCTGTATCTGAGTTTAGATCCGGTTGGCAGTATAGTGTACTGATCTGGAAAGAGGAAGCCTGCGTCCCCACCTTAAGGAGCGGTTTCACAGCCAGCCAGTAGAAAACAGATGTAAAATACAGAGAAAATACCATGTACTCGTGGCGAGGTTGCCTTGGCCATGCGTGAACTGATGCTGATGACATTCACATGTAGCTGTGATGCCTGAGTGGTTTGAGTTGCTCGGAGGGTCTCTGCAGAGAAGCTTGAGGATGCAAGAAGGACAGAGACACATTTTAACACTGCTAGACAAATACTTCAGTGGCATTTCCTCCCTGAAACACGATACACGTGATGAAAGCGTGAGAAGAGGTGAAGTAAATGTCCCATTACTCTTGCAACTGTTTGACAACACTAGAGTCACGTAATTTCCAGCTCCTGTTATATATATGAATTTGTTTAAAAAAGGAATCTATCAAAAAGTAAAATAGTACTTAACATTTAATCTAAACAGAGGTATATATATATATATATATATATATATATATATATATATGTATACCTGTCATCTTTCTACTAATGCATTACATAACAGGTTAGAGGTCATTCCAAAAGACTAAAAGCACTTGATAAAAACAGAGCGATAACATTCGTGTGAATTCATCCTCAGTATTGTGTCCTCAGAAATTGAATGGTCTTTGCTACCAGTCCCACAATGCAATGCACGTAACAGATGCTGAAAAGGTACACTTCCCTTACATTACACCTGTCAGCTGGTTTCCATAGAAATGTATCACAAATAACTGCAAAATAATATGTAAATGAATGCAAAGTGAATATTAATAGTTGGTTGATGTGAACAGTGATGATAGAAAATGACTATCTGGAAATCTGAATTTTACTTCTCACAAGACAGATGAAGTAACTTCATGTTTTCTTTAGGGAGGAGTGAGTGAGTAACCGAAGAAAGAGTTTTAGACTAAACAAGAGGCAGCCAGACACAGAGCTAACGCTACAGTTCTTTTGTCTCAGCTGCTAGTTGTTTTTGTTTATATTAAATTTGTTGTTATTTAAAAATATTTGACCTTGGCGTGGGTCTACGTTATAAAACTCTTAAACTTTAAATGGAAATAGTGGTACATGTTACTGGTACATGTTACTGGTGCATGATACTGGTGCATGTTACTGGTGCATGTTACTGGTGCATGTTACTGGTGCATGATACTGGTGCATGATACTGGTGCATGTTACTGGTGCATGATACTGGTGCATGTTACTGGTGCATGATACTGGTGCATGTTACTGGTACATGATACTGGTACATGATACTGGTGCATGTTACTGGTGCATGTTACTGGTGCATGATACTGGTGCATGATACTGGTACATGATACTGGTACATGATACTGGTGCATGTTACTGGTACATGTTACTGGTGCATGATACTGGTGCATGATACTGGTGCATGTTACTGGTGCATGTTACTGGTGCATGATACTGGTGCATGATACTGGTACATGATACTGGTACATGTTACTGGTCCATGTTACTGGTACATGTTACTGGTGCATGATACTGGTACATGTAACTGGTACATGTAACTGGCCTTAGATCTGCAGATTGATTAATTGTCTTCCTCTTGTCTTTCCTAAATCCCTAAATTAATCGATGAAAATACTTTTTAACAACTAAAAATTAATTTAAAAGAAATATGTATAGATATTTAATTTCCTTTCCTTTCATATAGAATCCTATTCTTGTATTGAATTCCTGTTCCACAACGGAGATAACATTAGCCCTCACCCCCTACAACATTCAGCAGATTAATGACTAACTCTCTCAGTCCAGCAGAGGATATAGTGTTAATAAACACCTACAGCATGAAGGAATCCATCAGATATTCTGTCCTCCCACAAACCCTAAAGCCAATCAATGTGTAACATGGCCGGTGATTACAAATGAGTTCTATCATCAGCTGCTGAAATCGACCGGAAGTGCATTTGAAAACTGATCATGAATTGATCCCGGATCTTTCGAGGAGCACGTGAGGCTGCGGTTCCTTCATCATCATATATTTAAGAACAACAAGATGGTGAAACGATAACATCAGAGTCTGTGCCAGTGAAATATTTATTCTTCAATCACTGCCTGATTGTGCCCAGACCACCTTCAGAGTCACGGAGGAGAGACAAAGGATCAGATATGTATCAGATAACGTGCGTGTGTGTGTGCAGTATCTGAAGCCCACAGTGCCATCAGGCACTCAGAAGAGGAACTGCTACTTTCAAAGACTTGAATCTGATTTTATTTCCACATTATGTGCTGAAACATTTGCATGTTGCAGTGGTAGTGTGGGCTTTTTCGGTAGGATATTTTTTTGTTTGTCTGTCATTCAGTTCATCCTCAGCAGACATGTCATCTGTGGGTGTCTCCCTGCACCTGCCTGCGCGTAAACGTTAGCGCGCGGGATGGGAGGCTGAAATCTGGACGGACAAATGTGGACCGATGAGGCTGCCAAAGAAAAACGCGCAGAGTCTAAATACATGCACCAGCGAATGGACAGACTGCGAGCGCACGGCCATCCAACTCATATGAGCAATAATAACGGCGCGAACACGCACACACCCCGCCCACACACACACACACACACACACACACGTGAGTAGGGCACCGGGCAGGGTGCGTTCCGCCGATCATCTCCGTCCCTCCCTCCAGCGGGCAGATCGCCTGTGCCTCCTGACAGTGCAGAGACTGCGAGGCTGTGGAGCGGCTGCATCGGGCGGAGAGGACTGTGCGCCTGCATCGGGGAGCGGTGCGTGGGAGTTGTTTCTCTCTTCTCTACCTGCCATTTGCATTCCGTCGTCTTTATTCTCTGGCATACACTCGATCCCCGGACGAGTCCGGGCGCACTGGGAGTCCCGTTACCGAGTGAGCATCGCGCGCTTTGTGTGTGTGTGTGCGCGCGCGAGAGTGTGTGCGTAAGTGTGTGGGGGGGTTCGCCTGTTTCAACTACAGCTGTCGGATGATCGTATAGCACCGGGGTTGCTGACGTTCGTGGAGACACTCGTTGGAAATCTGCAAGGGACGACCGGCTGTTGTGTATTCTCCTCAGCTTCAGCATCTTTTTGGAGAGACAGAGAGAGAGAGAGAGCTTCCTTTCAAGGCGATGGACTTGAGATAGTGCGTCTCCATTTGCGTCGTGGTGGTTGGGAGTTGCCGTCGGTGAGAAATGCGAAAGGATGCTCGGAAGCAGTGAAGGCTACAGCAGGTGAGTGTCTGTGCTTGATGTGTCCCACCCGTCCTCGGCGTTCCTGCTCCACGTCGCTGCAGTTTGATGAAGGCTGAGGCCACGGTTCTGATAGAATGCAGCTAAAAGCTGCGACTTTGAAGAACACATCTCTCAAACGTGTGGATTATAGTGTGCCAGTGGAGACCAGAGACTTTTCCCCCTAGTAAATGAAATACCCGGAGCTCATTCCATTCCGATGTCCAATCGTCTTCAAATTGTCCTGCAAGTCCGAATTGATTAGGACAGTATCGGGTGACAGGACAGAAAAGGGCACTTGAGTGCGGTTAGGCGCGTCCTCTGCAGGTAAAAGACGCATCTAATCCACGCGGATTCTAAATGAATTTATAGATTTGTTATCGACAATCCCTCTGACCGTATCATCTCATTTTCTGGTCATTTCTCTCTCACTGTGTGTGTGTGTGTGTGTTTTTGCATGCTCACGCGCTCGTCTGGGAGGACGAAGGCTTAAACCATTAATCAAATTTAATTGTCCCACCAGTGTGTGTGTGTGTGTGTGTGTGTGAGAGAGAGAGAGTGAGAGAGTGATGGTGTGTGTGTGTGTGTGTGTGTGTGTGTGTGTGTTGGGGGGGGGGGGGCTTGGATTGAAAAATGTTATCTTAATCTAGCTTTTATTTGACCAGGAAAGGTCTCGGCTGAGATACCATTTCTCATTGTGCGGAAGTGTGAGGCAGATCGTGATCCTCCCCACATGCCATTTTATTAATCTGCAAAGATGGCTATCTGTTAAATGGGCATCGTATGAAAAAACAACAACAAAAATAACAAGCCAGCCTTCTGCTGCAACTGAATTTTTATCGATCCATCAGAGAGACAGCGACTTGGGGAATCTTGTTTTCAAAAAAAGCCATGGGAACCAACACTGCGACTGCACAGGACACAGGGTGAAACTTGTGTGTTGATGGTGCCACACACACACCGTCTGTTGTTTTGTTATTCAAGGCAGCATTTTGCTGAGAATATATGACAGTCCGCCCTGAATTTCTTTTTTCTTTCCTTTTCTTTTTCTCACCCTTTATTGTCCAGCAATGTCTCTTGTAATTACACACCAAAACAGTTGCGGCAAGAGTATCAGAGGACTGTGTGATGCTGTGCCTGCGGACATTCATAAAGTGCTGTAGCTCCATTGGTTATAAATAGCCGGAGGGAGCGGATAGCCAGATACAGCAGCAGCAGCAGTAGCAGCAGCAGAGCCTCTCCAGCTTTATCTGGGCACACAATCCAAGATGATAGATGGCTGATATACTTTGAGATAGCACACAGATACAGGGGCAAGGGTGTGGCACAAGGGGGCTTCATAGGTGCATTATAGCCTATATCCTTTGTTCTGTGTTTTCCCTCATTGTGTTCTTGTCATATCAAAATATACCTTATCCAGTTTGCCTCTGTTTGTCTCTCTACGTGTGTTTGTCACTCAGTAGAGACATCACATCAAATCTTTTTTATCCATATCAATCACGGTATCCCAACATTCCTATAGACGTATCAAATATCACTTGCAGGCTTAAAATGATGTTGTTGGTTTTTTTTGTGTGAGGATTTACCGTTCATCATGTTGATGAATGGGATGCTGCAGACTCAATCATGGCTGCCTTGCAACAGTAAAGAGGCTGCAGAAGTGTGCGATCCGGTTCGTTCAGACTCTCTGGCCGCCTTCATTCAACAAATGTGCGGCCGCTGACCTTGGCCGTCTCCGAGTCGTCAATAGGATTCACCTCTTTGCCCTGTAATAGGCTGTAGGACATATGTACCTAAGAACACCCCACTGCACCACCGCCGCCCCTCTCCCCCACAACATTATGCTGCTGTTGACATGCCATATTGAATTACAACACGTTGATCAATGTTTGCAATAAGCGAAACCTCTACATAGTGGCCAATATAATACAGAGTATCAGATGTCAGGGAAATCATTCTCCTGATAACAGCATTATATTTCAGTGAATATATGGAATGATTACATCTTGGCATGTTTGTAATTTAATCACAGACCGGAAGAACGGCGTAGCAAACCAATAAGACAAGAATAAGAGTGTGTGTGTGCAGCATTTAAATCATTCATGATGGAGATCAGCCTCACCGTGGATTCGTCTGCATTGCTGGGGGCAGAGGAGCAGCCGAGACGGAGTGGGTGGTGCTGGTGTGTGGACAATGATGTTACTGCAGAATGACTGATCGCAGGCATGCCTTCTCACAACACACTAAATGACCAATAGTGTTAGTGAGCGGGCTAATGCTGGCTTATGACGTGTTAGCATGTCTCTTGGAGACACTCATCCGGGGTGTAAAGCTGACACCCACTGCATTGACAAGGTGTTTATTAGCTCCCAGTGATGATGCCATGATGCCTGCATAACGCTGCGATGACAGTGCTGAGAGTTTGCACCCGGGACGGCAATTAAGTTGTTTTCGTAAGACCTGACTTCCATTCTACTTGATGCCACTGCCTTGATACATCTATGACCGGGGCTGGATGGCATGTTTATAAAAGGCCTCTAGTAGCTGTTTGATGCTAGGCGGGAGGGAGGCAGTTGTTCACATGTCACTGTTGTCCTTGGTAGATTTCTATTGAATTAGAAAAGCTGGAAAAGCGGCAGCAATTGTTGTTGAAAGGTCATCAGTATTATTTGGGTCTGTCTTTCACAGTTTCAGTAAGATGTGCCATATATTGTTAAAGTGTCCCAAAAAGCCTAATAATATAATCAACAAATATGAGGTTTTGTTCTTTGCAGCCGTGAACATGCTTGAAGTGTTTTGTTGTTGTTGCTCTCACAGTTTTGATGACCAATAATCAAAAGCAGCTCATATTATAGGCTCCAAACATGTAATACTGCTATTACTAAACTCAATTGAATATCTGTTAATTTATCAGGGATTTCAACAGTTAATGCTGTATTGTACAAACACACATTTGGGCATGCAACATGTGTGTTGCCCTCTGTTTTACCTTCACGTGAGTGATTGCATCATTTCTGAAATCACATTACTGGAATTGTTGATTGCATTGCGCCTTAATCCCACGATGTTGGACACATTAACATAATTATGGTATACACTAATCCAGAATTTATGCAAAATTGGTTACCATGTATTTATCACGTCACTGGTACTGGCCACATATACAAAACTGATACCCTATGGCCAAAGCTATACATGGTGTGTTGTCCTGCAAATGGAAATATTCACATCTGTGGCTTGTATTTTAAGTGGCTGTATTCCCTGCGTTCAACATAATCAAAAGCAATGGTTTAAATAAAAAATTTAAATCTAAAATGACCAATTATGATGATAGCCACATTAGTATTTGAATTCATTCTTTATGTGAAATGTCATTGCACATTACAGCCTTGTCAGAGGCCTGTCGAAATGCCATGCATTCACATAAGCCTGTAGGGTTCATTCACCTTTACAGGATTCACGTAAAAAAAAAGAAAAAAGAGCTCATACAATTGCAGCTAATTCTGATCTGCTTCACAGTGTAGTAAAATAGAATAAAGTCTGAAGGGAATTTCTGCAGAGGTGCCTTGAGGGAGCGATTGCTTCGTTTATGCCTGTGTAAAAAAAATAGAGGTATCCACAAAGAAAAGATGGATTACCACATATTGTCAAATGGCATCAGCCAGCAGAAAGTGTTGATGGGCTAGAGTATATTTAGAGCTGCACCTCCATGTCTTAACCCAATTCAACCTACATCTAAGTGTAGCACCCATATATTTGATTCTAACAATGCTTGACCATTGCTAGTTTTTTGATGAGGTCTTGGATTCACTCACCGTCAACTTTCAATAAAATTATACTGCAAACCATTTACATTAAATAGACGCAAAGTCCTAATCATCGCCAGGCTTGAAATAACGTCCCGCCATAAACCACTTGTCCCTTGGAGGATGCATCATTAAAAAAGGTACTGATGGTTTACGAGGTTATGGGTCAAGGGTTGGGGAGGTGTTATTGTGCTTACTAAGGCTCCTCTCCAACACCCCGGAGAGGAAATTTGTATTCATTGCGTAGGGACTAATCAATGCCGACGCTGGGGCTCCTGTTGCCAGGCAGACTCAAACGCAGACATGCATCTTTTAGATGAAGGTGTGAATGACACATAAGTCAACGGCGCTGCCAGTGCTCTGGGAATTAAACCAGCTCGGGCAGTAAGGTGGACTTCAACTCGCAGCTTCTGATTGTATCCAACAAGCCACATGATCTCTGCAATGTCTCTTGTTTACTACTGATAGGCACCCCCCCCCCCCCCCCCCCCCCCCCCCCCCCCGACCCTTTATGGATAATGGCTGGATGGAGGGATATTTCAAGTATATTAGCTTGATACAAAACCAAATGTGATGGGGTTTTTTTAGGTGTGAATTCTATATCCATTGTTATTTACAATGCCTTCTCTATTTTTTCCCCCATCTGTAGACAATGCACATTATTGTCTCATTTGATACTTGCATTTGTGACTCTGAGTAAATTGTTTTGCAGCGGTAATGATGACTATTGTGCAACAAAATTACAATGTGTGGCATCTGTGCTACTGAAAGCATCCATTCAAACTGTACTATTCAGTGGTGACTGGAAACACAATAGTGGGACAGCAGCAGCTCCACTTACACAGCCACACTTAAATGGAGCGTATGATATTTTCCATAAGTGGGCGCAAGATTTGTGCTGTGCCCCATCTCCCTGATGTAATGGCTGTTAAAACACCCTGTTGAGATTCAGAGTTCAGTGTGTCCGGTGTTTAGGTACAGCACTAGCACTCTCAACCTTCTCTTCTTTGTCTAGTAGGCTGACCGAGCATCTACTTAGGAGTGGAGTTGCCATTTACATCTGCTTCAGGTCTCCTCTCATTTCAAACTCACAGTAGCTTAAAAACATATGAATGATTCTTTCTTTGAAAAATATTTTGGGGTTCAGATTTTCTGAGATATACAGGTACCTGCTCAAGGCTTTTATCTAACAGATATCCAGACCAGCAGTCCCGCATCCCCTTCTGTTCCCCGTAACGCAGAACTTGTTGTGTTGCTAATTCACAGCACTCAAAAAGTACCATCAACTATTCCAATTAGAATTCATTAAAAACATGGACACCCCTGTTCAAGTGCTGCCAAGGTACACTGGAGAAAGGCCACCCTCTGTGATACTTGGATTTAGCGTTCTCTTATAATTCAAATATTTTAATGTGCCCATTATCCCCTCCTTTTGTCAGATCAGCGAAGTTGCTTTTATCCATTGACAGTCTGCTCCTATTTGTCATGTGATTCAAGACAACAGGGGCTTTTAGTTGACTAAAAGCTCACTTTCTCAATTCTCTTTGGAGGTCTCTTTGGAAACTCTCACTCCCTCTGTTTAACTTTCCTAAAAGCTTTCTGTCACTCCCTGTCTGTCTCTCTCCCTCGCTCACTCTGATTTCCTTACACCCACTCGCTGTCAATGCAGTGAGAAAGAGAGAGAGAGAGAGGAATGACAGAACAATGTAATAAAGAACCGCTAATACTGTCGACGGAGGAGAGCGAAAGTGCAGGGTGGAAACAAGAGGTCGGGTTTCAGGTTATCGACCAGCCCGGGTGGCATGAGGGAGATGTTAGTTTGCTAGACATGAAGAAGCAGCAATAATCGCACCCGCAGTTTCACCTGAACCAGAGCTATCTCACGTCGTCAAGAAATGCTAGAACGTGTGCTGCTTCACTTAATGTGATTATTACAATCTGCATAATCTCCTTTTGAATTCGAGTGCCATATTGTTTTAACATTCTGGCCTAAGTCTGTCTCCATTATGCCAGCTATATTCTGATATGTTAACACCATGTCCTGTTTTTCTTTGAATGTGACAAACAATGCAGGGGCTGCAGCCATTTTGTCCAAAATATAGCACTGCGAACACTGACAAATCCAGAATATATAAGAGCAGCAACTAATGATTATTTCAACCACAGATTTCTTTTTTTGCCCAAACATCCTCATTTGCTCAACAAGACTTTCAAAAGTAATGTCAAACCCCCAGCACGAGTTCCCAGAGCCGAAGCAATGTGTCAAAATTGCCTAATTAGTCTGACCAGTAGCTAACAGCCCGGAGTGTTGGGTTTAATGATGTGAAAACAAGGCAAAAGAGCAAGCAACTCTCAAGACTTTTGAGTCCGTATCCAGCAAATCTAAAGTCTAAGTTTATATGTGTCACTAATAAACAGCTAAAAGATTATAAGATCGATTATTGAAAATACACAAAATTTTTAACTTAACCATTCAGCTGCTCCTTGACTCATTTAACAGGGATGAACCTGGGGTGGGGGGGGGGGGGGCTCAAACCAGGGATGCAGTGATAATCTATTGCCAGCATGTTAAACCCCTAAATAATGTCTGTTTCATACATGGTGGCATGCTGAAATGATGATGTGATAGATTTGATTTGAAATATGTGGTTAGTGTGATGGAACTTTGTGCGGCAGCGTAAAATACAGCCTCTTCTATAAGTTGAGCTGCAGCGTATAGGCGGGGTTGATCACGCAGAGACGCAAAATAGAGATTCTCATTTAGTCAGCTGCCATTCAGCGAAAAGAGATAATGCAGGGAGCTTCATCCATGTGTGGGAGAAGAATCACAGGTAGAGGACTTTGACGTTAGTGTTTGCCACACCTAAATACACACAATGTTCTACTTGGGTTACTTTTCTTCATCTGGTCCAAAAGCAAATTGTAGCTACGACTTCAGGAGTTTAAGACTGATTGCTTATGTTATTACCTCTGGACAGACGTATTATATAATTTCAGCTACTGCCACTCACATCCTCCAAAAATCTGAGGGGGACACGTGAGGGCAGTTTAACCGGTGAAATGGTGGTGGTGGAGGCATGCAGGTGGGTGGGGAGGGTTGAGGCTGATGAAAGAGCCAGGCACCGATCAAAGGAGAGAAAATGAAATTTGACCTTGTCGGACGCTGGCGAGTGACGCCCTGCCACAGAAGTGCAAAGTAGTTTGGGAACCTGTGGGAATAGAGAGGGGAGAGATCAGGTCCGCGGAGTGTTGATGTGGGCCGAGAGGATGGGCCAGCCAATTTAACCCTTCCATCTCATAACTGATTTAGCAAGGGGCTGTTCAAAAGGGGTAAAGGTTGGCAAAAGTTGTTATGATGACAAAAAGACTCAATTTCAACTTTAAAAAAGAAATATTCTTGTGGTGAACTATGGTGTTATTCATTCATTCCTGCTCGTGAAGTGAGTAATGGGCTCTGTAAATTGGCGGAGCTGGTCTTATTCCCTACAAATGAAACTCAGGAGTCATCCGTCCACAATATGATCCCTGCTCACCCTGGTCTTAAATGTGTGGTAAATATGCAAATGTCATATGAATAATTCAGCTCTTTTGCCTTTCTTTGTGCTTGTACCTGCCATGTTGACAATAATGAGTCAAGCCAAAATTGTATTGTCTCTTCCATTTACCACGGCTGGTCCGTCAGCCTCAAGCCAGGCTATAAGACAGATATATAATATAGAGTATGGGACCAATCATTATCTATATTAGCATTGGTAACTGCTAAATATTATACTTTAGGCAACAGCAGACAATCATCTGCCTGTAACATCTTTAAGCATAATTCAATCAATAACTCTTTTTATATTTTAAGTGTTTAGATAAAAAAAATGTCTGAAAATAATAGCTCTAAACAATTATTTGATAATTTGATTTTCTGTTGCGTGAGTAATTGATTAAGCATTCTATTTAATTCTGAATGCAACATTTAAATGTTACTGATATTTGAACATCCGCAGTTCAACTGTTTATCTTCTTTACTTAGTAACAGAAAGCTCTCGTGAGTTATGGACAGGGTGGTGGTGTAAATCCACCGTTCCTGTCATTTCATCTCTTGGCCAACTCTATAAATAAGAAAGTGGTTAATCACCCAGACTGTGCAGATTAAAAAAAGAAAAAAAAATAGAAAAAAAACCCAAGAGCAATCCAGAACCATGTTTCAGCAGAGTTTGCAGTCTTTCTGCTCTGCCGTCTTCGGTTTCCTCCGTCATACAAGCTACAGCACAACAGGGCAAACATGACAACACAACAAAGATGGAGTTCTGAAATGTTTCTGCCTGTCAGCCCGTTTCAGCACTGACAATGCTCTTTGTGAGGAAAGGAGAAAGACAGTCATCGCCGTTAATTAAGGCAGAGCAGATCTCACCTCCCCGCTCTGCAGATTGACGCCGGATGGGCTTTGAGACCAGTTTTAATAAGAATCTGAAGAGGTTTACTAATGTTAAGAGATGTTAATTCACATACACTCTATACAAGCTTGTAAACATTTTTAATTCTGGTTTAGCAGAATTGCTTTAAGCATCCGAAGATGAAAGGGATACAGTTCCAATACCTTTCTTTTCTCTGTAATGTCTTTTAAAAGGGTGCACAAGTGTTGACAAGGGATTTGCAATGTCTTTGCCACCCTCAAGTCGTCTGGTTATACTACGCAGGGTCACCTTATCGCTGATCCATGTGCAGCATGTGAAATACCTAGATTGCCTTTTAAAAGTGAGATTCTGCTTCGTCTAGTACCCCTCGGATTAGCGGGGCTAGCGAGATGTGATTCTCTTCTTTCCGCTATCTTTATGACCTCCCCTCACACTACGGGGAACCACAGATAGGCAATGGGAGGATACAAGGACAGCTTAGACAAGTAATTTTGCCTTTAATTGCTCGAACCTCCCCAGAGTGCTATTGCTTAAGTACTCCAAAAACTGTTGTTGTTTTCCTCCAAGTAATCTTTGATTATATGAAGGTCAGCATTTTTTTCACTAAGCTTCGTATGAGACAATTTGGAGCAGGTGGATTGCTCAGAGAGATGAGACAATGCTCACTTGCTGGAGTTGAGAGTGAGAGTGAGAGTGACCCCCCCCCCAGTTACTTTGCTAACTCTCCTAAGCCTATCTCAGACATATATACAGAAGTATTTTTTTTTTGTTTTGTTCTGCTTAGTCTTCATTTCCCAGTCTGTATCAATAGCGTCATTATGTGGGGTTTTATCTGGCTAATTAAGGCTTCATCTTTCTGGGCGATCTCTCAGAGGACATGGATTAAGCTCCCCTATCTCTGCACTGGAGCCATGGTGGGGTCGGCCAGGCCTGCTCCACTCTCTCTACAGTATGGAGGGAAAAGCACTGACACGTTCAGGTTGTTTTGGCGAAACAGCACTTAGAAAAGGAGAAGAGTATAAATATTGCATGTTGAATGCAGAAACCACAGGTCCTCCCCCCCTTAAAATGTACAGATGTTGTTGTTTTTTTGCCTTTTACTGATTCATGCGCTTCTGTGCAAAAAATAAGAATATAAATCACTACTTGTACGTGCCAAAATCCAGCCTATTTCATCAACCGGTATCCATTTGAATTGATACCCCAGCAGACCATGACCTTTGGACAAATTGTGTACAAACAATTTGCCTGCAACAACAGACGCAATTTTGTTTGCATATACAATCAGGGATTCCTTTACGTTGGAATAGGGATCCTGAGTCACTGTTTGCCAGTGCAAGAAAAACACCATATGAATTTTGCCTGTTGTTCTGGGTCCACTCCCATTATATTTTACTGCTGAAAGTCCACAGATGAAGGTCTGGGTCAACACGCATTATAACAACAGCCATAATACGCAAACCATCTAAACAGAGGGTGAACGGGAAGACCTTAGTGATACACTGCAGACCTGTCGCTGATTATTTAGGAGGTTAAATCTCCCTTTTGACTTTTCTCACATTGCTGTGGAGAGGGAGTAACAAAAAAACACCTTTTGTTTTGTGAGGTGCAGAGACACAATCTGCCTCAGAGCTTTTGGCTGGCTCGGGTGCAGTTCTTATAATGCACCTCTGGTTTTTGATAAAGCACCTACAAGACAGTGTTTTTGTCTGAGCCCAGGCCATTGAAGGAGATAAATTCTAAATGAGTAAACTGAAGTGACTTCCTTTGGGCAGTTTTATACAAGAGTCTGTACATTTCAGAGCCATAAATCAAGAACCATGTGCTGGTTGTGGTGGTGCTGCTGCTGCTGTTGGGTCACATTCATGGCTTTCCTACAACAAGTATTTGTAATAAAATAAGAAAATGACTATTTAATTTTTTCAAAAATGAGAAAAATGACCCAAGGCTGGAACAGGGAAGTTCTCCTCCTACTTATTTTCTTATTGTTAATACTTTAGAAAACGTGACAGTGGCGAGGTATGAAATGGTACATATAGAGGTGGGAGGAAGGCCTTGGGAGATGACTGGCATGACTGTGGCTTTAATCAGTTCAATGCCATTGAGTTATTGCTTAATAGAAATCGCTGCTGCAATTCGTGACGGAATTATATCAGTGCAAGTGATATTGAGCATTTACCATTATGTCATGAAGGGACGGTCATGAAGGGAGATTTAAAGAAAAACCTTGATATTGCAGAATTTCCACATTTCATTATTCAAATTTAAGATTCATCTTAAACATACTATTATACTATTTTAAATAGATGCAAAATATATCAAGGTCGAACCAATAATAGACTTTTGAGACTGATAAAAATAACGACATTGAAGATATTCTTGCCCGATTTACTTCTTTATTTTCTTCTTTTTACTGAAACCCATACATATTTTTTTATAAAGATCTCTTGTAGGCTGTTAAAGTATTTTGAGCCACGTAAGTACTGAGGAAAACGTAAAGTCAAAAAATAAACGTGTCACTCTCTAGTGGACAAACTGATGTGATGGTAATACAGTTTATATATTACCTGAAACATGTCTTCGGCATTTCTGCATTGACATTCTGTATACACTAGAGCTGATAATATCAACCATGGACTCATCGATCAGGCTCTTCAAGATACAGTGGTCAGCAGTGAATGAAAATTTCCAAAACTAAAGACCATCATGTTAATATTTTGAACAGTAAATTCTGGGAAACGCAGTTAATGTAAGTGTCAATGTATTCATTATTTTTCTTCATTATAAGTTTCAGCATAAAAAAAATAAAAACAAACAAACAGATAAAGTTGATTATTAAGGAGCCATGATGAGATAACCTCATGTTTTGTGGGCCAAGATGCTGATAGTGAACTGCAGCATCCACGGGGCATTTTTACAGACGGAAAAATAAACTTCTTGTTGTTTTCTCGTGAACAATAATCACAACAGTCTGTTCTCATACTTGATACTGATAGATTGTATCTGCAATTAGCTATTAACTAACCTGCCTGTTTATCAGTTGGCGTCCAATACAGAGTCTTGATGCTGAAAGTGGCTTTATAGAATATGATCTTTGTTTTTGTTATTTAAAATCTCTTCAGGGTGTTTCCTGTCCTCTACAAATTCAACAGTAAGCATGGATACGCAAGATCGTAATCATCTGTCCTTTTCAACCTCACAAACATTTCTTGGTAATTTTTCCTCCAGACCACAAATGCTGTCATACAGTAATGAATGCTGAAAACTGTCCCTGTATTACTGGAGTTGCCGTTCACCAGTGTTTTGTGTTAAATCTTTGCTGCTGTCCACTACAGTAGCCTATACAGAGGTATCCTCTAATGTGTGATCCCAGTGCATTAGTGTGGCATTTTCTGTCACCTCTCTATCAACTAATTACAGCTCATTTCCCTGTAAATGCCTCACTGTGAGCTGTAGGGTCAGCAGAGCAGCTAAGGGACATTTTCTTCCACCACACTGAGAGGAAAGCCTTTAGTTGCCAGTCACAATTAAAGTCAATATGCCCCTGAGCTGCTGCACACTGTGCCCATCACATCTCCCAGCAGCCGATAAGATAGAGCCTCGATGATTCATTGTGAATTGAAGGCATGTTTTCATGTTGACCCCCTTTAAATGAGGAACCAGTATAGCTTGGGGGAAGTCGCAGCTACGAAAGCTAAAATCTACAAGATGCGTGTAGAGGAGTTTATATAGTGGCTCTTCCACAAGCCAGCATAAAAGTGGGCCCATATATAACACCTCACCACCACACACACAAACACACTCTGGGCAACTGTCAAATCCGCTCACTTCATCTAAGGGAAAACTGTATTCACTCACAAATTGAGTGAGAAGAGTAATTTGACGCCCCCCTCCCTCCTAGTTTATTTGTGGAGATATTCTGTAGGGTTATCATGCTGAATTTTACCATTTCAACATCTTCACCTTTCAAAAACATGACTCCGCCACTGGGGACTGTTTTTTCTTTGCATAAGTACAGTCATTCTTAAATTAAATCTGACACTATGTCTTGACAAATAACCCATCACTCATGAATGATTAATTCTCAGCAGAAATGTGGATACATTGCATAAGTTTGGCTGCATGGACTGGGACTTCGAAATGTATAACTCCTTCGGCCTAGGGTTGTGAACTTAAGATTCCTGAATTTTGGTCTTACCCTAAAAACATACATTAAGGTATATATACAGTGTTCTCAGTCGTTTGGATCTTGCCGTAGGAGGTAATCATATTCAAAATAAAACATTTATTGTGAGATTTACAAGAAAATAACAATTGAAGGAGTTGCATTAGTGGATTTTCAGTTTGCTACTGGAGTCTCTGTTTTTTAAAATAAAGTTGGATTTGATTCTCTTGCAGCTGCATTTTAATTAAAATCTCTTAAATTTGTGCAAAAAAAGAAAAGAAAATTGCCTGGTGTAGATGAAGAAAAGATGATTACATAAGTAAATGTTTTCCTGGCTGCTCATCAAAGCAGCAATGGACGAACCTGCTTATTTGCCTAAGCTCCTTTGCTTTTTGCACAATAGCCTGTGAATTCATTACAATAATAATGTTGAGACGTCAGTGTATGTTCCTAATCAGAAGCTCGTGCTCCTTTATGCCAAAGTGGGAAAGCGTTTTTTAAATTTTGGATGAAAAGACATAAAAAGACAAGAACAACACAATTGCAATTTACAAAATCTAAACGTGCATCTTGACTTCAAATTATCTTAATTGTCAGCCCATATAGTGCAAACAGTCGCAGCGTCTTTCTCTTATCAAAGCAGTTTTGTAGAACTAAACCTATTTGTGACTATTTTCTGTTAAATGTCAAAACTGATGCAGAAACAATTTTGTCAACTGAGGATCTAAAGAAAAGCTTGAGTAGCATGAGCAATTAATCTGAAATAGTCTTAATAAGTTCATGTCTACTTCAAAGTTAATTTCACTAACTGTAGTTTGCAAACAGCAAACAAGATCCAGTGGTAAATACTGTCTGTGCACTGTGTTTGTATGTTCACAGCCATTCAACACAGTGTAAAAAGGTTCCACAATAATGGCTCGTTGGTTATCACAGCAGGGCCATGGAAGGTATTTCAGTTCATTGTTCAGTCAAATAAATGTCACAAAAGTGCCCATGAGACCCGATGGACTCATCTTTAAATAGCCCTTCTGTCTGACCAACCTGAAGCAAATCTTCCCAACTAAGAATCCAGAGCAAGCAAATATTTTTCATTGAAGTGACTTAATCAAGAAAACATTGATAAATCCTACCTTAAAAAATTGTCTGAGTAAACTCTCTGGATGGATTGTTTATGTTATCACGGAGGCAGGTGAGAGTCTTTAAGCATCTATGGCCCGATGGTCTTTTACCCATTTTGAGCTTTGTTTATAGTCCGTACAACAAAGTTTATGTTTTGAAATGAAATACAATACTATGATAACTGCTGCTTGAAAAAAGGCAAATTCTCTTTGGCCGATTGCTTGAAACAGACTTTCTAAAACCCTCCTGAGGCCTTGTTAGTGCTGGCCTCTCAATCTTCCACACTAAACAAACTAGAACAGGCCAGGTTCATCCCACGCACATTAATTACATTAACACACAAATCCAAGATCAGTACCCAGTATAACTCGGAAAGCCCCCGACCTTCATCAGTTATTGTCTGTCCTTCACTTATTGTTATGGTCGCAGTGTTTTGCCAGTGTAGCAGCTCGTGGTGATGCGGAGCACTGATGGTTGGCATCTCCCGTGGTGATTGGAGAGGAGTCGATGTGCAGCCGTTTTCCCCTGTGACATAATAGCCTCAAGTCTTTATGGCTCCGTCAGCAAGTTGTCCCCAACCCAAAAGATCAAGCGTAGGAGTAGGGGGGCACAGCATCATGGGACAAAGCAATACACAGACAAACAAAATGTTATAACTCTCTCTCTCTCTGTGTGTGTGTGTATGTGTGAATGAGTGTATGTGTTCGAAACAGCCCATCCCGCCTGTGAAGCATTTTCTTTGAGCCTTAGGGGGGAGAAAAGGAAACTGCCATTCCAGCACCTCTCTCTGGGGGAGCTCAACCTTTCCCACTGTAGCTGTTCTACAGTATTTACTTACTTTTTTAAACCAGATTTACTTTTGGGATAAATACATCAGGTTTTTCTCACTCAGTTGCTGCATATATGTTTCGACTAAATGGACATTGGTAGGGACATTCAAGTTCCCCTCAGAGTGAGTTGTAATCAGTTTGGTGATCCAAAGACCAAAGACCTACAAAATTGAGGACATTCACATCCGTTTGTGTTTTGACTGTTAACTGAACACTGTAATCATTGAACCTACAGAACATTAACATGTTACCGTTTTTGTCATGAGCAAAAATGCACTACGTTTGTAGAATCAACAAATGTGGTTCCCATCATTGAGATTAAAGAAAATGTAATGATAGACATGCTCCAATTAGCATATAAACACACTGCACAATGTGGGTGAAAGCCAGAGTCAGAATAACTCGGTCCAATTCTGCTTCACTTCAGAGGCACATTGAAGAAATGTGATCACAGTTGTAGAGATTGGATCTGTTGTTTATCGGACTGGTGATTGGCACATGTTGCCTTTGTTCTGGTCTTACGGGCTACATCACAGTAGTATCATTTTGAGCTCGACTGTTGTGGCTGAAGTAAATGAGCAGTGATCGTGAAGCCTGTGAAGTTCACATATCCAAAATGTGAATTAGTTTTTCTTGGAAACCATACTACCCACACTTATTTAGTTTTTGTTTTGTCATTCCTCTAAACACAACTATTGGCAGGCTTCTTTATTATTTCTTGGATGTCGTGAAACAAGATAAGCTTCCCATTAGTGAGTCCTTTCCCAGTTCTGGATCCACTTTTTCGTTAAGTCTGATATTCTAGAGGTTGTTCCTCTTTGAAAACACAGCTCCTCGGGAGCAAAAAGATTAATGGTGACTCTCCGAACAGAGCTGGGGAGACGAGGCTAATGAGCTTAATAATGATGGGACATCACACAAGGAGGAACACTCCCTCTCTCAGGAGCCTGGGTGTGCTGGGGTATAATGAAACATAACTTCTGGAGTTACAAAAACCCCAAAACATTACAACAATAATATTTTGTATAGACTCCTTTCAAAACCACCCACACAACTGTCATGTTAACATTTTAGCCAACTCTCACAAGACAAGTATTTGAATTCATGCATGGACTGGATATCGACTCAGTCTCCACTTCATTAGGGACATAGCTGAAGCTAATGCAATGCATCAAGAAGAGCCTTGATATTACAGCCTGCTTTCATGAACTTTAGTGTTTATTTCAACTCAAGTAGTTTTTGTTGTGTGTTGGTAACTTGTGTTGCATTGTTATTATAATGTTTTATTATTATAACCATACATTTGTGTCTCCCACATTTATTTTAATAAGGGTAGCCTAAATATTAGAAATAACTTTTTTATGTGTGCAAATTTATTTGTCCTAGTAACTCTATATGATAATAGTTTATTAAATATATTTGTAGCTGTGTGCCGTCAGTAAGCCGAGCGCCTGCAAAGAGACACATAATGACCTCTCCTGGAGGTGAAGTTCAGGAGGGACATGTTGGCATGTTCCATGGCAGAGTTTCTTCAGGACAACTGCTGGCCAATGTTGGAATTCTGCACCTTGTTGCACCAACCAGCTTCTTCGCCTGGATTAGGGCTTTGCTGTCCATCTGTCGGACGCTGGCTTTCGTTTAAGCCCTGCCATTTCACAGACCCAGCTACAGGCAGCTTAGCTTCTCAATGACACAGAGGTAACCTTTCTCTCTCGAAATTCCGCTTTGCGACCCTAAAGCAATGCAAAAGTGAGATTTCTTGGGGAGCTAAAGGTCAGATGCCCCTGGTTAAGATGGATTTAGACAAAGTGTGGCTGTCAATACACATGTTCTCAGTTATAAGTCAAAGCTGCTACTTTAGTGGAGAAAACGGAACCAATAAGCATCTTAAGAAGCAGCTTAACCAATATTGAACTCAAAAAGAAATTAAGAAATTAAATTGAATACCCCCCAAAAAGAAAGAAACCCTGACCCTTATACATTTGTTACATCTTCTAAAAGGAAATTAGAGATAGGGGTATCTGTTTACCTCTAAAAAAATATTTTTTCTACGATAGACCATCAGGAGGTCATACATATTCAGTAAGTAAATTCCAGCAGCTGGGTCCGTCCATTCAGGATTAGCCTGGCAGCCTCCTTTTCCGGAGGAATGGGCATTAAAAGCATTCGACACTTTGCGCTACAGATAACGTCAGCATCATCTCAAGGATTTCCCAGAAGCTAACAGGTGTTTAACTATGGTATTTAACATGGCTCAGGATTGATGTCTCGTGACAGGTAAAATAAAGCGCTGGGCGATGGTTAAGTCTTAACAATACCCCTCCCCACCTATGTATAATGTGCTTATTGTGGAGAACCTAATGATGATAGACAGACTCATTCATAAGCATGGCGTTAGATTTAGGGGAACAATAGCGTATTTAATGTGAAAGCTGGACAGAAAGCAATCAATGACTTACAACAAGTGGGTGCATTAAACCTGTTTAACGAGGAACCAAAGGTTTTAAAGAGGGTAAGTCAAAAGAATAGTGATCCTCATAAAAAAACAACCTCAGAAGGAGAATTATATGCATGCATATGAGACATTAATGCTCAAACATGAATTGATAAACACAGGTCTGGTGTGACATGTAACGTGGTGACCAACTAACCCTCACATATAAATACGATTGTACATCCACTGATGAGTTGGCTACTGCAATGCCACTCTGTTGCAATGGGAGCATATGGCACCAAAGTGAAGCAACATCTCCGGGATCCCATTGGATGCTGTCATAAAGACATTAATCTCACCCTTCACTGATCCAGTTATTACTGGTCTTGGACCAGTGGGTCCTCATTTATTGAGCACCGTTGTCTTACTCGTCCTCAGCCACATTTGTTCCTTTCAGAAGCACGCCCCCTCTCATTTCACCTCAATTAAAGTAATTCTCTGGGAGCTCGCTGGAGTGCTGATTGGAAATGAAGAACTGCATTCAGACTACATGCCTGTGAGGGAATGATAACACCAGATCATTAACAAAGCAGAGCTGCAATGTTTACCCACGGATGGCATTCTTCATCTTAATGTGTCCCTGTCTTCACTTGTTTCCCTGCATATTTGCTACTGAAGCCATGTGCATTCAATGTCTAAGCTTTTCTGTCGTGACCAAGACATAGGAAGACATTTTGAATTGTCAAAATGTACGTACATATTTTTTATCCTTAATGTGTCTTCAAAATATTCAGACGTACAATGAGGAATCAAATATTTTTGACCCTGTGTAGAAGACTACATGGACTCATTGAGATGTCTGACTGGGGTCCATAACCTGCTGGAGTCGCAGTCATGGAGCCGTACCTACAAGGGATTATGATTGTTCCCCTGACTGGGTTTCAGCAGTCACTGGCAATACAGTTGGACAAAAGCATCTCATTGACTGATATTCAATAAGTGATAGCCACATGATAGAGGGTGAGAGATGTAACTGAGCTTGCGATGAGGCCACTACTTCTTCTTAGGTGTCTTAGTATGCCATTCGAAGCCCCACACTCCTTCATCTCACGGCACTCAGCACTGACTTGATCAATGTGGGTTACAGAGTAAGAATGATTAAGGTTAGCTGGAGGCAACAGGGAGCACTGCAGGCTCTCAGACACATCTCTGCCTGTTTTGAAATCACTTGATTACAGATGGTATCATAAATTCTTCAATCTGAACTCTGACCCTAGAGGGAATTAAAGGAAATTGAGTGAAGTAAATCTAAGCCATAAGGCCTTTTTTTTTGATGAGCCTGATGTCTGGTTGACTATTGGTACACAGGGAAAAAGTTATTAGTGGTGACCACAATGGCAGTGACATGTCACCCTATAATGAACTTTGAGCCATAATATCGCAGATTTCTCCCCCTACACTACAGTCTCAATCTGCCACATGTAATAAGGTGTATGAAATCGGCAGAGACACAAGTGGGTGCATTATCCTTCTTCACAACCATTATGTGAATCTGGAGTAATCACCATGCAACCAGTTCGAGGTCAACCAGAAAGACAAATTTAAAGCATGACATGAAACTGCATACCACTGGCAAAATGCTATGTATTATGACAACAGCCATCACACAGACAGGAGTCCCCCTGAGACATGTCTTAAGTTGAGTGTGAATTAGATATGAAGGTTTATTTCTTTTCTATTGCACGCCATCATGTTAGTAAATAACAGTCCAACCCCCATTCGCTTCATAAAGTCCTTTAAGTGCTAATTTAATACTTCCTCAGGGCTTTCCACAATGGAGTAGCCTGGCAGTGGGGAAAAATACTCCCCCAACAGATACCCACCCTCCCACACAACAAAAAGATTTTGGCCTTAAAAGACCAGATTTTGTGGCCTCAGGCACATTCTTAATTATTGCATATTTTAATAGAGTTTTCTTACCAAATGGTAAATGTGAAGAATTAGGCTTCTTGTGCGCTTTAGCCAATAATGTCTCTAAATAGCTTTTAGCCTTGAAAACAAATCATTATGTAATCACAGATCACAAGAATCATTATTGTTTTATTTATATATTGACACCTTCACTATATCAAGAGAAAATCATGTGGAAAAAAATATACTTAATCATATCAGTATATTACTGCAGGACGTTTCATTGCATCCTACTTCATTTTAAAACCTTGACATTAGTTTGCATAATTGGTCAATGGCAAAAAAATATAAAAGAGTTAGTAAGGACCTTTTACATATAAAATTACAGTGAGGCTGATGCCTATTCTATCTTTTTGTCATATGAGAAAAACATACTACTTTGACAACACTGAGTGTATTTTAGTGGGTGTTTTCAGTTAATCTTAAAGATGTCTCTGCTGTAAAAAAAAAAAAAAAAGAAAGAAAAAAGAATGGATGTCTGTGTGGCATGTGTGGAAAATTCAGCACTTTTATAGGAATTAATCGTCAAGTTGTTGCCACTGATGTTTTCCAAAGTAGCCCATCTAATAAGGTTGTTCCCTGTCAGTGCAATCAATGCAATTCTTAATGTGTCAATTATTTTGCTAATATATCACAGAGCCTCTCAGCTGAGTGCACACACACACACTTAAAGAGAAAGGTGTGGGAGCTGGACTTGTTTAGACAGACAGTCACGTTTCTCCATTACTATGCTCGCATTGTATGAAGCAGATTCTAGTGGCCCTTAAAAAACATACAAGCATAGTGACTAGCCATTTGTTAATCGAAGATAACTAATTTTAAGTAGCTGGTTAGACATATATGAGTAGTCAGCTGTCTGGCCTGCATCTACTTGTTCACCTGCCTTTTATAACTCGACCCCTCATTCAAAGAGCATTCAGTGTTTATAGATCGTATCATTAATTATGCTTCAATGTTCATTTCAACACTTTAATTTAACTGGTTCCATTGTGCTTTTTGCAGATAACAGTAACTTGTTTTCGATACACTCAGTAGTTAATTGCATTGTTAATGGTAGGGGAGGAGACACATTAACAGATGGTGTTGAAATTAAATAGGGTTTGTTTTTTTGCTCTTAAACCCTGTATTTATCTCTCTGTATCCAATTCCCTGGTGGTGTGTGGTCTATATTTTATCATAAAAGATTGCGTGTGCTGAGCATCAGCCACAGCACATACATCACACTTGCCACCATCCGTCTTTGATTGCATCCCCCTGCTACTGCTGCTCGAACCCCCACTGTTTTCACTAGCCCGCACAGAAAATCCAGGCTGGGAGTACAAAGACAAGAGTAGGGGTGAAAAAAGACTTCATGGTAACAGAACAAACCACAGATGTTCTCAGCAGATGTGTCTGTGACACAGCATGAATTGGATTACTGTCTGAAAAATGCTGTTAATTCCACTTGAAGCTGCGCCCCTTCACTTCATATCAGGGTGATAGCATTGACTGATTGATCGTCTGCAAGGTGTGAGGTGGAAATGGCGTTCGCCATTCCACAGCAGACAAAATGAGGGTGCAGTGTGTGATATATGTAATTTACTATAAGTATTTGGCCTTTGATTTTCTTGCCAGGATCATGACCTCCTCCTCTGCATCATAAACATGTCTGATAGAATGCTATACATTCACAGCAGCAACTTGGCATTTGAAACACCTTTTTAAGCTTTGTGCACGAAGTGAACAACGCAGAATTCCAAACTGTCAGCACTCTAAATTATGCAAACACATACCTTATTCCTTGTAACGGCCCAAATTCATCTTGTGTCTGTGCATGAATATTGCAGCAGGATTCCTAGTCTCTGTTCTGTTGGGACTGTGCCAGATGAGAATGGCATCCTTAGCTCTTATTATTTGCTGAAGTAACTGGCAGAAAATAGACATAATAGCCAAAGAAAAAAGTGTTACAATATAAGTTTATACTGCTGCCCTGCACCTCCACAACATCTAATGTTGAATTGTTCAGTTTAGCAGAAAAAATAAATATTTAAATATCAGCCTTTAGCTCAGCCCATGCCATATGACCTCATTAGAATTCCCCCTATTGTCCAATGAATAAAGATAATTCAAAATCTTCAGTGAGAATGTCTTCTGTTTGCATTTTCTAAACGTTTTGTTTTGTCTTTGTGTCTCTTAGGTAACCGATAAGATGGTGGCCAGGGAAGCGACTGGGCACAGCTACCTGGTGGCTTGCTGGCAGCCCATTCTGATCCTGATGCTGGGCACTGTGCTGTCTGGCTCCACCACAGGATGTCCATCCCGCTGTGAGTGCAATGTTCAAGAGCGCTCTGTGATGTGTCACCGCAAGAAGCTCATGACAGTTCCTGAAGGCATTCCTGCAGAAACCAAACTGCTCGACCTCAGCAAGAACCGCATTAGAACCATCAACCCGGATGAGTTTGTCAACTTTGCCAACCTCGAACACCTGGAGCTCAGTGAAAATACAATTTCCACTATTGAACCTGGAGCTTTCAACAACCTGTACGGATTGCGGACATTGGGGCTGCGTAGTAACAAGCTTAAGCTGATCCAGCTTGGTGTCTTCACAGGCCTAAGCAATCTTACGCAGCTGGACATAAGTGAAAACAAAATTGTCATCCTGTTGGACTACATGTTCCAGGATTTGTACAACCTCCGGTCTTTAGAGGTAGGTGATAACGACCTGGTTTTCATCTCCCACCGTGCTTTTCATGGCCTAAGTAGCCTTGAGCACCTGAGCCTTGAGAAGTGCAACTTGTCCTCTGTGCCAACAGAGGCTTTCACCCATCTCCACAGTTTGATCACTCTCAGGCTGCGCCACCTCAATATCAATGTGATACGGGATTACTCCTTCAAACGTCTCTATCGGTTGAAAGTTCTGGAAATAGCCAATTGGCCATATTTGGATACGATGACCCCAAACTGCTTGTATGGATTAAATCTCACCTCCCTGACCATTGCAAATGCCAACCTGACCACAATTCCTTATGTAGCCCTGCGGCACCTGGTTTATTTGCGCTTTCTCAATCTTTCATATAACCCTATCCATACCATTGAGGGGAATAAGCTCCATGATCTTCTGCGTCTGCAGGAATTTCACCTGGTGGGGGGCAGACTGGCAATGATTGAGCCCTACTCTTTCCGTGGTCTAAACTATCTGAAGATTCTAAATGTGTCTGGGAACTCTCTTAGCACGTTAGAGGAGTCTGCTTTCCATTCAGTTGGCAACCTGGAAACCCTTGCCTTGTATGATAATCCCCTAGCCTGTGACTGCCGACTGTTATGGGTTTTTCGACGACGCTGGCGACTGAACTTCAACAGGCAGCAGCCCACCTGTGCCTCTCCCGAGTTTGTCCAAGGCAAAGAATTCAAAGACTTCCCGGATGTTCTGCAGCCTAACTACTTCACATGTCGCAAATCTAGGATTAGGGATCGCAAACCCCAGCAGAAATTTGTTGATGAGGGAGCCATTGTTCATTTTGCTTGCCAAGCAGATGGAGACCCTGCTCCAGTTATAATGTGGCTATCCCCACAGAAAAAGTTCATCACCACCAAGACAATTGGAAGGCTCTCTGTGTTGCCAGATGGTACCCTTGAGGTGCGCTACGCCCAGATTCAAGACAATGGTACATATGTGTGTATAGCTAGCAACGCAGGCGGAAATGACACCTCTCTGGCTCACCTGCACATTCATAGCTATTCGCCTGACTGGCCAAACCAGCCCAATAAGACTTTTGCCTTCATCTCCAACCAGCCCACTGAAACAGGTGCTAATGGCACAAGAGCCAATGCCCCTTTCCCATTTGATATAAAGACGTTGATCATTGCGACTACAATGGGCTTCATTTCTTTTCTCGGCGTTGTCTTGTTTTGCCTTGTACTGCTCTTTCTTTGGAGCAGAGGTAAAGGCAACACTAAGCACAACATTGAGATCGAGTATGTGCCACGGAAATCGGACGCTGGCATGAGCAGCAGTGCAGTGGATGCTCCTCGCAAGTTTAACATGAAAATGATTTAAGGGAGTGGTGGAATTTAATCATATTGAACTTCAAAATAAGACAAAAAGAAAAGAAGACATTTTCTTTCCTCTCTCACAAACCTGTGGATCCTGGTCTGTTAACACAGAGTAACATGTTTTTTCCTGACTTTAACAAGTGAGAGGGAATGAAAGCTCACCAAGTCCTACATGGCCTTCTGGGGCACTGATTGAAAGGCAGATTTGTCATAAACGGTTCATATTCCTGTGGATTTATACTGGGAAAAAATATATCAGAAAAGAAAAAACACTTCAACAGCCAGAATGCAAGAGGCAGATCAGATTTTGACCATCGCTGTTTTTGTCTGTATTTTTTATTTAGTGTTTGTTTTTGATTTCCAAGGTTAGATGTCAAGTTATGATTGAGATTAATATGGGTTGATGAGCACATTTATACAACTGGGATGCATTACATCATTACATCACAAATAATTGGTGTTAAATTATGAATGCTAGAACTACAAATTATTTTTCTTTCCTACACTGACAATAGTTCTGTAATGCGTTAAATGTATATCTTTGTCAGAATACCTGATGAAATCTGTTGAAAGTGTACACCACAGCAATTACAAGAAATACAGAACAAAAGTATTGCACAATGATAATTATGGAAAATACAAAACTGTTGGTAATACTGTATGTAAACTCAATTTGAATATCAAAGTGATAAACGATTCGAAACCCACTTGTTCATCAAACAATTACAATGAATGAAACTCTAAAACAGTTTACACTGGTCAGATGTATCATGCACTTTTAAACTGCGGGGGTTATAGAGGTGTGTGAAGTGGACAAAATATTATCTATTTTTCAAGTAAAGAGGCAGCAGTGTAGAGGTAAGTATAATTTTCAATGAACATAAAAATGCAAATAAATGACATTTATTTAAACTTAAAATTAATAAACATATAATAAATAAGTTGGATATAAATAAGCTACAAAAACTGAGTAATTGAAGTGATCTAAACCAAAATTGTGTAATATTAAAATTGTGTAAACTTAAAATAAAACATGTATCACTCTAATCATGCTGCCCCCCCCAATCAGAATGCATGATGCCCCTGACACTATTCTTTATTTGACTTAGGGATGCATAAGCTCAACTGTTATGATACCAATTTTACATACAGAACTGTAAAAAAAATCTGCCAAAAGTATGCAAGAATAATTACAATGTTAGAAAGGTAAATGTGACAAGTTTTAGTTTTGAAAAGTAAAACAAAATCCAGTTGTTAAATGTGTCTCTTAATATAGGATTTTAACATTAAGGAAATGATAGCCTTTTGAGCCCAGTATCTAATATCAGTGTCACTCATCCCCAGTTTTCAGATGCAACCCAGACAGTACACGTGGATTGAGGATATGATACAGAAGGCAGTGTGAGATTTTGTAGATATGATGCTTTGTAACAAGAATAGATGCAGCATCTGCCATATGGTTCAGCCATCCAACTGTACGGTTGGCATTGCTACATTAATACTTTAAAAGCTCATCCCTGACCTTTTAAATTGCATTTAAAAAAAACAATTATGTAATGGTATTATTTTGTGCTCGACATGATTGTGAGGAATAAAAGTTGTGGTGCTCACGTTTTTGGATACAATGTGCTCCTCAAGCTGTAGAATATTTCTTTCATTGTGGGTTATTTTTCTTGGTTGTTTGATGGAATCAGTGATTTACTTATGTGCCCCCCATTAAAGCCATGGAAATATTACCCACCAGGATCATTTTCAGGTTTGCTATGCCCCACGAAATGTGCATTGATTGTCCCGGGGAGAAGAACTGCTGCATATAGTGCTCCCAGTTGGTCCTGCATATAAAATCTGAGGTTACAGCCTTACCTTTACAAGTACACACTGTGGACAGCTGGGCTTTGCAAACGTGTGTGAGGATAAAGGCTAAGTCATTTATGATGGATGACATTACAGACAATGACACAGTAATGGGCTGGAAGTATGGACTGAATATGCAGATGGTTGGAGTGACACAGATGTTTTCACCCGTGGAGCAATCAGAAGCAGCTTTGGTGTAATCCGTTTTGCATAAAGGAAAAAAAAACACTGGATATGGCTCATGGTTCTCCCTCTTGCTGATAATGAATGCTCTCTTTGTTCAAAGTGTGGCTACTGTACCTAGCCGTTTTTGGCCCCGAGTGATCCCAGGATTCTGTTTTTATTTTGTTTCTGTTATCCCTATTTTTTTTAATTTTGACCCTGGACTATATTGACCATGTAGTCCAAGCCAACTTTTTACAAAAAAGATAATAAAAAATTAATCTATGGAAAATACATTTAAATTGTTCTGTGCAATAAAGGTAATATGCAGATTTTTTTTTTTTTAAATTAACAAAATTTTGTTGATGTTGAATTGTTGACAATATGGTATGTTGTATTAAACAATCTATGGACTTTTTTAAACACATGATGGTCCTATATTGATTTTAAAGATGCAGTTAGGACAAACAGCTACATGTGTATCGGTGGGGATGGAAAACATTAGGTCGTTTGAATGTGAGAAGGCTTAAACTTTCACTATTGTTAAACTGTGATTCCATTACAGATTTTCTCATACCACCCTTTCAAAGCTGATGGAGTCCTGTTGATCTTGTTACAAATTCCTTCTTCATTCATACAAATGTATGAAGGCAAAATTTAGAGCTTTGCCAACCAAGCACAAGTTAGAGTCTCGCTGAACATTTGGGTTTAATTTTCATGTGTCAATGACCAAATGAGCAATTTAATGTTTGATTCATTCGATTGAATTTCTCATTAGATGATGATGCAGTCTGCAAGGTAATTTACATTATATGTTTTCAGTGGTAATTGCTTGTTTACAGGGGAATTGGTAGTTCACTCGTTCCCTTTCCTGGCCTCTAAACACTAATTAGCCACCATTAGTGAAGGATCACAGACATTATGATATGTGCAGGGAATATTATTAATTTATGCTGCACATTTGTAATCTTAAAGAGACAAAGTTGGTAAAGTAATTAGTCGATGAACATTAAAATGAAACAAACATTAGTAGCTGTTTCACATTGACTAACTGTTTTATTTTGCGATGTCTCTGAGGAAAACATGAGAAAATGAGGTTACCCTTTGAAGGTTAAGGGAAATGACCAGGGATATGACTAGGACAACCTAGTTTTATAAAACATGGTGCTGCTCTGCATTAAATTTGGATCTCTGTCCCGTTCCCTTTTATTTCACATCCTTGCTGCCTTGGTTAGGACTACAGGGACTTTTGGCGTTCTTTTCCCCCCTCAAGCTGTATCAAAGCGTGCTCATTTATCTTCTGACTTGAAATAAGACAGGCACAATAGAAGGAGAGAAGCTATTCTTGAGGCCTCAGAGCCTCGGGGAGTAATACAGACATCCATTGTTTTCATTCCTCAGATATTAGATCTGTGCTTAAAAATTCTAGGTCAGGAACAGACTGATGGATTCTGACACTGTGCGACAAGTCACCTCCTCAACGGAGCGTGAAAATACAGACACACCTCTGGGTGTCACTTGCACTCATCCAAATCCATGTGCTCCACAACATTTGGGAAACACTGCATGGAAACAAACAAAAGTGTGAATTTGCTTTTGGCAGCACCACTGTCACACTACAGACGCTTCAGATTCCTAAAATAAAATGCAAAATCACTTGAGATTCATGTTTAGATGATAAATACAATACAAATATAATCTACTCATGGCAGGTCGGCTGTTTCTCTTCTCCATATCAAAGGCTCTGATTCAAACCCTTGTTTAGGCTTGTGAGGCAAGGAATGTTTCCATATTATGGCTACTATATGCTAATTTATCTATTTTACAAACTGTCAGTAAAACCCTACGTATGTCACATTCCTGGTGAGCTCATCAAATCTCAAGATAATCCCAGCATTTGATTTACAGCACTGCATATCAATTGCTTTTTGTTATCTAATGTATAGGGCTTACATTATAATCACTTTCATTGAGCAACTGGATCAAATGGCATATTGTCTGCTCTACTTGTGTTACAATTGATGCAAGCCTTATCTACATGTTTGTGGATTAATGACAAGCAGTATATAACCTTTGAGTAGATATACAGTCACATCACCTTTTGTCACATTACATGCATTCATGAACACTATCGTGATTGTATTGTAATGTACAGTGTATGCTGTTTAGAAATCTTACATCCTAGTGGGGGTTTTGAAAACCTAATTTATAACTTCTCTCTACTCTGAAGATATTTGATTACTGCTAACAATTGCCATCCCACTAAACACAAATATATTCATAGACCCCAAAGAGGCTTTAAAAGGACCATACACGTGAAAATCAACTTGAAAACCTGCATGAAAAGTGGGTGACAGAAATGTAATTTATACCCAAATCGTAGTAAATCATCTAATCCAATACTAGCTGCTAGTATGGTCCATAAACTTGTGTATGTTTTTATTTATTTATTTATAAATCATAGGTGCTGTCATAGGTGTTAGAATCATGTACAGATCAAAGGGCAAGCATTGGTTGTTTCACAATTATAATGTGGTTTATCTAATAGAGTCTAATAAAGGTGTCACAGGGCAGATATGAAGCCATTTCCAATTGGAAACCCCTGCACACAATGTAATGTCTTATTGAAAAGGTAAAATATAATGTACAAGTTTGAATGTTATTTTAAATACTGAATAGGCTGCTATGCTAATGTCGAAAACCATTGTGAAGATGTGATGGGTTGATTTCAGCTTAGAGGGGTAGAACTTAGCGTGCGGGACTCAAGAGTTTATTGCTTCGCTGTTGTAAAACTTCATCTGCCGCGGATAGCCATTTTCACACATCATTAAGGCAAAACAGGATACAGCTGCAAACAATTTTCAACAAAACAGCGTAAACTCTGCATCTGAAAGCAGCAATTCCCCAGAAAGTTACACGCGGACGCTTATTTTCATCATTTAATTGTTCTTTGTGGATGGTTTTCATTATTACTTGTGATTGGCACAGTACAGTGCCAATCGCAAAGGGTAACGTGTAATGCATCACTCAACTCAACTGAAAAATTCTGTTCTTTGCATTTAGATTCATTACTGCCAGGACATTCTTCATAATTATCTAATTTCACAAGGTGCGATACAGTATATTTGGACATTGAAATCATTGAGAATTTATTGTGATCTTTCCTTACAGAAAACAGCATTTGCTTTTTCAGTCATCTCAACCTAAGTGCTTTGTGTAGGGGGAAAAAGAGGGATGAGAGGAGGATTAAGTAAAAAGATTTGCATGTGTCAGATGTTCTCAGACTGACTATGGATTGGGACATTGTAACTTAATACACAGGGTGCAGGCTTATGTGCAAAACTCTTCTATAATTTTACCCTGAAGACTAATTCTAAGACACAGTTATGTATTGTATTTTGTCAAAAACATGAACAAGGTCCATACATATGGGTATCAGCTAAAACATCTGTCAATATTTCAGCTTTACTGTGAACACAACAGACTACAACTACTGCCTACATCAAGACTGGAGACTGGACTCTGGATTCCAAGGTGAAAGTGACCCTTGGCTTACTGACGAACGCTCACTTGCAGGTTGGAAAACAAAACCCCCCCCCAAAAAATAGATGTTTAAGCGTAAACGGCATGAAAGCAAAGAAAGTTAAATACCAATCATCAATATTCATAGCTGTACTGTCCTAATTAAAGAGTTTGACGACTACAGTTTGGTATCTGTTAATTTTAACACATATAACAGTGAAATGTCACACTACAGTAGTGGATCATTTCTGAATATAAGGGTGACAACTCTCCATACATTCTAACAAACACCCACGCTCATTACCATGGGGCTAACATGAAAGAGGGTTTCCGGGTGGAGGGTGGTGCATTTCTATTCATGACACAATATTCAAAATATTCATATTTATTTAACGTGCTTTAAGTTCAATAATAGGTGAAACTTTGATCCTTCTGGGTTCACGGGTTTATGTCTGGTGTGGCTCCCATGAGGGGACTTAGCTATTGCTTTGATGTTGAGCAGACAGTTCTGCATAGTCAATAAACACCTCCCTGAGCCCTGCTGCTGCTTCTGCAAGAAAAAAAAAAGGAAGAAGCCACCTGACTCTCCTCCATTACTTGCTTTTAACTGCTCTGCTATTGTTTTACTGTCTTGGCTGGCTTGTGGCTATCGTGCATGCACCAGGACGGTGTCCAAAAAGGGGATCTGTCGAGGTCCATTTTCGCCCGGGCCATATGCCACAGTGCATGTCTCTGTGGGCGACTCAATCTACCCTCCTTATTTATTTAACAACCCCATGAAAGAGTTATGAGTTCCCAATTCGAAAAAATGTGACAGCCAAAATACTGCATCTGTCTGCCATTAAAACCATCTTTTTGGCAGCCTGCTCAAACGGCGTCACTGCTGGGGAAAGTCTATACCGGACATATAATTCGTGCTCACTTTATGGGCCAAGCAGATTGATTAAGGCAGATGCATCACCAAGGTGATCTGGAAAATTATTATCAAGGTGAATAGGTGAAGAGGTAAGGGGCTGATCCATCCTGTAATCCTGTCCTATTTCCAATCCCCTTGCGTGAGGCCTGAATATGCCACTGTGAAATAATTGAGAGCTCCATTGTTGTTTCACCTTGAAGTGGCTAACCAGTCCGCAAATAATTTGGCTCCTGCCTACTTGCCTCAAGGACAGAGGGCTGCTGAAATTTGATGGGGCAGCTGAGGCAGGTGCCATTGCGAGATAGACGACTTGATCCGATGAAAGCGGCGCAGCCAGGCTGCCGCCTCCATTTGTCAGCATTGTTCCAAGATATCTGCAGGTGAGTATGGGCTTCGACTTTCATTATTTTCTCCATCTGCCGGCTATTGTTGTGTTTTGGTTTGTCTGGGTAGTTTTCCAGAGGGTCTACAGTCATGTTATCTCAGTGATGTTAAAGGTTCATCATATTGAACATGAATACCACAAGGAAAGATTGGATTTGTTGGATGTTGGTGTTGTTTGTCATAGTTTTGCTCTCAATCCAAGTTGGTGTTGATGTGACTGTGATTCATGATAGATTTGTAAACATTTATTCTGTGATATTTCAAGTGTTCATTTTTTACCTATTTTTGACATTCTTGGCCAATGTAAAATTCATGCTGTGTGTAAAAAAGTAGTTCATTCATGTTAATAATAAAAGGGCAGTCCTTAGATTTAGCATTGAACTTCAGGTGCACCTGAGATTTGCACTTAAAATCTATCTAGATCTCTCTCCATCCACCCATCCTTCAAAGTATATTTGGGCTATTCTGGCCATGGAGTCCATAATTTGATAAACCCAACATGTGTAATATATTTAAGACAAGTAAAAACTGTATCATGGAAATGTGAACTGCATTTCTTCACTCACCTGACAGTATCATTAGCCGATAGTACAAAGCAATCTAATTCCCAGGTCTCAGCACTATTAGTTCAGTCTCTTTACCAGTTATCTGTTCAATTGGAGTTATTGACTGACTCGCATCTCCACTAAACTACGTTCCCAGGTGTATTACAGTCCCACAGTGGACAGGAGGAGCAATAATCAACTCAAAGGCTGCGTTTGTGGTGTTTGAGCGCCTCCGACTTTGCTCAATGAAGGTTCATTGGTCCGGAGGGGAATGGGATCAACATTCAGACATGGGGCTCTCTTCTAACCTGACACACTTCTTCATTTCCTTCTTAATTCTTGTTTTGTTACATGAAAGAAAACTGATTTTGCAGTATGTGCAACTAAGTTTAAAATTATAATTTAAGAAAATGCTTTATTCATTTTCAGGCAGTCCGCCCAAAACTCTAGATAAATAGATGGATATATACAGTAGATAGGTAGATGTACTTTATTGATCCCAAACCAAAAGGTTATAAGACCATGAACACCGACACAGTGATATACTGCAGACACATACTGTAGTCTGTCATCAACACCCTGAACAGTAGATGGAAGTGCTCAAATCGCTAATGGCTGGTATTCTAGAAAAAAATAATTTCCAAAACACAGCTGTGCCTAATCAAATGCATGTTTACCAAATTGAGCACAATCCAACAGTCATTAAAATAATGATAGGCTGTATCAAAAATGCTGCCGTCATTATGATCAACGTCCTCCCTATATTAGACGTGCATACGATGAAAGGACTCCATATTGATTGATTACAGGCTGTACTCATTCTGGATACAGACGTATTTAAAATCGCTTATATTTGACAACACCATAATTATAGTATGCACTGTGCTGTATCCCAGCAGTGCTGTAATTTTTTCTATAGCGGTAATAATGATATGACAGGGTAACTTCAGAAGACCAATTGACATCTGAAACTTCCAGTAGAGTGAGTTAGACTTTCCAACACAAAAGGGAATGTGATCAATCTGGTTGTTCTGAGACCCAAATCCATTGGAGTAAAATAGCATAGATGTCAGAAACCAGTTGAACGTCTCAGCAAAGTCTTTCTCTTTGCAAAGCTCTGGGGATGAGCAGTACAACAATGGCAAGGCGCCAAACAGCTGTGGAGATATTACAAATCTAAGCTGTTTTGGCTTTTTCAACAGTTTCACTGCAGGAGCCCACAGATGAATTTTCTCTCATTCAGTGGGACAGAATTGCCCAGCTTTGCTCAGCTTTCAATTATTTAAAAGGAGTCACAAGGAGAAAGATGAGGGTGAGAAAATCCCGTTTCTCTCACATTACACCGCGGAGGAGAGCCCTTGAGATGCCTCGGTTGTCTTATAAAATGATACAGAGTGCTCTGAAATTCTTTTATTTGTATTTTTTTTTCCCGCTGACTTTCAATCATTACTTGACAGTGAAATTACTTTTTTATTGCACCAAAACCACACAGCTTGCGCATTTCCACATTGTGCTCAAAGGTGTTTTCATTATCAGAAGTCAGACGGTACGCTGAAATGTAATATTTTACAATGGACAAAAGGAACAGATAACTTTCAGTTATTACCTCAGCATGATCATTAAAAAGAGGAATTAATATAATTAAATGCAAATTTTACGTACAGATCTCAATGACGGTGAACAAATATAATTCATTACAATAGTAGATAAGCCATCAGAAGATTTGGCTCAGCTAATTGGGGCAAACTATGTCAACTTAAAATCTGTAGGCTGGCAAAGTGTTAGAGCACTTAATAATTTCTTGTGAACAAAATTATTGAAAGAACATTTGGGGTAGAAAAAAAATGTCTTCAATTAACAGTGGAAACAACTGGTGGCCAGACAGTTTCACTTGAGGAAAAAAATGAACTAAATATTTATTCATATAGTGCCAAATCATAACAGAAGTTATGTCAGGGCAGTTTTCATATATAGCAAGTTAAGACCATACTTATACAATATACTGTACTGTACTGTACTATATACTCTTCTTCAAATACCAGACAGTACAACCTGAGCCAAGGTGTGTAAAGACACACAAAAGCAGCTTTGGCAGGTTGGTTATGCACGCTGCGCAGACACAATAAACACCGATGCTGATGTGTTGACTTTTGCTATTTGATTCAATGAAATTCAAAGAACAAGTGTCCTCTCTTCTTTTAATTACACACAATCAATGTTTAGCAGAGTTTGCATCAGAACAATAGGCAGCAGTAGGTGAAGAACAAGCTAAACTTTCAGTTTTTTCTTTTATGCATTTGCATCAACTGCTCGTGACATGGGTTGATTTTGCAAATGTTTGTGTGTGTAATTGTGGACTACATTAACAGCTTTCTACTCATGCACATATTCTGATTATTTGTACAGAGCGGAGTTGTTGTTGTTGCAGCAGTTTGAAAATGGAGCAACCACCTGGTATTGAAAATTGGTGTTTAAAAATCACAATTTAAAGAAATAAGAAAAAAACTATAATCAAAGAATCTCATTTGCAATTTATGCTTTGAAACCATACTATTTTGTTCCATTTAAGGCTGTTTAATCTTGTTTTTCTTATTTTCCAATGCATGATGCTAAATTACAACATATTGCCCAAAGGCATATAGACTACTGTTTTCGGGCTGAGTTGTTTGTATAAATCTGCTTCATGTAAAATGCGGGATGAGTAAGTGTTTTGAGTGTGAATCATGAGTAAGTCTACAGCAAACATTGTGTGGGAACCTAAAGTTTTGGAAAAGTATCTTACAAATAAAGCCCACAAGTATAAAGATGTTTCTTTTGACCCCATTAAGGTTGTGCTGCTGTAACTGGAAGTCTGAGCTGCACAGCTTTGCCCAGGAGACAATATATCTGAATTCCTATACCTGCTGGCTGCCAGTGTTAGGCTCAGCAATCTGGAACAATGGTGAAAGCGAGTGAGGAAGAATCTGTTCACTAATCCCATACTCCTTGTTCTGACAGAATCTGTGACACATCCGACTGCAGAGACCAAGTGTTCCTGGGGTGAATTTACCTGAGGACTAGTTTCTTGACACATTAAAGAGAGCCTGGAGACTCAAAGTTCTATGATCTCTGAAACCAAGAAAGCGGTATAAGCTGAGAGCTTGCAGCTTTTGAAAGTAGTGAAAAGTGCAGGTGTGCTGTCACCTTGCCACTTGCCAAATTCTAAAACAGGAGCAGATTGAGACAAAGGGAAACAAAAGAACAAAAGACACCAAAAATAACAGAAACAATCATTTGTGCAGTTAGTCACATATGTGCAAGGTATTTATTTGTAATTAAATGGTGCAGAGGAAAGATATGCAGACACAGACAATCCATGACGGTGGCAGTTGCACACCTGGTGAAGGAAAATGAAAGTTCCCGCAGAGAAGATACAGGTTAAAAAGGAAGAAAAAAAAACACACTGAGGCAGGTGCAGACAAGGGCTCTAAAAAAAGCGATATACAGTATTTTGTTCGGGGGAGCTATGTGGAGGCAGTGCTTCCAAACCTTTCCTTGATTTTCATTTGATCACGAGATGGCTGCTTCCACGCCAAATATATGACAGCTTTTGCCGTGATAACAAGGTTGCAGAGAAACAACTTGTGACTTACACTAACATCTCAAGTTTTAAATAGTAGAGCTAGCAGTTGCCAAGATTTCCATTGCGACTTCGGTAGGAATTGAAGATATCTTACTACAGAAACTCTAATTTGTTTTACAATTGGAGTGCCAATGTATTTGTTTGGAGCTGGGTAAAATAAAGGGCATTGTTATTTAGCAGTATGTGTGGCTTCCAAAAGTCGTTATGGGGGTCTTAGATTGTGCTCTTGGGTTACTCTAGTCATTTCTTCACAATCACAAAACATCTAGTAGCCCTGCATCTGAAAGTACTGAGATGAAGGCTTCTCTTAATTAACGTAAATTATGTTTTGTGTTTTAGAGAGGAACGCGTCAAGTCTCTTTGCTAATTTTCGTCTTAGGCTCAAGGTCAACAAAAATATAATTGGACCAACAAAAACAGCACTGACGAGATGCAACCGACACATTCAAAGGAAAACTGCATTTTATTTTCTTCCAGACAAGCTTGTCAGCCTGCAGTACTCTTGGCTGGTTAGCAGGCTAATGAAATTAACTTACACCTACGATGAACTTGGCTATTAAGGTAAATTGGCTAACCTAAAGTAAATAATTAGCTTGGCGACCTATTTGCTCACTTGGCGTAGGGCCACCTCGAATCCAAGTGTCCATGTTCACAACTTTGACGAGAGGATGAAGTGGAACTGGCTTTCTGGTCATGGAACAAGAGAGAGAGAGAGAGAGTAAATAACAGTTCAGTTGAAGTGCATCTCTGGTCCGTCTGTGTTTTGTTAGCCGGCCACTTCCAGAGTTGTGTTCTATCACTTTGTGCCTCAGAAAGTGGGCAACAGTGTATTTGGACCAAAAATTGAAAATGATTACTGTGTCACAATGTCCTTACATGTGGACAAAATTCAATCTGTATGTTAACGTTGTGAAGCCAAAGCTGATGACACGGAGATAGGTTTTGTTTCACCGGTTTAAAACATAAAACTGCAGCAACAGCCTGCAGGCGTGTGTTTACAATGTATGGCCCAAGCTAATGACGCGGACGTAAAGGTTTTATTTTACTGTTTCGAGACATAAACCTGGCTTACATTCTATAGATAGGTTTCTGTGCGACATCACGAGTGACCTGCGTACGTGAAATTAATAAGATGAAGAGGAGATGAACAGAAAAAAAAAAAATTTGTATGCCTGAAAATGTGTGAATCGCCATATAACGGACAGAAAATGTTAATTATCCTGAGCTAAACTGCCTGTTAGGTCAGAGAGCAGCAGCTGTTAGCTCAGACTGTCTGGTCACAGCTGTGGATTGTATCAAGTGGATGTGGAAGGTTTTACACTGAACCTGCAGTAATAAACAGCAGGCATAAAGTATGTGTGAAGGCTGATTAATGAATATTCTGTTTGCCGTATTTCAAACACAAAAGTGAGCTCCCTCAGTTGCAGCTGACAAATGCGACCCTCCACCCCGAGGCAACAGAGGTTCCACCGGGTGGATCCTCCACAAGCCAACCTTTCCCAGGATTCATTGTGTCTCATCTCATCTCATCTTCAACCGCTTATCCGGGGTTGGGTCGCGGGGGCAGCAGCTTCAGTAGGGGGCCCCAAACTTCCCTTTCCTGGGCCACGTTAACCAGCTCTGACTGGCTGGTGTCTCCCTTAGAGATAGGGTGAGAAGCTCAGTCATCCGTGAGGAGCTCGGAGTAGAGCCGCTGCTCCTTTGCGTAGAAAAGGAGCCAGTTGAGGTGGTTCGGGCATCTGGTAAGGATGCCCCCTGGGCGCCTCCCCTGAGAGGTGTTCCAGCCACGTCCAGCTGGGAAGAGACCTCGGGGTAGACCCAGGACTAGGTGGAGGATTCATTGTGTGCCAGTGACAAAGCCAACGAGCAAGCTGTGCAGGCGGCAGAGCTGCATTGAGTGCAGCGGTTCAAAGAAGCTAGCGATGCAATGATAAGAGCGGGACAAGCTTGTGATGCAAATAGGACATTTTCTGTAGACCAGACAACGTCATGACATGACCAGGGTTCTCTATCAAAGGTTGCATGTTGTTAAAAAAGAAAAGGTGAGCAATGCAAGAATGTGTTCAAATTCACTTCCAAACATTGATGTCTTATGTTTCCAGTAGCTGTTTTATCTTTAAATAATAAAAGTTATGAGCTATAATAATTCTAATATAATCTCTGCACAAATGATATCTGTGTATAGCAACAGGAGTCAACAGGATATAAAAAAAAAGTGTTGACTAGAATTTTGTGACCTTATACCAAAGCAGTTTTATTGCCCATACATGCGCTCACACAGTAATGTTTGTAATCAAGAAACCCGTCTATAGCCGAAGATAATTACACGACTGTGTACGTTGTTTTTTTACTATTTCGAGACATAAAATGGGAACAATGGTCTACAGACTTATGTTTACATTGTATAGACAAAGCTAATTCTATAATAAGGTGAGGGCTGGACTAATCGTCAGGCAACAGCGCCAAAGTTAGGTGCACTTTCTACATTTTATATTTTCTAAAACAACTGTATGTTCATGTTATTATTCACTTATCTGAAGATTCTACAAAAATATTACAAAAATGTCACATTTGAAGTAAGGGAGGATTGTAGTGGGAGCACTGGGGTGTCTGGTACAACTGCGTGGCAACAGGGAACTGTTTACATGGCTCACGGGTCAGGTGGGAGGGCCCCCTTGGCAGAATTTTGCCTCTAGCCTGGGGAAGGTCAAGACCAGCTCAGAATTAGGTAGATTAGATTCTGTCACTTAGCAGTGTGAGAAGGTTTTACAGTATTAGTTTCCTCCTCTCCAACGACTTCTCTTTTCACTGCACTACAGTGTAATGTTACTTGGCCAGAACACATGTGGGTAGTGGATGTGTGGCTCCACCCGTTTAGGTTTAGGTCAGCCAATGTCTGCCTTGAGAGCAGCTCTTACTCTGAGCAATGTTTGCATAATTTAAAACTCCAATCTGCGAGAAATTGAATAAGTTAATCTTCCCTGTGTCATCCTTTCCCACATTTGACCTTACGCACACACACACGCACAGCCCACATAGCACATTAGCATGTATCATGTGACACAGGCCAATGACAGCCAACAACAGAAGGCAACCAGTGATATCCAAGAGAATCTTTTACTTAGTACAGATACACACTAACACACACGTACACAAGCCATTACCTGATTAATGAGATTGATGTTTCTAATCTCCAAAACAAGCAAATATGTTCTCACAATTGTCAGGAAATTGGTGCTTTGCAAAGATGTAATGGGTTTGTGTTGATGAATTTAACAAAAAACAGACATTCAAAAATGTAATCTGAGGTTTTGGAAGTAAATTGTTTACACTGGAGCCCCATACAAACAATAAAAATAGCATTAATGGATTTGTGTTTCCACACACAATATCTACTGTATTTATTTCAACCCTTTATCTGAAAACGTGTCCATCCTTTAGGGTGGGCATGGTTATTATAAAGGTTGATTACAATGATTAATTTTCCATCTCAATGGATAACAGTCTCTGCAGACTAATCTAAGCAAAATGCCACAGCAAACTCCATTCTCTGCATTTCCTAAGACGACACAAGACATTTACTTGCCTTAAGCACCACCTCCTACCCAGGCCAACAGTATAATGAATTTATGAGGAATGGACCTTGTTTCTCACCAGATATGCACAGCCTGACTTTGCCATTAAAGATAATTAAACTTGCTTAAAGAAATGAGTCGTGGGGAGCTCCTGGGAAAGGTCTGATTGCTTAGACCCCATGTTATATAAGTTTAATTCGAAACTAATCTGTGCAAGGTAAATGCATTTGCTTTGAATTTGTGGCCACATAAAAAATGTTGCATTCTACCATCAATTATGCTTGTCCAGCACCATGGCCTCTACAATAAGATTGTGGTAAATGTAAAATTAATGGAAAAAAGAGGGACTGCAGCCGCATTTAAATGACTAAAAATATAGGGAAAAAACAACAAATTCCTGGGATTGAATTGATATCTATGGCCTTTAACATAATCCTGTGCAGGGTGCGATTTGCCGGGGAGTTTGCAAGGGATTTCCCCCTTTCTGGTCTGTAGATCCCTTCCTCTGCTGAATTATTTTTATCTTCCCCCAAAAGTGATCAATGCTTTTTCACCAATAGACGATATAACATACCTAAAATAGAAATTTATAACACTAAGTAAAGCGCTGCAACGTGAACAGTCTATAAAGTGCAATAGAAAGATCACTGTCTGCGCTCGCGTTCGTGAGACAATAGATGACATTGTGGCAAATTTTCTTATTTCCATCGACCTTGATCAATGCACAGCTTTTCAGAATGTCACCAAGCACAAACATTTGGAATTGAATTATTGCATGTTTTGTTTTGTTGTGCATGTGTAACGGTGGCCAGCCAGGCGAGTGCTGTGCAGTGTCTGTAAACCTCACTCACCAACACCATGACTTTAGGGACATGCGAGTGATAGCTAGCACACATGGGTTTGAGCCTTCTTAGCTAGCGCGTCTATCTCCCATGCCAGAGATCGAGAGTTCAAAGACACTCCCATTACACTTCATCGAAACAACCACCCCCCTCCCCCCCTGATTTTTTTTCAGAAATCGCAACCTGATCCTGTGGGTTACAGCTATAGCTAATAGTGGAATCACTTTCGCAACACCACACTGATTCAATTTGGGCATCCATTTACAGAGAATCCTAAAAGAGTTTGATTGAATTAAAAGGAAAAGTTCAAAATTTTAGGAATATTTCTCTCTGAGTTATATGAGAAGACTGAGAGGACTTTTATGTCCATGCTTATTGAACTGGAGCATGGGGGTCGCATGAAGTGGGAAAGGGGGAAGCAGCTAGATTGGCTGATTCCAAACTTCAAACATTTCAAACATTCAAACTATTGCTTGAAGACATTTTTGTTTTTCTGTAAACTGTTCAAGATATCGGATAGTAAAGTAAAGTATCTGACGTGTAAATTAGATATTAAAAAAATAAAAGGACATTGTGATTTGGTCTGATCTTGGCAACATTAAATTGTTAAGTCATACACAGGATTGGTACACGCACGCACGCACGCACGCACGCACGCACGCACGCACGCACGCACGCACGCACGCACGCACGCACGCACGCACGCACGCACGCACGCACGCACGCACGCACGCACGCACGCACGCACGCACGCACACACACACACACACACACACACACACACACACACACACACACACACACACACACACACACACACACACACACACACACACACACACACACACACACACACACACACACACACACACACACACACAGGTCTCTTGTCTGCAACACCTATTTATAATTCATACAGAGAGACCACACAAGATTAACCTTGATCTGTCCTAGAACAATGCATCACTGTATTGCACAAATTCCTAATACTGCAGCTTTAGAAAGCATCTATTTGATTTGTATTGTATCACGGCTCAAATTTAATACCGATATAAGGAAATTCCACAAACTGTCTGTCAGGAGAAATTATAGGAGAAGTGGCAGAGGAGTATGTGTGTGTAGGTGGTTATTTACATAAGAGCTGTGTACAGTACAGTGAGAATTGATGAGACTTGCTGTGTGTACTGTGGGTTGGGGGAGTGGATTGGTGGGCTCAGTGCAGGATGTAAGATACGGGAAAAGCCAAAGATAGAGATCACTATCACATTCAGACTTTTCTGTTTGAGTAATAATCCACTTATTAATTCCTCACAGATTTCCAATTTACCAAATGAAATCAATAAAACTTAAACAGAACGGAGGGAGGCCTTATTAAACAGATGTGCACAATAGAGAAAAAAACTCCATTATTTATTTTAAGCTTTATTGCTTTTTTGATTCCTTTCCAAACTGTAGCTTTGAACTTTGCTGTATAAAGCAATGATATTGCTGCCCTTATGTAATACATTTTTAATGTTGAATATGATGATAACAGCGGCACGTGATGCAGTGGTTAGCACCGTCGCCTCACAGCAAGAAGGTTACCGGCAAACCAACCAGGGCCTTTCTGTGTGTAGTTTGCATGTTCTCCTCATGTATGCGTGGGTTCTCTCCGGGTACCATGGCTTCCTCCATCATGCAGATTGTGGTTAGGTTCATTGGAGACTCTAAATTGACCTTGGGTGTGAATGTGAGAGTGAATGGTTGTTTGTCTTTCTATGTTGGCCCTGTGATGAGATGGTGACCTGTCCAGGGTGAACCCCGCCTCTTGCCTAGTGTCAGCTGGATTCTTTTAAGTTAAAATATAGCATGGAAATTAATAAAAATCCCCTTTTCAGTGCAGTGTTTTTTTGTATCTATGTAATAAAGCAACATAACTATTTCAAGCACTAAGTTATTATTATAAGCTTAGTATTGAGCGCTAGCAATAGCTAACGATGGGCATGGTTAGGATTGAAGGCAGGAGTGCACCCGTAACCTACTGTATGTGTGAAGGGGATCGTGTCTATTTTCCCTCAGCCCTGAGTACCCCAACCCTATGTTCCATCACCCTCACCCTAACATAGGGCCTAATTTTGATGTGGGAGAAATTTAATAGAAATGAGGGCACACAGGGCCTAATTTGGAAGGATATCCCTCAGGGAACATAGGGCCTAATTTTGATGGGGGTGAAATTTCATAGAAATGAGGGAACATAGGGATGACCCCATGTGAAAACTGCCGATGACAATGCTAATAGGGGTGTGTTTAAACAATTTACCCACTGCCTATTTAAAACCATGCCCTGTTGACGGTCATTTATAAATTGTCTACACGTGTAATCAGGCTAAACAGGTTAGCTGTGATCATGGTAACAACAACTGTAGGACAGGGTAACACCAACTCAGTGCCTCAGCTTACATTATGTGCAACAACAAAAAAACAGAATGCCTGCCAGGTTTGGTTCGGCTCGGTTTGTAGTCTCTCGTACTAACAAAAATGCAGCCTGAGACACACTCTAGTTCACATTTGCTAGACTGTAGATTTATGTATAGAAAACATTAAGTGGAAAGAATGAGCACAGCTGTGCTCACCTCCTTAAGGTCACCTAACTGGGAAAGTGAAAGGTCCAAGGGGAACTTGGTTCTTCTGCCGCCTGCTATAGATCTTTCCTTTGTTTGGTAAAACAGGTCCTTCATGGAAGACCATTTACATCCACTTTCACTGGTTGACCCACAAACTTGTTAAGAGCTACTGACATGCATGCATCTGTTCAAAAGCCTCTGGTGTAAAGATTCATTCAGTCTGCTACATCTGGTATATCTTCCTACATTAAAACACTTCAGACAGAAAATAAGTCATTAGGTTTATTTGTTCAGAGTCAGACTGTGTCGTCGTGATGAAAGTTTATGAAGCAATTGTCTGATGATGATGCTCAGGTTGGAGGATATGAATTAAACTGTTTGCATAGTACTAAAGTGGCAGCTACAGATACATCCATCCATCCATCGTCAACCGCTTTATCCATTTAAGGGACGCGGGGGGGCTGCAGCCAATCCCAGCTAACATTGGGCGAGAGGCGGGGTACACCCTGGAGAGGTCGCCAGCCTATCGCAGGGCCACATACAGAGACGGACAACCATTCACTCTCACATTCACACCTACGGTCAATTTAGAGTCTTCAATGAACCTTACCCCATTCTGCATGTCTTTGGACTGTGGGAGGAAGCCGGAGGACCCGGAGAGAACCCACGCATACACGGGGAGAACATGCAAACTCCACACAGAAAGGCCCTGGTTGGTTTGGACTGGGATTCGAACCCAGAACCTTCTTGCTGTGAGGTGACAGCGCTAACCACTACACAGGTACCCTACATATACATCAATAATGTAATAATGGGTACATTTTTTGTTTCGTCAATGAATCCTCTGTCTATAAAATGTCAGGGGAGAAATGCTATGCACAGCTTTCCGGAACCGTAATGGACATCTGAAAATTGCTTGTTTGTTTCAGCATCAAATATCTTTGTGTGCTCATCTGATGAGGCCTCCCTCAAGAGCCAAATTACTTTCTGTGGTTTTGGTCAAAGGTTATTCTCAATTTGACATTCAACACAAACCTAGCTGCCTTAATAACAATTCCGCATTAACAAACAATGTGTTGAAGGGATCTAATACTATCCATGAAGGACACTGTGGGATCTTTTATGCCACCGTTGATTTGAATTGTGCATTTCTCTGCTCAGCTAAATTCAGGACACAATCAGCTCACAAAACATCTGACCATCTGCCTTCATTCCCCAGTGGATATTCACTGATCTCAACTTAGTATGCAAAAATGTTTAAGGACGCTGGTCTCCCCTCAGTAAATCTCAGTTGTCTTAATCTCCTCTAACAAATACAAGTTTATCCCAAAAGCCTAACAACATGTTTGAATGCAAGGAGAATTGGTTCAGAGATCTAAACACATCTTGAATATAGGGTCTGTCAAAACATGTCATGGCAGCTTCTTTGATAGGACGTTATCAGTGTCCTTCTCTTCCTTTGTGCCACTGCAGCAAACCTTATTTGAACCCTTCCGAAGTCAGATAGGTTGATATCTGTGTTTTTGTGCATTTTATGCTCCTTTAAAAAATAATTTAGTACATTTTTGGCAATCTTTTTTAAATTGCTGTTGCTGGCTTTGTAGTTCAAAACTAGACATGTTTGTCAAAAGACAAGCTGTGCATATTTTGTGTGGGTTTATAATTCTCAGCCTTCTTAGGAGCTAGTGCTTTTTTCTCACTACGGAATATGAAAACACTGTGAGATTCCTCATGAAACTGCCTGAGGCACTGGTTTCTAGTGATCGAAGACACCTTATCTGTCACTAATTTCTGTTAAATGATGTGGAATTGGATACTGAAAACCATCATTTACATAGAATATTTTTCAAGCTACGTTATTGATTTCCCATACTGAGGATACATAATGACAGAGGGGATCGTGGCCTTCCCTTAAAAGCTGTGCAAAATATTACTGTCCAGTGTCTGTGTTGGTCTTAAATATGTTTCATAAAAACAAGTAACACGAGAGGGCTGGTTTTACAGTGTAGGCTAATAGCTACAAAGCCATGATAACAATACATGATTTGAATGTTTCTTATTGTATGCTAGGCAAGAAGATTTACAGCACATATGTAACCAACCTCATGTTCAGCAAAGGAACAACCATTTTTTGGGGGGTAAAACCAAGTGTAAAATCCGGTTAATAAAGATACCAGATGTATAGTAGCAGTTCTTAAGATAAGTGCTCAACAAACCCTTCACAAATCATGAGGAAACAGGTGCTCCTTTGTTCTAAATTGTAAACTCACTGATCTGACAATCATACCCTGTCATGTCTTTTATACAGATGATGCTCTACGTCCACACAGCTCCTTTTTACTGTCCTTTACAAGGCAGGAGAAGAAAGTGGTGTGTCTTGCTCATGGCATGTTTTACTGTGAAAACCTGACACAGCTGCAATGCTACCTGTTTTATAATTTCCGTTCCTTTTATTTAAAAAAATGGCACCCGGATGACAAGTTTGACGAGCAGCTCAGGTACAGGATGCGCTGGCCGCATCAGCTGTCTCACAGAAGCCTCCATGAAATGGGTCATGAGGAGAAAAATTCAGGCAAAGAAATATGTCAAACAATATTGACGAACTCTGTTGCTGCCTGTTTCGCATGAATAATGTGTGAACATATGACCTTTCGACAAACCAGTGCCCTTGACGGTGTCTTTTTAAGATTGTGGGAAGGATGAATATGTTTTGTGAACCCCTGTACATGAGATTGAATCATTTCATTCTACTTCAATATTAAGTTCGACAATGAGTTCATTTTTTTCAAACGCTTAATTCGTCTATTTTTGTCCCAACTAATGATGGATGTAGACTAATTCACCCCACGTTCCATTTCAGTGAAAATGGAAGCCAGTCGTAATAATTTATAACTTATTTTATTTTCTCTTGTAGTTAAGTGGATAGTTAGATATGTAGGAAGATGATGTCCTCATTCTTGATTCCATTTACAAAGCTCTGATTGATTGTTTTCTCCGACCAGGGGAAGCAGCAGTCAATGAGCACAACACTAAACGTGTTAGAATTGCTGAACACATCTGAGAAGTGGGTGGTGATATAAAGCCCTGGGAGCAGTATATAAATGGAAATGAGTGCTTTTTGATTGATCAATTATGTTGTGTATTTTAGCTTAATAAGGGCTTCAGATTGGGTTGTGGATATCTGCAAAAGTTGTCGCTGCTCCTCTCAGCAGAAATATAAAATATAAAACAGTGATGAAAAAATTACAAACAATGCAAGAAATGAACTGGGAATGCTGTGATTCAGTGTATATTGTACTATTTCCAGATTTCTTTTGGTAGTGGTAGAGCCTACAAATGTAGAGTTTCCCTTTTACCTTTGTCTCCAGGGAAGCTGTGGTTTGACAAAATGAGAGTGCAGACGGACACAGCAGGGTAGCGGCAGAAACAGCAGAGATGTGTGGTCGGGTATGACAGAGCAGTTGCTAGCGCCAGAGACTCCATTCAATTTGTAGGCGTCTATCTGCATTATCCCCGTGTCCTGCATGGAGTGAGTCACTCAGTGAGGGGAATTATCTTGCGTAGGAAAAAAACTAAACAACAACAACATGGAATTCTACTTCCTCAATATGCAACTGGGATGAACTGAAAAGTGCAACTGAGGGCATGTACACAGAAATATTAATCTGATGATGCCAATGTTGGTGTTGACGCAAGTGGACTATGGGCCAGTGACTGGGGTGCAGATACAATCACACAAGCTCTCCGTCATCATAAAAACGCCTTTCAGCAAGGCACCAGATGTCAAGCTGCTCGCAAGGTCAGCGCACTAAGCGGCGTGTATTTACACACAAATGGAGCATGAAGCGCTATCCCAGTCGGATGTAGCACTGTGAGTATCGGACAGTGAGGATGACACATGACCAATTGCCGGCGAGGCCGATAAGTAGAGCAGCAAACATGATTCTGCATTTGACCGGACAGAGTCGCGGTGCTTGTTTACATAATATTCTCATACATTGCTAACAAGCCCGAGGCTGGATGGGGAATTCACTGAGAGAATTGTCTGTGTCACCCTGCAGCAGCGTAGGAGGACCGAGCATCAGCTCCTGCCAGGCTGAGGATTACTACCTCCACTCCACACACACACACTAATTCACAGCCTCGAAAGCTCTCTATTACATTAAAAAGCACTTTCTGCGTCATTATGAGCTCGCCAGCTTTGTTGTGTTCTTTTTTTTTTTCTACATTCATTTGTCTTGGATGACCAGCTCTCCTTCAGATCCAAATGTATAACTCATGTTGTTCCCGCTTTGCTCTTATGTTGTGTTCAGTGTTTTGAGAAATGATTCGGAGCCAACGGTGCATCAAAGATTTGACAGGACAGACTGAGACGTGTGAACTGAATCAAAAGCAGGTAGACAGGGGGATTATTCAGTGTGCTGCAGTGTTGACTATGGTCATCTTAACACGTGGATGGATGTGTGGATTATATGGAGCTGTAGCTAGATACTTTTTTTGTTTACTACTATTTCTAAATATAAATACAAATACACCTCTCTCTTTTACATATCACTTTCATCTAGTAGATATTTTTGCCCAGTGCGACACACAAAGTGTGTTTAACCTCAATTAGAAAAAGAGCTAGATGTCAACAAAAGATTTACGTGCATTCCTTCCAAACAAACACGTTTAAACAATTCATCTTGTTTGTTTAATCTGAGCATGACCATGAATGTAAAGACGGCAGTGACGATTTCTGGGTGGTTGATAGGTGGTTGAAATATTTCTTGGTGAACAGTAGCTGGCTGCATTGTTGATGCTGCAGTAAGAGCCTTGTTGTCACAGTGAGGTTGCCAGGTTTGGTACCATTGTGCTGTTTGGAGTCATAAAACCAAACCTTACTGACCATATGGCAACCCCAACTACAGCACAAGTATTTTGTTCATCTAGAAAATACAAAAGTTACCCGGATGTAACTCCATTTCAATTAGTATGTTTTGAGTCATATAATGCCTTTGCTGTTGGATTACGCTAACTACCTCTTTTTTTTTATTTTGAATATCTTTAAAATCTGTTTTTCTTTTCTGTTCATGTAAACAAAATACTATGTGCAGATCAGTCAGCTCTCAACCCTATACTGTAGGTGTTGGCATGTGTTTTTTTAAACATTTGAGTTATTAGCTGTCCAGTCTGTATGCTACATCTGTACACTACTCTGGCAAAGGAAAAAAAGGTATCTCAAAAAACGGTGAACTGGCCCGTTAATATTGTGTAACTTCACATATACCATATTCCTTTATGGCTGTTCCTCAAGACGAGGGCTGCCAAAGTTTGTACTTCATATTTTTGATTAATTTTAGAGCAGCCACACAATAACTTTTATAAATTAAGTGTTTGTTTTCATTGAAGACCCTAAAATATCTATCTTACATTGTCATAACATCAGTACAAAACACCAAAAGTAAAATGGGATTACAAAAAACCCAAAGACAAACACATCGTGAACATGTTATTTTGCACTGAAAGACAATATGAGGCTTGAATCGCCTTGTTGCTGCTGTTATGTCTGTCTGCCGAACAGATCTATTCTTGAACAACACTGCCGCAAAGAATGCTTAAACCGCTTGATCAGCACAGTTTGGTCTTAGACATAATTTGAGCTAGAAAGCTTTTCCATCAAACCTCAAAATATTGTAATTTGCTATCCTGCCACCATTGAAGATTCTCACTTCTGATAAAGGACAGTTAATGAGAAGTTGGATATCTCTCTGCCCTGCCAGCGATCTGACTGTGTGTTTTCAAGCTGTTCAGGTGCATTTGTTTTCCCTGATGTAACCCACATTGTACGCCATACAAACTGCATATAAATAAATTATGACATCCATTCTGAGGCTCCACTTCCACAGGAGCAGTTCTACCAGTGTTTCTCAAAAGCTTAGTATGATCTGAAATATTACAGGGGGAGAAAGTATATCATCAAATGTAATCGCGATTCATTTTTGTGGCTGCATCATTGACTCATGACATCTTGACCCACAATCATTCACAACAAACTTGATCGCTGAATAGTGCCCATGACCCAGTGAGCATGGGCGATCAGAGTAGGAACATGCAGTGGGCATGCCAGGATGTACTTCCCCTGTGAAGCTGACAGCAACAACAGTTGGGGCTGCTGTGAGATGGATGTGAACTGGCAGCTTGATTGATCTGCCCACAGGTGGCCGCGGGCAGGAGGTTTGAAAGGTTCCCATTATACCACCAGCTGTACAGTAGAGCCCTGTTCACATTCACCCACACCACTGTCACATACATTGTTAGATCAGTGGGAGGACAGGGGGGGAAATTAATAAATAAGACCTGAACCATGTTCTTTAGGACATTTTGCAAACTGATACCCAAACACACACTTCTGACCCATGATCTCCCTTTGCTACATACTAAGGCCACTGTAGTGGCAAAGTGCGTCCTGATTGTAAGCAATGTGAACAATATCTTGTTGGTGCTATCGAATATAATGACATAGATGACCAATGTCATGTCGAAGAAAAGTATGATGACGCAGATGTGTGTGGACAATCCAACTTGTGACATCTCACGCCGACTGTTTCATAGATAGTGGTTCAAAAGAACTGTACACCCATATGCAATTTGATTCGTCTTTGTTTTGTGCTGTGAACCACATCTCGAAACAAACGTGTCCCGCTGAAACTGCTCATCGGCTGCTTCGACTTGTCTTTCTGCAAACCTCCTGAAACCTGAAAATCCTAACACCACAAGCTAACGGTTTGATGATTGATATAATGAGACAAGATGGCTGCCAGGCCCACCAACACGTTTGATCGGATACTTCGGCACCTTTTTGCAACAAGGGGAAGAAAAATTGTCACAATATTTTAGAGTTAGAATTTAAATTTTATGTAAATAGTCAAAATGTGTTTTGACATATTTTCCAGCTACCAGGAGACAGCTGAACAATAAATGCAACTGCACAGGATGAGAACTTGGTCTTTGCAAGCGTAGCAACGCGATTTGTCTGAGTGCTAAAAATATTGTCACCAAAGTGTAATTTGTTTAGATTTCAACTTGACAATAGCAACATGTTCATATGGGAAAGATGTTACGTTAAAGAGATGATAATGTAGTAGATCAGAAACAACTGAGGGCAATTTCTGAAGAAATTGCGGTGTGAATGCTGGCCTGCTGAAAGGCTGATGCCAAACTGGATTGCTGGCTTGAATTCTGATGAAGAAGCTGAAGGAGTGTGAGAGTATAGGAATGATCGCGAAAAACGTTGAATTTTTGGAAAATGTGAAAGCTATGACAGAGTTGAAATGTGGAAGGAAAAGATGGCCAAAAAAACAGGATGAACATTTTACGGGGGGAACAACATGTTGCTTCCAACATCCACACCAATGACCAACAGCAGAACATGTTTCCAGTGACTGTTCCCAGTAACTGCGTCTTCAGAGAGAAGATTGAAATCAAGTTACTCTTGATGAGGACAGAGGAAGTTGGAACCTCTGGCACAGCAGACTGAGAAAAAGGTGAAGCTGCATTCATCAGCACTGACTCTCTTAACAAACAAAAAGAAAACATATGGGGTCCCTGAGGAGAAGCACAACACAACAGCAATACGCTTCTTTGGACTGAATCCTCACTGTAGATTTTAGTCGACAGACTAGGGGCCCATATTATTAGTCAGAGCCTCCTGTGATATTCCTCTCCCCTTCTTCCAGTTAAAAATGCTGCACATTGTTTCCCATGCAGATAGCCACGAGAGCATGGAAATCAATTTTAAAGCAGAGGAGTGTGAGAACAAATCCAACTGAAGAATAATGTCTGAATTTCAATATTTTCTCATTCAATAAAGCATTCATGTGCTCCGTGATTTAATAAACACCATGCTGGGAGTGGAAGACAACGGTTATGGTGTAGGAAGGGAGGAAATTCACTGTACCTGCTCTTGTTTCACGCATCAATTATATCATTTTTTTCATATACCAGTGCTATTTAGACCCATCTTATCCGTATCCATTGTTAATTTCTCTAATGGAAAATAACCAAGAATGGAGGAGTTGAGTTTTTTGTACAGTAACTGGATGTTCCTTATTCTTTTACAGACAAGTTCAGCAAAGGTCCAGACACATTATCGTAGCGTTATTGAACACAGATGGAGTTGCCTCTGGCAAGCGGTGACAGAATGCGTAGCAGAGCAGAGATGCAAGATGGCGGAGGTTGGGTCAGACCGTCAAGTCACTGAGCTGTGCCCACAATAGGTTCTGTACAGCAACCATAAATAAACCACCTTGACAAGAGCGCCATTTGTCAACATTAGGTTCTTGTGAAGCGAAACCAGATAGTCGAGCCGACAGTCATTTACAGGAAAACGTCTTTGCTGAGGTGCTGAAATGAATCTCGAATGTACTGCGTTTGAAAATGTATTTGAAAATGTTGTGGCTATTTTTTGTTACATGGAAATGTGCAGCCCATGTGGCAGAGAGTGAAAGTTAAGGAGTGGGACTTTGGAGCTGAGGATTATTAGGAAAGCCTTCCAACAATGTGAGTTGTTAGACGAGATTATCTCCCTGTTTAATCTTTGATTGTGTATTCCTTACTTGTTTACAGCTATAAATAATATCAGGAACATGAAAAGTCGCATTCAAATGCTGCATATGGCTTAAAGAAGACAGAAAAGTGCTATGCAGTTAATGGATGTATACAAAGGACAAGTTCTATTGATGCCATCACGTTATTTAAGCCTTACTTTTAAGTATAAAGACTGTATCCAGGAAAGAGTGTCCATGGCAATTACCCATGATACCTTGCAACAGTGAATCCAGGTAAATTTAAATGAAAAAAGAGAATAACAGGATTATATTAGATGTGCATGGGCGTTTGTGCGGAGCCTGGAATCAACTCGCATTTAAAAGTACAGCAGACAAACCAGTGATCATGTTGGTTCAATTTTACCATCTGGAAAATGGATTACTTGGCAAGAGCTGCTGAACTGTTTACCAAGACGCAGTGGACCAAAATTACATTTCCCTTTACTCTTTGACCGGATTACCCTGTAGCGCGGTGCACTTTCAATACTTTACATGAAATGAACAGGTAGGGTGCGATCAATCCTCTTTTGTTCTTCTCCTCGTCTGATTGGATTTTGGGCTCAGTCTTTAGTAGCTCCCCCCAGATTTGGGACTATATTGATATCCATGCCAGGTCACTCAGTGATCAAAGCTTTATGGTGCAAATGCTGAACTTTCAGTGGCCTGAGAAACAACCATTACATGTCTGGTTATACTATAGTGCTAGCAATATAATGCAGTGAACAGACTCCTCTGATTGCGGGATAGATAGGTGGAAATAGGAAGCGGCAGGTGACAATTTTATTGCAGCACAGCAACAACATTTCAGAGGATTTAGTATCGCTGCTTTTAATTATTATTTCCTTACCGTAGCATTATGGAGGGCGACAAATGTCACCACCTGGGAGATGTATTTTTTTTTTATACAATAATCCGCACAACCGCACAGAGATCTATTCCCCTTATCCCCAGATAAGGCAAGTGGATGTAATATTATTCTTAAGGGAGCTGATAAGATTGGCCATTATTAATGGGAGCTCCTACATGATTTGCTGACAGATCCTATGATGATTCTCCCTCCGATAACATATTCACACTGCAAATGTTGGACTCCCACAGTCAACATTTCATATGCGATTCCGTGACATTTATTTTTTGCAATTTGTGTGCATTTTAAGCCCATTAAGACAGAAATGGGACACATTTGGCATTTAGGAAAATGATTTATGTACAAAAAAAAAGGAAAACGGAGGAGAAAAGCCCATGTGCGGTTTAGCAATTACATATAAAAATATTCTGTTCAATCAGTTTGCCAGAATATTCTCATGTAGAAATGCAGTGTAGCGTTTAAGGTGGGCGACTGTGGATCTAAGATCTGTTATTTAAAACTCCATATGGGTTTAGGAGGAAAGAGAATCTCTCTAGGTCAACCCTGAGGATAGACATGAAGGTATTCCTCTTAAAACGCTGTGGCCTCTTGGGGTACGGTAATTTGCTAAGAGCATTGTCAGGACTGAAGCGTGTCCTCTGAATCCGACTCACAACCCACAGGTTTCCACTCATCCCACTTGAAACGATGGCCTGGGACCCAGACGAATTCTGGGAGCTCATTTAAATTTGCTCTGCCAGAATACGGTCTGGTTGCCCTCCATTGGGAAGCGATTTCCCTCGGCAGAAAACTTGCCGGTCCAATCATAACAGATTATCGGACAATGGGCTGATGAAAATGAGCATTTGACTAAAAGTAAACGATATCTTCGAATTTCTCCCACAAAAACGGCCACGCTCGTTCACAGACAGTAGGGAATAATCATCACAGACATTTCCTCTCTGCTCCAGTCCGTTGACGTTTTCGTGACGCTGAACAGACGTCCCCTGATTCGTCTGCGTCTGTTGAAAACGCCTCTTGGTAAATCTAAATTAAACCGAGAGGTCCAGGCAGGCTATTAAAACGGGGGAAGCCTCTGTAAGTGAGTAGCCGCGGTGCAGAGTGGGAGTGGAGCACGGTGATCCTGCCTGTGGTGAGGAGCAGATGTTGGAGTGGATTCCTCTCTCGCTCAAAGAGACTGCTGCATCCAACAAGCTGCGTTCAGATGCATTTTGTCTCGATTTATTTGGCCTTATTTGACAGCTGGACTGGCAACAAAAAGCCCATACCTCGTTTTCTCAGAGACAGCGCGAACGTTTGATGTGATAACACACATCCGGTCTGTGAGTGGTGTTTGTCGGCTCAGACAGACAGATTTCAAACTCAACAGTCATTTTCCTCTACCGCATGCCATCTCTGTTTCACCCTCTCTATGTTTTTACTCCAACTTTAAATTTTTACGTAATTTCACAGTTTGGGATTAATAAAGTCCATCTATCCATCTGTTTTTTTGACTTTACATTTCGTAAAGTCAAAAAAGCAAATTTAGGTACAATTTTAGGTACAATTTACCACGTTTGTGGTAGCCAGTATGAGCAGGATTTCACCGAGCCAGAGATTAAACCAAGTGAGGGGGAGCGATGTAATGCGAGGCTACTGTCTTCATCAGTCTGTCAGAAATACTACATGTCTGTGATCATATCTGCATTCAGGCTAATTATTCAACTCCCATATCTTTCTAACATTAGCTGCCAGTAAAATATTTAATATGATGAAATAGTTTCAATATTTACCTGAAATAATGAAATAATAAGGAACGCTTTGTATCTAAACCACATCTTCCAAAGAAAAGTTTAAGCTGACTCTTAATGAAATCTATGTAAACAAGTAGCTAGGTACAAAATAGATTACAAATAAGATTGTTTTTTTTAATTGAACCACAGTTAAATTTTGTTTGTACTTAAGAGTTGGTTGTAGAGCACATCCTTTGCTCTCACACAGCGACGTGACAACAATTGTCAATAGCAACGGGCATCCATTCATCTCTGTCTCAACAAACCTGGCAGTTTACCCATGAGAACCATGCATCATGATATGTCCCCCACTCATTACTGGTTTTGCTGGTCACAGTTAGGTGGTGACAATTGTGTAGTGTGTGTGTGTGTGTGTGTGTTTTGCAGGGTTTATATGGTTTCTTTCCTTGCACCTTTGGAGATGTGGACAGATGGCATGTGACGATGTTTTGACATGCTGGCTGATGGCAGATCACAGATTCATTAATTTATTCCAACATCAAGCATGGACATTATAGAATAAACTTGTCCAAAAATCCAAGTAAAACCTTTAAGATGAAGATTCACATTGAAAAGGGTTTTAAAAAAGGTTTTAATACCAATTTTATATTCAGTGATTTATTTGTGTGTAGTCTATGTAACACGTCATTTTATGTCAAGGCATGATTGATGCAGTGCAACTTCTCATTTAAATAAAGATGGAATTATGGCAATTATCATTTCATACAGCACATTAGGCACAAACCCAGCTATATTTTAATTGGCTTCTCATGCACCAAATGTTAAATTAAAAAGATAACAGAATCAATTATTGATGAGGAGGTGACTAAAACTCAAGATGAACACATGATGGGGAAAAATAGCTTAAGAAAATAATATAAATTCTCTTTTGGAGACCAACGGTGTTTTGCTCTCTTCAAAAACCATGAAGAAATTATGAGTAAATAATTAATTGCACATTATTTCCATTAAAGAGAGCCACAAAAAGTCTACAAACAAACAACACAACAGAAAAGACTCCTCATACAGTTAATGTCGTTAATATGGCTGAGCAGAAGAAACCATGCTGAAATAAATTATTAGTTATATACATTGGGTATATTGCAATAAGAAGTTTGGGAAAATTTGGGAAGTGTTATGTTTCGGGGATACAAGAATGGCTGATATATTTTTTTGGCCCATCATCCTTTCATTCCCAACAAGCTGGACATTAATATTTGAGGGCGTGCCTACACACTGTAGCTACAATCCGCCCTCATAAAAATGAGCATTGATTGGTTTAGCTTGCACATATCTTATAGCCTCACCAAACCTTACACCATTGACCTTTACTCCAGAATGAACCAAGTAACTGCAGTTGATATTGAATGTTTAACGGTGTGTGTAGTCATTATTCGAAGGCACATTTCTCAATGCAAATGTTTCATAAAACAACCTGCTTTTATTTTTTTTTACTTCCTGAAAACTAAAGTTTATTTTTTTATCAAAACATGACGTACACGGTTGTTGCCACTAGAATATGTAGAACTAACCTTCACCAACACTGTTTGAATTCATTGAACAACTGACACATGTCAACATGCGTGACCCTGACATGCTGTGTATTCACCTTCGATTGGTTTGACATGAATATGCCAGCACGAGTCTCCTCCATCTCATCATCAGCGGTTAAGTGATGGAATAGAGGTCAGCCGGTGCAGCAAGCAAGCAAGACGTGAGATGTTTCTATGCCAAAGGATAATAAGCACCGGCAATTGAGTCCCAATGTTGCCGGGGAGTCACTATCTGCCTTCCGCTGGATAACAAGAGGGGATCAGACCACCTCTTTCCCAGGGCGGCGAGGGAGGTGAGTTTAATGTCACTCTCCAAAAGCTATTTCCAAGAGCTCACCTAATATGTCCTTTTCAAGGTCAGGGGACGAGGAGGATAAGAGTTGGGTGTGTTCACGGGCTGATTGCCAACACCAATCCAATTTCCCAAATTCAGTTAGGGCATAATTCGTACCCCCCTGAAACTTTGTTAAAATGATACATCATCTCATTTCACCTGCTCTTCTCATTGTCTTGTCCGTCTATTCTACCAGTCGTCCTTCTTATGAAAATGATAAGGTGATATTGTTTACTTCAAAACAAAATCCCACATGTATTCTTGGAGGAAACAGGAGGCTCATGCCTTAAAAACATTAGAGTGACTGTGGTTCCTTAGAACAGACTGAAAGGGCGAAAAATGCAGCACCAAAGGTCAAAAACAATGAAAGGATCTCCTGCTCTGTTGATCTTTACTGTGTATTTCCGTGAAAGCTTAGACAAAGTGCTTCACAATTACGCCTGTCACTGAGGAACAATGCCTCTTCTAATAATACCTTGGTTCAAATGATCTTACTAATCTACACAACCGTTATCAAAAACTCACTATATTATTATTTCAATTTCGGGGTATCCACTGAAAAGGTGCAGTAGTGTTTACAACCTACAAGTTTTGAGAATAGTCACAAAATCAAAGTGGATCCAGGTCCAAATCAGTCCACTGCTGCTACTGTTTAACCCCGAGGATGGAAGGACTCATATCGCTCGTCCGCCTGTCTTCTGTGAGATACCGCTGTCAGTAACCCTACTGTCAGCCGCCCTGGTCCACCTCGCATTTATTATACAGCCTGGAATGTCAAGACTTGGTTACACCGCCCTGGTGTTTCATGTTTATTGAATGTACAATACTGATGGTGTAGCAAACAGCAGAATCCTGCATTGAGAGGGGGCTTTGTTGGGGGGTGGGGTTGTACTGCAGCTCCGCTTGCCTATGTGTAAAAGTCACCGCATCCCACTGCCTCTCTGAGTCACATATAAGAGCAGTAAGCGTAGAGCTGCCAGAAGCAGGGATAAATAATAAACCAAGGTGGGAAATGAATATCGATATCTCTCTGCAAGCAACTCAGGTAGATTGTCAATAACATAGTAAGACTCATTTTTATTATTTTTGCCCTATTTTTTTTAAATAAAAAGAAAAAAATGCGTCTCTCACTGGTACAATAACAGCTCACACAACACATGTACTGTAGCTAAAGAGAATGCGAGTGTGACGCTTGAATTAATCATCACTGCGGTGCCATCCACCGTGACCATCACCTCACACACACACAAACACGCACGCTGCTTTTCATTCTGCAGGCATTGTGGTGTTTTTTTTCCAGAATGAAAGGCTCTACATCTGCTACATGGGATGCTTCGAGCACACAGCAAAGGTAGCACATCTGTTAAACATGCCAACGGGGGCTGCTGCTCAAATGCATTATATTTTCCAGTCGGCGCCCCTGCGACGCACCGCAGCCGCCCACCACTTTCGTCTTCTTCGGATAAAAATGGACTTATCTCCACAGGCCTCCACGAGAAGTAGACTTACTGCCTTGGCTGAAACACAGGCCACGCTGTTCATGCATTACAATAATTGTATGATCCTTGCTGATAAACAGCAGGCTTGTAAAACTAGTGCAGACCAGTAACCAACAGGAAGAAGCCACATGTTGGCTCTCACAGCTGTATGAGAGCCAAGTCTCTCATGTTGTGCTGTTTATTTAACTGATAAAAAACCCAGATATAAAATGACAACATGTGTTCAGACCTCCCTACATTGTTGTACTATTCATATAACTTCTTACAAATGCAAGGGATTCACTTGATCATGCAAGTGGTTAAAATGCAGGTGTATTTGTTTTTTGTCCTTTAAATCGCTCTTGTAATTGCACTAAATTCCACCAGCACCACCATGATTCACATGCAGCTATGTGAATCACTTGCTCATATTCTGCAAATGCATTGACATTCTGTTTGGGGCACTGAAAGATCTACGGCCACCACTGAATTATGTGCATAATGGCAACACGCTCAGGAGCAACTGAGTTTTGGAAAACGGATAAATACTCTTGTGAGCATGGCCCACGGTTACACAGCATGATCAGGATAGGGGAAGATTTAAATTAGACTGTACTTACAGTCGAATGTCTCCATGAACTGAAAAGCTTCCTTGACAAAATTACAGTGTTTGACAAAATACAGGCTGCAGTGCCTCTATAAGACCCCTATACAAAGGAATACCGGCCTTAGTGTCGTTTAGAGGGGATATCCGGCGCCATGGATGGCTACAAAGTAATGTACAGTCATGTGACTTGTCGAACAGGGGTGTAACTAATCATATTACTTAGAAACCTATTACATTAACTGTGTTTCAGTGCCAGGGTTGTGCTATTGCACACGATGATTCAATGTGTGACTTACTGGCAAAATCAAAAAGATAAATGAATAAAAAATGCTCATTGTAAATGTTAAGAGCTACAAGTCAAAGTGCCTGCCATGAGAAAAAGTGCATTTCAATTTCTGTTTTTCTTGTGCGTCATTAGTGTCATCTCTGCAACAAGCAACTGATGTCTGGAAAATGAGAAGTAATGTCAACATACTGTTGTGTCCAATTGTTGTACCTCTTCCATATTGCCAAGCTTCATATAATGGATACACATTAGTTAAGGTCATTACCGTCCATAGCGTCCAAATTGTGAATAGGCTACATTCATAAAACCATTGCAATCATGACTGGGTTACAACATTAACCATAGTCCAGCACCGAAGGTAATTGTTTTTACTTTGCTCAAATCGAACATGCTATTAGTGGCTATTTAAAGGTGATTTGTCTGTAAAGTTGTTACCTATAGTATCACTTTTGATATACTCTGAAGAATTGTGGCTACTCTAATGTTTTGCTGTATTTTGTAAATTTTTATCTATTCCATTATTGATCTACTTTTTGCACCAAAACAACACAACAAGCTTAAAAATTGGGCAGTAATGGTGTCGAGCAGGAGCCAATGTCTCAGGACGTCCAGTTATATGAATATGTGAATCTTTGCAGACACATTTCGCAAAAGCCCTTTTCATCCTCAGATACTGAAGAATGCCACCAAAGGACTGAGTTGTTTTTCTATTCGTCCTCCTGCCGACATTACTCCTACTACATTCTTTCAGATGTGAAAAAAAGCATCATTTTTTTCATTATTATTGCTGCCTCCACACTACTGAGCACAATTTTGTGGCATTTCCATTGTGTGTGTGTGTGTGTCTCTGTGCCAGGCAGCCATGTGTGCATGCACTTACCTATTGCTCTTTTATCTGCATGGTAATGCACAAGGCTGCAAGCAGCAGACGTATTTTTTGTACCTGGCACTCCACACATGACACACCTGGGTGATCTCTCTCTCGGGACAGCTAACAATAGGGCAAGTCGACTATGCCTAAAGCGATTTAAACCACTCCATTAATTCACAGCCCCAAAGTGATTCAATTCCACTTTCATGTAACACTGGTGCGACAAGAAACGTCCACGGCGACCCACATGAACACATGCCAAAAAAACAAAGGAGGTCAAGAATTTCAAGGTAAAATCTCATTTAACATATCATTTCCCATTTATCTACTCATTTAACTTAGCGCGAATCAAACACCTGATTTTAATTTGAATTAAAGGTTTAAGAGTGGTATTCATTATGAGAGAAAATTCTATCTATGATCAGTTTCTTGAATGATAAGCTACATAATATGTATGTAAGCAAGTACACTAGAAATATTTTTATTTTGACATTACACTTCAACTTCAGCATCTCGCCAATGACATTCCCCCCCCTCTCAAAATGTATGTGCTCTCGGCTCCAATTACCGCAGGAAATCCCTCGTGCTGGAGAGAGTGGAGGAGCTGTGCTGGAGATCCACATTGAGCAGCCAGTGTGCACCGGTCATTAGCTTCCCACCGGGTGCAGCGGCACGCAAGCAGCTAGACAACCTCCATCCTTTAGTAAGCACCTCTCCACAGACCATACAAATTCCCCACTGGACTCATGCACTAAATTCGGCACACTAAATCTCAGCCTGGACCGTTCCCCTGCTAACGTTTTTAAAGCTTAAATCAACAGCATGTTATAAAGAATTTCTGTTGGTTTTTTTTAATTATCTGTAACTGCTGTTCTAACATTAATGAATGAAACTTCTGCTACTGCAGTTTGACAAGGTTTGCAGAGGTTTTGCCCTGCCGAGTGCCTCCCTAAAATTCCAGGCAGAATATTGCATCAGCATATTCAACAATACCAGGTAACATGGGAACTGAGAGTCATAAAGTTTCAAATTGCCTTTTTCTTGTCAAGTGAAGGGAAGGCAGATTTAATGTAAGATAATTCTTTGGCAAGCGTGTGGTCAGGAGTGTGTATTTCCTTTGCCAGCTACATAGACCCAATCCTGTTTTGTTTTAGGATGTGGGGAACCATGTTATATGTGTTGCAGGAGTGTTGCTCCTCACATTTTGCAGTTTGATCCCTTCCTCTCCCTGGTTGAGTCTTGCCAGGGGAATTGATTAATATTCGTTTCATGTGATATTCATGGAGAGAATCGACTGTGTTTCAGTGGAATCCAAGAGGGAATACTGAACATAGGGAACAACAAATGCAAAATTAGGGCAACAAAATGTAAGCAATGCAAGTTATTTGCAGGAAATCAATTCATTTTGGCATCTCAGAGGCTTTGGTTTATAGTGTTTAAAATAATGTATCATATTGCCAGCTTGTGGCAAACGAGACAGCTGTTTGAATTTGCTTCCTTGCGTCTCTTACCTGACAGATGCACTGACATTTATCTACGTGATATGATTGTCCCAGACAACAGCATACGTTACTCCAAGCCATTTTCATAAGGAAAGAAAGGTAATACATTATTTTTATCTAACCTTCATTACAAATTTGCAGAAGCCATTTTGGCAATTTTGGCAATTTGCTTGCCTGTTTCGAACATTCTCTTGACCTGAGAATTCAGATTGATGGATACAAAAAATGGAGCCCTGTTAGCATTCAGCAGTGTCAGACCAAAAGATTTCTTTTAAGAAGCAGTCTTTTGATAGACTGCTTCTTAAAAGCTTTGATTTGGAGTTATGAAGCAGTAACAAAGACCAATGTTTTTTCTTCCTAATTAAAATGCATGTCATGCGTCTTTGGAGGATATTACTTAAATGTTGCATAAGAATGAGACAGACTCGGTCTGTTGATAGACCTCATCTGGAGTTTGCTGTATCATTATTTATTTGTCTCACTGAGGGTGAAGAATGTTGAAGTCCTCGTGTGGCCGTTCCTGGCCACAGGAGTCACAGTCAGAACTTTTTTTCTTGTGAATAGTTTTGTCATTAAGTTAAAGCAACAGGTAGTAATATTTAGAATAATCTTTTCACAGAAATGTAATATTTTTGTCCATAACTGAGTGTTCATATACTGTATGTATAATCACCTGCAACAAAGAACCAATGTTCTTTCGTCAACTGTGAATGAGTTCAATATAGTAACATGAGGTGGACCTGAACTGAGTGTAAGTTGCCATGTTTGCTACGTCGTGTTGATTACGGTTGTTGCACAAAACGGTCCAGAATACGTCGCTGGAAACCGGAAATGGAATTAGTGGTGCGCCACCATAAAGTGTCCCCAATCGGGTGCTCAGTTGGTTGCGGTTTGCAACTTTACCACCAGATGCCGCCAGAAAAGTACAAAAATTACACACTGGGGTTTTAAGGATAAAACAATAACCCTAACCCAATTTTTTTATTTTTGTTATGTAAAACTTAAGAGTGACAAAAAGGAAAGACGCAGCAATATTTAAGCCCTCACTTATCTTGTTAGGGCTACAGCTTGTTCACAATCATTATAAGGGAAAGACTAAGTGAGGCAACTGTCAAAACTTTATAAATACTCTGACTCCTCAAACTTTGTACATTAAATTGGCAGACATAGGCTGCTCTAAGCTGTTGCCCAACACTCAAAATGAATGTCACTGATGCCCACCAAGCAGGAGACAATTACTGGAGATAGCAAAGTGTTTTCAGTTAGTCACTTTTTCACCGTCACACAAGATAGAAATAGCTTTGTCATCATCAATGCAGTAGATGGTTAAACATTTATTTGTTTGGCATTTGTTATAAAAACTGTATAAACAGTTTTGAATGAAATCTTAAAACCAGCCTCAGTCTCAAAACTCAATTTGATGAGCCAGCGAGTGTCTGACAGTGTTAAGCAGTTCCACGCACGTAGGACGGGTTTGCACTCGTCTTAGTCCTGTGCTTACAGAGCACAAATGCTCACTCATGAGTTTTGTTCTGTATTCATATGTGCCTGCTTTTTGTCTATCTTAGTAAATATCAATATTTCTAAAAGCAGGGAAAGTTGACAGATTTTGTCAATGAAAACAATAGATTTCATTATGGCACCACATCCTGATATAAAACTGTTCCACTGACGACTTTATTTAGTTGAAGGACCCCATTCAAGGTCCTTAGATGAAACAACCCTGAATTGTATATTTTTAAATTAAATTGATTCCCATAATTGTGTTAAATTACATAATTATGGGAAAGATATTCAAATATGTCTGGGTTAGGGTAACTGCTAATAGTAGGCTAGTATGGAATAAAAAGGTCAATAAGTGATACACCAGGCTGAAAACATTCTTGTTCTTTTGTGTGACAGAAAACGTACAGAATTTGTCCATGGAGGACAAATATGTCAGACAAGAAGACATGGTCTCTTTGTGAAACATTTTAAATAACTTATTTTTTTAAAACATGTTAAGTATTTTAAAATGAAATAATGACATGTTTCTGCTTGTAGTCTTAAAAAGTGTCACGGAAACAGGTATAAAAATGTGTTCGTGAAATTAGTGTATTTTAATATTGTATAAACCATTGATGTCCTTTAGTGTGACGTGTCCTTTTGGGTGACACACAAAAAGAACCAGTGATTAGTTTTCTATCTCAAAACATCCTAATCACAATTGAGTATTAAGCAGTGGGGGATATATAAGCTTAACTCATCATGAAGTGGTTTAACTTTCATCAGTTGGGAAGGATGATATAAAAACCACAATAGACCTCAAGAGATGCAAGCTGACGGTGTTTCCATGGTCCTCACTTCCCCCCAACCTGAACATCATTAACAGTCTCTGGGTAGATCTGTGGATGCAATGCATATAAGACGGACTAAGAATCTCACAGAACTAGAAGCCATTTGCAAAGAGATATGGGCAAAAAAAAAATTCCCTCAAGAATTGAAAAGCTGCTATAAAAAGTGTTCACAAGCTGTGATGTCACGGAATGTTTCCCTGTGTCCTCTGTGTATCCTGTTGCCATGTGTGTGTGTGTGTGTGTGTCCTGTGTGATACTCTCTCGGCCACTCAATATTCCTGGTACTAAAATCATTCTTGTGATTTCTTCCGTGCCACTTGCTAACCTGATTCCTCCTGCGCCTTAGGACTCCGGTGTCACCTCATCAGCCACGCCATTTGATCAACCCCATCGCAAAACCCACTCACCTGCCTTTCCATGCCATGAACGCCCAGCCAACAGCCGTTGCCATTCCAAACACTCGACAGCCTGTCTGCCCCTGGCTCCCGCCTACCTCCCACCCTTCTTCCCTCAACAACCATTTTGCTAATTAAGTTCACCTTATCTAACCCAATTCTCTGTGCCAGAGCCTGCTCTTGGGTCCAAAAGCCCTAACATGATACTTGCCACAGGGAGTGTCATTAAGTAATGACCATGCAGTTTCCTTTAGAGTAAAATAAAAAATAAATAAAAGTAATGGTGCATAAAATATGAATGAAATAAAATTTAGGCCTTTTAGAAATCTGTTAATCCACAGTATCTGAATTTTTACCAGGAGTTGCGATGCCACAGTATTCAAGCACACATGCACACACCTTTAATGTTATATGTTATCAGGGAGAATGTACAATAGCAGTACAAAAAGGGCATTCACTAAATGAGTGAGACGGCTGTTTAAACTGTCATCCATTAACTAGTGATGATGAGACGAGATCCAGCTCAGCAGGTGATTGATTGATTGACTGATACCATCAGTAATTAATGAGAACAGCATGTCATAAAGTCAGGGAAGAGGAAAAACCAAGACTCTGCTCATCCAGACAAACAGCCCAGTCCGTCATAAACAGCGAAGATGTACCACCTCAGCGACTGAGAGAAACAGGAAAAAGAGGGAAGAACACTCTTTGGATGACTGGGTCACAACCAGTGACCGGCTGGCCATCTGGAATTTGGGGAAATGCAATGCAATGGGTAATTGTATTGATAAAAATAATAATAATATTTGATTATTTTCAAAAAGTCACTTTGAAAGTATGAGACTGTTTTGGTGTGTTCCTGCGCATTTTCGCACGGACTTCGCCCTTGTCAAAGAACTTCCAGACCAGTTTGAGATGGAGTTGGAGTGTGTCAGAGGTGGAACAGAAATGAGTGTAACTAAAGTAGGTTTTATTATCTTTTAGAGTAAAGGGATTTCTGGAAATTGGGCGTGACCCTTTTATAATGTTCAATCCTTTTCACCCCCCTCTGGCAAGTTCATTGTCATGGGTCCAGTCATTTGGGTAATTGTAGTAAAATGGGTAATTCTGTCAGCAAGTATCATGATTATTTCAGTTTCTGCGCCAGTTAATTTTGTCCACGGAGAAGCCTTTTTTCTTCTTCTTTTATTTCCAGAGGAACTTTTGTGTCTATCCTAGCTTGAAGTACAGGCGGTTAGATTTTAAAGCCTCCCTCCTGACAACATGAGAACACAAGATAGCGTCTGCTGTGTGCACTTTCAAGTTTGGTACAACAACCACTCGGTGGAGTAATGATGGGTCCCTGAAACAAGGGTTTTCCTTGCTATTACATTTGTTGTTTTCCAAATGTGGAATAATATTAATGGAATTGTCTCCTCTGGGGTTGTAATGCTGTTGTTCATACCCGTTTTTTTTAATAGGTTTGTTGTTCTTGTGTATCCAATAGGTGAAATCAGCCCTTTGCTCAATGTGCCGCAGCCTAAAGCTAGATGTGCCGTATAGACTGCAGCATAATGAAGAACATCTGCTGCTGAATGGCGGTGGCGCACCTTGACAGAACAGGAGCAGGCTAAATGAAAACAAATGAAATGCAGTCATTTCAATGTGCCTCAAATATTCCTTCTCTGTTGTGAGGTTTACATTTCAGTCTTGCATGCTTTGACGTGTATTATAAATTCATATACGGCGTTACTACCCCTCCTCTGTCCTTCCACCAACTCACAGATGAGCAGACAAGTATCACTGAGATTTGCGTTCAATTCGGTTATTTATTTATAGTGCCAAATCACAGCATACATTATCTCAACGACTACGAGTGAGGCGAAGACGTTTCAATATTATAGTGAGACAACCCAACAGTTCCTAGAAGAAGACTTTCAAAGATCATATAGCAATACATATATACTTTGCAGATTCTAAATTTAGCTTATTACATCTGTGTTACATCTCTCTCATTCAGTGCATGTTTTTCACTGGTCAGGAGTTTTCGCTCTGTATCTGTATTTATCCCCGTCTGCACACCTGACATCGTATATCAATAACCATTCACGTACACTGAGCATGTGCGTGCCGGTGTAAACGGGAAGCAGATTGTTTACTCTGCATTTGGTTGGTTAGTTAGAGAAAACTAAAACCTTGGAAGTAGTACAAGTATATATTTACAATGCTTTGCCTTTGACCACTGGTAGTCGAGCTATGACTGATAAGAACCACTAAGGAAGCAAATGCAGGTGACACCATTGTCTCCAAATACCTGTTTTTGCCTCTACATACTACAGCGGTTTGCAAACTAAAATGGGGTGAGCAGCATTTCTTAACTTCTCAGTTTTGGGTGCTCTTAAACTCCGGAGTAGTGTGGATGCCAGGTGTAAACGTAGCAGCAGTGATGCTTTTTTGAGATGAGAAAGTAGTAATGTGGATGTGGTCTAAACCTACTGAAATTATTTACCTAGAGCTCACTTGAATTATGTCTGCCTCGGGAGGAAATTTGATAGACCAGCATCTGTGTAAAAGGAGACAGCATCTTATTTGTGATGCTGGTTCCTGTAGCTACACCAGGGCAGAAACTTTGAATCAGGTAATTATTAATGGTGCAGCATTGGCAAGCATTCAATAATATACCTCCAGCCTGTTTTCAACTGATTAAATGTCCTTCCTCCAAAGGTGGCAGGAATATATTCATTTGACTGCTTTTATGAAGGCAGTCCCCCAACTCTGCAATACTGCCGCGCTACTTCATTGAATATGTGTCAGGAGCAGGGGTATCAGACAGAGTGGATGTGAGACCGAGAAAGAGAAGATTCCTGAAGACTCCACAGCAAAGTGATGGAAATCTCCAGTTGGTTTCTTTTCAAACACCTCGAGTAGGGAAAAAAATGTTGTGTGTCAGTGAGAATGGCAGATTTATTTGATGCTGGGCCCAAACAATCCATTAATGGCAGTCCTGGAGGCTGAGCAGTGAAAGTATGTAAATGAAAAACAAAGGAGGTCGGGGGTAGGGGTGTGTGTAGCTCTTTGATTTTTCCAGCTGTGATCAACAATGCAGTTTGGAGAACTGTTGAAGAGCTGGTTGTTCCACCGAAAGGATAACCATTCACTTGACCTTTACTGAGTGCTCAGCACTCAGACTGTTGGGTTTGGTTGCACCTTGAAAAAAATAATCATTCACACTTTGTGCATCACATTGCTGCATTTTTTATTTCCTCACTTCACAATAGTGTGAGGAATAAAGTGTTTTAGTAAGGCAAATAATCCGGTGCTTCATGTTCACATTCTGCCTCCCACTAAGCACATTTTAGCCGCAGACAACCTTGTGGCACTCATTACACTTTGCCTCGTTGATTTTCTTCCTTTGTGTTTAATGATTCCAAATGAGTATTTTTTTCCTCACTGGTGAGTCAGGGGAGGGGGGAGAAATTAAAAAAACTTCTCAAGCAGAATTCACAACTTCATGCCTCACATATGAGCCCTAATATTTTGTCTTGGTGACATCAGCGAATCTGGCGGGATGATGTGGAAACATCAAGTCCCTCGTATGACATTACGTCTTTGCATAATGGGTCCGTCTCATTTTTCCCCAACTTGGCACCAGCCCTCCGTTCTTCCACTCCACCTGAAGTCAGCATCTGACCACACTTCGTTTAAAGGGCTGTTTTGAAATGGGACGCCCTACCCGATGCGGGAACGCGCAAAACAGTCTCTCCTGCAGCTGTGGCGCCATCTCAGCAAACAGCTCTTGCTCCGCACCAGTCTCGCATCAGTTTGTCCCCTGATCTGAGAGAATCTCAAATGGGGTGCCTCGACGGGAGGCCAGGAGGAATGCGTTAACGTCGATGCTATTAAGTAGGTCTAGACGGACACAACGAGTTGTAATACACTTGAAGATGACTCCCCAGCGTTTCTCGCTGCGCCGTCCAATCTTCACTGCATATAGCCCAAAACAGTCGACTCCTGTCGAGAAGAAAGGGGGCTTGAGACGTCACCCACGTAGGACCAAATATTGGCATCTAATCTCAGCGAAGACTCTATCGGGCCCTGGGTGGAGCAGGCGCGCATCCATGTCCTTGATGAGGAGTTTTGTCACTGCGTAACTAGGCCCAAGAACAATTGGGTGGATGTCCACCATGTGGCGAAAGCGTCCACCGACGATCAGTCGTAGGATAAATCTCCTGTGAGATTGTACTGAGCCTGCTGCTGACATCAGCCAGGTTAAGACTGTAGTGGAGTCTGTCCAGAGAAAGGTCTCGGAGATGGTTAAGGTGAGTTCACGATGGATGAGGGAAGACAACTGGGCTCCTGTTAGTGCTGCACAGAGCTCTAACCGTGGCATCGACTGCTGGCGCTTCGGGGCCACCCTAGACCCTAGACGAAGGACACGTGGACTGTGTCATTGGTTTTCGACAAGAGGTAAGCTACTGAACCATATGCTTGTTCAGAGGCATCACAGAAGACATGCAGAGCGTAGGCTGTGGCTTCAGTGGTAACCTCCAGCGGTGCGTAGGTTCGCGGTAGAGATATGTTTGCCAACTCGGGAAGTTCCCTCTCCCAGCTGGACCAATCCTCAACGATGTCAGCAGGGAAGTTTGGGTCGTCCCAGCTCCTCTTTCTCGCCCACAGCTTCTGAACAAGGATCTTAGCCCGTGTTTTATAGGGAATGATGACTCAGAGAGGGTCATATTGCCGAGCCAGCACCTTGTAGATGTGACGCATAGTTGGGACGTCGCTCTCCATCGGCTTCGACCTATAGCCAAGCCTATCAGTTGGACAATTCCACCCGCTCCTGCGGGTCGGTGCTCTTCTCGGCTAGCCATAGCTCCATGCTCTCTGATATGGCGGTGGATGGCAGATGGGCGACGACAGAGGTAAAGTTGCTTGCCCACTGCCAAATCTCAAAATCTCCTGAAGTTAGGTTTGGCCCTTCAAGCGACGTCAACATTCCTACTAGTAGATCAACGCTAAGGGCAAAGGTCTGGAAGGCTCTTGTATCTCCTGGTTTGACGTCAGGAGAGTTGAGAATGGTTGCGATCTCGCTTTGGGCAAGTTGATGTGGCTGTCCGTATTGTCGCTGCAAGGCCTGCATGGCAGCGGTGTAGGGCTGTGCATAGTGCCTGCAGGACTGGGCTATTAGCCTAGCCTCGTCAAGAACCAGCTGCTCCATAAGTACACGGTACTTGTAGTGCTCAGATAGTTCAGTATGGTCACTGAGTAGGTGGTCTAGTGCCATCTTCAGGTCAGTGAACTCACTCTCGTTGTGGAGCAATTTAGGAAGCTTAGGTATTGGGACTGGCTGCCTAGGAGGCTGGAAAATGGGGGAGTCATAGGACGTATACTGTGGCTGAATGGCATACTGGACCAGTGGAGCTGGTACAGGCTGGAACGTGGACAGGCCTGGTGTTGTGGGCACTAGCTGGTATGCTGGATGAATCGATGGTGCAGGCTGGTTCTGATGCACCGACTGTGAGGGATGGCTTGACTGGTACAGTAGCGGATGATACCTGGGCTGTGCAGGAATGACTGGTGGAGGCTGATATGCTGTCTGCTGGGGCACAGCATGCATGTAGGCTGAAGGCGCCATTGACCAGTTTGATGGTTGATTGGTAGCAGGCTGCGGCCCAGCTGCCAACTGTTGGCCCACTGGCTGAAACGTAGTTGCAGTGAGCAACTGATGAGCAGGGCGCAGTACCGATGCAGTCTGGGGTTGGAATATAGGTTATGTAGGCGTGACCAGAAATGGGGTTTGTGTGGTCACTGGCATTCTGCTGTACAAGATCTCAGACGAGGACACAGGCTGGAGTGGCTGGTAGACAGACTGGTATCCCGTCGGCGGTTGTTGGCTGATGTGTCCCACACCTTGCATAGTCTGAGTAGTAGACGATTCCATGACCATACTCATTGCGGTGGGGGCTGGCGGCCTAGAAACCGATCTAATCAATGGCGCTGACGTCATTATTGGTGGTAGGGACTGGGTCTGTAGCTCTCCGGCCGCTGGCCTGGCGTGCACGTTGTGACAGCCTGAGACTGTAATGCTGCAGTTGTTGTGCGCAGCAGTGTTGATAGCGGCCACTGATCTTGAGGCTGTCCCACTTCGATCGACAACGGCTGCTGCAACGAGGTACGATTGTCCATTTGGGCTTCCAACCAACTTGAGTGGCTTGAGGAGAGGGCCAGACTTCGGTACGACGATGGTTGTGGAGAGTAAAGATCCGTCTGCGAGCAGATCCGCTTTCACTGGGGCTGAAGTCCGCAAGTTGACAGCTGTGGCAACTCTGTTCAGAGGGGGTCGCCGATTGGTGCATCGCACATGCAGTTAGCTGATCAGGCAGGTTGCTAGCATACGGCGCTTTGTCCCGTAGTCCTGGTTGATTAACTGCTCCTGGCCAAGAGAAACAGGGTGTTTGCCCCAGCACTGGGTGTAACTGGTCACCTGTAGCTGCAAACTCAGTATGCAGGCTGAATGACCGCAGCTTCCATGCACATCTTCAAGGGGTGCAGAAGTAGGCATAAGGGACTATGGTAAGCTGACCTGGTAGCTTTGCAGATATGCTGGAAGCTGTCGTCGTCTTCCTCCTGCTCCAGTAACAGGTGTTGCTGCTGCCTCTTTGTCCATGGCGCTGTCGTGGGTAAAGTAATCCGGCTCGAAAGAACAATATTGCTGAGATTAAATGAGGTTGGGCTACTTCCTCCACTACAGCTTCTCCGATTAGAGAGAGTCACAGACACAGGGATCTTGTTTCTCCGTTTATATGTTGAATTAGATGATACAGGTGAAATGGAATGGTTTCTATGAAACTTTAGAAAGATACAAAAATATAATACACAATACAAAACGTTGCACAGTAGCTTATGGCTAAATAAACATGCAGACATAAAGGGCCCATAAGGTAACTTAAACCCAACTACATCTCACACACAGCTGACACGGGCTATCTGCGTGACTGACGAGCGCTAGCATCACGTCGCTAATGAGCATTAGCTTAAGTCAGAACTTAAAACACAGCCGTCTAATAGCCGTCTTAGTGGGGCATAACAGTGGTTACACCCAACATATATGGCACAGAAATATCCGCGAAATGCACTCGAACACACAACACTCACTCTCTTCACGAACGCATTCCCGTAATGATGAGAGCTACGGCCGCCCCGTAACATGTATACGCATACTTCTAAAAGGTAAACAAAGGGTTAGGACCGGGAGCTCCGCTACACGGGCTGCCCAAAAAGGTGCCTGAATAAATTATAACTGAAAATAAAGGGGAATTTACAACAACCGTACAGTGAGCTCACTATTTTTAGATCTGCTCTTAAATTTTTCATGAAAAGTTTGCTATGCGTGTTGTCTGGTTTTCAATGTGACAGTCGTGTAAACACACATTCACACAAGGCACAAGGTGAAAAGCAGACGGAACCTTGAATTCTCCTCACTTTTTGTGTAAGAAATTATAAATATCTATTGTTGTTTTTCATAGTTCAAGAGGATTAAGAGGATAAAGGAGTTCTTTGGAAATATGCGGGAGACATTGTCTGAAATTCAATACTTGGTGTCAACATCAATGGAGTGACGACTATGAGTGGGCAATGCAAGGAAGTGAGCTGTCAGATGTCATGTGTGCTACGTATTATAAAAAATTCTCGCCCATGAATTATGTTAGAAATACTTTTCTGGGGTTATTTCTTTGGACAGAAAATGTAATAAACTATCTCTTGGTAGCAATTAAATTTGTCTGTCCCTTTATAGCATTCAACATTCATATAGAATTATCAGTCTTCTTCAAAACTTGAAATGTTGCATTTCAAGTTTTGATTTGAACACCCTGATGATCGCTATGGGCGAGTTCCTCCATACTTAAGGTTGTGGCCATACTGCATCATAGAAAGGAGGGGGATCAGCATACATCTTAAAACCACTAGGCCACTAAGGCATCCTCGTGTTCAAAATTTGATAACATTTTGATCATATTATAATAATAATAATACATCAACTTAAAGAGACGGACCAAACAATATTCTGTGCCCGTCCACACAGATATATCTGTAACTAAATTTTGGTTCCAATATCAGTCAAAACCATAAATTCAGGCCTACTGGGGGACACCACTTTTTGATTTGCTACAAATGCAGAGCACCAGGGCCATCTGACAAACACAGGCAATAGATGTGGGCTATAATATTTAAGATTATCTCATCACCACCTTGGTAGAGCCGCCACCGGGCTGCCAGAGGTTTTGGCCTCATTCTCCTTATTTAAGCAGCAAAGGAGAGTTTGTGTGATTACCACAAACTACAAAGGTAAAGGGATTCTCATGAGATTATTGTCATGACAGGCAAGAACATCTGTTGCTTGATGTACCCAAGTACAGCATCTACAAATTAAATGGAACAATTCATATCAGAAACTACGTTTCCAGACAGAGAGATACACATTGGGAGCTTTCCAGATAGCTGGCATGAGATCAACAGTACAGCTGTCACTCTTGCAGGGTCAAAACTACCTGGCTCCCGTCCAACCATCATCAGATGTTAAGTCAGATTTAGAAACCACAACTGAACGTACAGCTGCAGCTCCGCAAGTTATGAGTTGTAAGGCGGGAGCAGATGTAGATGTAGGAGGGATTTTTTCAAGGTTCCAAGGACGTCCACCATGGATGGAAAAGTAGGCTATTAGAAAAAGAAAGAGGCCAACAGCTTTCTAGCCTGTGGCTGAACATCAAGCACACGGTGGGACTGCAATTTATTCTGCAGGACGAGGGGACAGAGGTAGCAGAATTACTTGGTGTGCCAGGTTATATGTCAATTGGATTTTTGGGGATTTCTGGTACGATAAAAAATATTTTGCAAACAAGGAACAGATTTAAGTGAGTGAGTAGCCTCACATAAGTTACAAAAAGACTAGTAGATTAAGGCTTATTTGTCAGAATAACAGAAATAAGAGAAAAGCTTTACAGCACAATCCATTTTAAATATTATTACAATGTCAAACTTTTGAGACTGTGTTGAGCCGTGCTGAGGGAAGTCTGTGGTAACTTCTAAATGTTTTAGTTCAATATCCTTATCAATCCCAACCCTCCATAGCCAGTTTATAAGCTGTGTGTCTGAGAGATGCTTTGATTCAACATTGTGGATATTTCGGAAGCTGTACATTTTGCAACTGTTGAAATGTGATGCATGTTACTAGTGGTTTTAGTATATTACACAGACCATTCATATTAACAATGTTATGTTGCTCTTATTTTGTACAACCGATGTGTATAAAAATCATACGGGAAATAAATTTTATACACGACACAAATGCTTCCTTTCCAGTACTGCTGTGTTTGCTTGTGTAACAAAGAGCCCTCTGCCTTTCTTTTGCCTCAGGTTTGAGTGATTCACGAGCTGAGGCCGTGACAAGCAACTGAATTTTATTCACAAGCACAGAAGAGCGAGAGAGAGAAACAAAACGTCCTATGCTGTGGGTTTTTTTTCCTTTTTTTGTAAAGTGACATCCATGGCATTGTCAGTGTGACATGGCAGCAGTTCAACAGGAGAATAAAAATGGAAATGATGTGATTGGTTTAAGGGTTGAAAGTACATGTAGACAGAGGGATAAATGGTTTTGCAGTAACTAGAGGGTTAGGGTTATGAAAATGAAACGCGCTGATTGGATTGGGAGCAAACAAAAGACGACGCAGAATAAACTAATGCAGTGAAGTGCTTAGGGAAATATAAGAGCTGTATTATGACTGCTAAGGAGACACGGGCTTCCACTTTAGAGTAGCTCCATTTGCCTGGATTGCTGTTGGTTAGAACCTGCTCCCACTCAGCAGATGGAATAGTAATCTTTATATTTGACTTTCCTGAGATTTAAAAAACACACACGCTGCTGGTGTGTGGGTGAGGATTATATCCAGCCTTGTATTTATTATAATCCATTACATGTCAGGCACACTAACAGAAGGAGTAGCTATTGTAGTCAGTTTAGGACACCATCCTGCCTACCTAGTTTGCTAAAAATCATAGTTATGAAACCAAAAAGACCAAATGCACTCATTCTGCTACAACTGACTTAATAAATCAGGGATCCCACACTGTCTTAAACATCAAAATCAAGGACTTTTTCGGGCATTTTCCCAGGCCCAATTCCCCCAAATTCAAGGATCCAACACAGATCAAGGTTCAAAATTGTCAGAAACCAGAGAGTGTTTGTCTGGACTGCAACAGCAGGTTCAGCTGTATACATGCAAATGTCGCTTGCTGAATGATCAAGTAATCGCTATACCCAATGCCACACGACTGATTGAAGTTGGTCAGTCGGACAAATGTTGGAAGCTTCGCCCTCGGCTGTCGACCAATGTTTATGAGTGGAAGAGCTGAGAGATGACAGGAGACACATGCAGTCAGCGGTGGGCAGCCTATTTAGTAAGTTCAATATATAAATTCACTAACTGTGTATTTATGTCTATTGTTGAAAACTCCCAAGGCCCCAGGGGAACACTGGTGAATGATCGGGGAAACAAAACAATTAAAAAACCAAGGGTTTGACAATGCTGTCTCTATGTTCTTTTTTTCTTTTTCGTTCACTTCACATCTTTAAGTTTAGTAACTTTCTGATAAGTTGATGGTAGAATGACCATTATGAGGAGAGCTGTACTGATGCCATCTCTGAGCCAAAACGGTAACAATATTTAAGAGCTGACAAGTAATGTATATAAAGTTGTTTTTTTTTCTAAGGGAGCTTCTTTAATCAAACAGTTTTTTTAAAATGTTGCACCTTTAATGCCAGAACCTTTACCAAATATGTGTTTACTTCAAATATTGAAATGCATAGATTGGCTATTGACCCTTCCCTTTATGTTCTGTATGATGCATGCTAGTACTAGCGCTAGAAAAAATTATAATAATATCAACAGTTATCTCCCAAAGGCATTATGTCTCTCTTGGGCATACTCGCTCCAAGGGGATACAAAGCTGTGATTCATCAGCATTAAAAAAACAAAAACTAGTTTGTTCAATAACTTTTCCCCTTGTGTTATTCTTTGTTTCCCTCATATACTGTACATGTCCCTCTCCTCATCATCTTTTTTGTCTCACAGTAACACCACTGGGTCTCCCTGCACAATATGGTGCCTGCTTGTAATACAGGAGATCTAGGAACTGAAGCTTAATCTTTTTTTTTTTTACTTTGTAAGTAAGACTGAAGATGTGCATCAGTGAAATGCCTATGATGCAACAATGGGGCGAAATGCAGAAGTTATTAAGATGCAGTGCTAATTTGAGCCCTACCTATTACAAGCTTTAACAATATGAGCTGCCATAACAAAAAATATTCAAAAAGCTCATTTGGCAGCTTTTAATACAGCTGTTCCAAGTACGCTCATTACGTTGGTTCTCTCAGGATAGAGATAAAGATGAACATCAATAATGCCAGCACAGATTTTTTTTTTATAAATGATCTTTTCACCAACTCTTTATCATAATTTTATGAGTGCAGTCTCATGGTGAGGACAATCTTACTGCTAATAACGATATATTGCCCTGAGATTTTGAATCTTGGCTTTATTTCTGAGAACTTATGAATTGATTGCCTTTCTCTTTAATGTACTGAAAACTACGTAAAGATAGCATCTAATAAGACAGCATGTCAGCTTCATCCAGATGCTATGTGAACTGTGCATGAGTGGATAATAATGATTATTCCAGATCATTTGAGTGAGGTGATTGTTTTTCCCCCCCAGTAGTCGAACTGGAAGCCCGATGATCAGACACTTGTATGTATTTTCGCTCAATGTGAATTCAGCCATTTTCCACTTAACTTGATAAAGGTTCAACTATATCTTATTTAAATTGTATATATCAAACCATTTACTTTACTTCAACTTTACTTCCTTCAACAGGAATCATGAGAGACGGCTCGAGCCCCACAATCAAAGCATTTAATGATTTTTGGACCACCGGTCTGGACTGAAATTTAAAACAGCACAGTATATTTTTGATCCATCAAACTAATTACCAAGTCATGAATTATGTACAGCTCACTGACCGAATTCAAAACTTCCCCTTATTTATTTTTTGTCCTCACTGAACAGTTTATTTCAAATGGTGAAAGGTATTCAATATTTTCTTTCATTTCATTTTTTCTTTCTTTAATGACCCAAGTACTTCACTTTCTCAGTATCTCCTTTCCGCTCCGCCGTTGTTCATTTCATATTTCTAAGCTTTTTCTGCATTCACGTATCATCCACAGTTGATCTAAAGAACTGAGGCTCAAAGAGCATTTGGATGTGCCTTCCCTTCAAAAGAGCACACATGAAAGTCTGCTTAAATCCCTGTTTAAATTATAAAATGATGGTGTGGGTAAGTGTTTGTATAGAAGAGCTTCATCTGTGTCATGTTACGCTACTTTTTATGACCGTATTATTTTGTCCCACCTTTTTTTTTAAATCAAGTTTTTGCTCTTTTGTAATTTAAAGTGTCCCATGACGCCTGTGTTCTACAGTGCCTTGACCCCTGTTAGATGCTGATGCACGTGTTCTTCTGTTCAGAAAGCGCGATGAAGAGGCTCAACACATCAACAGACTCGCGAGACTGAAGTCTTAATGAAACCGGCTCCCAAAAGAAGTTAAGAGGCCTGTCATCTTGATGGATACGTATTATGTTTACTGTTTATTCAACCTGGCAGTTTTGAAAAGTAGTTCCATGAAAGGTTTGCACCTGAGCCCAAGGAGTGACTGACACCAGCCGTGCATTAGCCGACTGTATTGTTGATGCATCCGTCTGGGTGTGCCGAGCTGTGCATCATCGCTGCAAACACTGACAAATCCCGAAAAGCTTGTGGATATTTACTATATGATTGAAAGGACCAGGAGCACATGTCTAACCTTGGAAATAAATATATTTAACATTACGCATAATGTGTACGGTTTTTGCAGAACAGATGTCAGGAGGAATGACAGACTTAAAAGCTCAGAGCAGGAGGGTGATAATTATCTTGACTGACTTTAGTGAAAGGCTCAAATTCGTATTACCGTCTCTGAAGAGCAGTTCAAATCTTAAATGTTTTGTTGCACATCTTCACTTTGGCTTTATCTTTGACATTTCATTCAAACATGAATAACAAGTCTCATCACAACCTTACATTTTAGATAGAAAATTCCACACATCACCCAAGCTTCAATATACCTTGTATCAGAAAGAATAAGGTTGGTGATATTTTATATTTTGTTACTGTCAACAAATGCGGTATATCAAAATGATCACAACCAATATTGCTTGAGACTCTTGTAGTCTGCAAGTGGGTTTTCACACAAGGTCTTTAGCTTGGAATGAAGACATGAACCTTAAAAATGGGTTATGAATATGTAGTTTCATTTTTCTTTTCTACAGTCTCAGTAGTCTGAATAGTTTCCTACTTTCAGCTGGGCATTTGCAGTTTTTAATAAATGTTACTCAATACAGGAGTAACTGGTGCTTTCAGGCACTATGTTGTGGATTGATACATATTTGATACACTTCACTTTTAACTGCAGCAACAAGTCAGTGTGGAGTCAAAATAGTCAACAGTGCCTGTATGCATTGTAAGAAAATGTAACCCAGTGCAACAGTGTGTTCTGTTATCACTGTTCTTGCACAATAGTTGATGTGCTATTCTGCATGAACCCTGTGCGTGTTATAAATTGTCCACATATTATATCAGTGCTTTAATGTCACAAAAAACAATTCTCTTACTGTTATCATATTCTGCTTTTTAAGTGTGTCTGATGTTGATAGCGTCCCGACTCTGATAAGGGTTCATGTTTATCAATCTCATGCTAAATGATTCTTTTAATCTGGGAATGCATTCCTGGTATCACATGGATAAACACAAGCTGCGCTCATCATCATATGATTCACGTAAACTGACTCCAGTATCAGTGGTGTCATTCACGGTGGGTAGGACAACAGGTTCCTGTCAGATAAGCGTCTCTGCCTGTACACGACATACACCAACCACTGTCAGCTCAACGGACAGCAGCAACTGAGCCTCCTGTTGGCGACACACTTAAAGTAATGTTCTGTAACATTGTCACGTAAACGCTTTTTGTGACTGACATAACACAATATCGATTCAACCCAGCAAGATCGATGTGTTTGGAATAAATAGAGTAATTTAGGCTAAGAGAGGCAGTCAAAATGGTTGAACAGACAAGGAAACGAGCACCACCTTTTGCCATCGATGCAAAATCACTCGCTCAATCAATTTAACAGCAAAATGGTTTGATTTACAATAGCACCATTTGGGCCATGTATTATCATTGTATCGGAGCTAAGTATTCAGTTTTATAATAAACTAATTAAAGATCTTTTAAAGCCACAGAAAAATAATTTGATAACACTCACTTACAGTATTTATGGAGTCTTCAAAGCCTCTCCGAAAGAAATGGTTAAACAAATTAAGAAATTATTTTCTATGAAGATAAAAAAAGTACTGATAGGTAGTATACACATATGCCTGAATACCTGACAACATCATTTTGAATTTTGTTTTAGGGAGTACAAAGAAGACGTTTACCTGGTCAATGAAGAAATGTGTTCAATATTTTAAACAATAACATTAGAACTCCTGTATGATGAGTTGTTTTTACCAAACAAATCACATTAAATGCAACCACTGGATGTAGGTAGATTGCCTAAAAAGTAATTTCCTCTGAGGGGGAAACACACCCACAAAATGCTAAGATTCAACATTTCTGACTTGAGGCTACTTGGTGAGAACACAAGTCTGCTGGTTCTATATAACATATTATAATGAGCCCCTTTGGTCAAGCAGTTTACCTCAACATTCGGGACTGTTACTCCGAGCTGTGTTTAGCTTTTTTTCTCAGGTCAGCTGTCAATCCCAAAACGTGAAGATTATGACTATGCATTATCAGACCACAGACATTCTACGCATTCATCTAGAGTACTGTTGTCTAGAACACATGTGGTCATTTAAATTGTTTGACATTAACAGAACTACAAAGTCTAATGGCCTCCACTCAAAAAAAAAAATCCTGTTGACTCGCTTCCTTCCCGTCGCTTCTTTTTTTTTTATACCACTCACATGGAATAATTAGATAAACCAAATGGTGTGTAATTGCAGTGTTTATCTAATCTGCATATATAACAAAACACTACGACATAACAAATAAGGGACAAAAGCGTCTAATTTATTTCTGAGAAATAATAAAGTTCACAATGAATGCAAAATAAATACCTCTCATTAACTCAAAGTGACGCAAACACATCAGTACAACAGCAATAAAGCCTAGTTTATGAAGTAAACATTTTAGATTTCATCTCCCCTCAAGTGGTCTATGGATTAAAAGTTCCGCATGTTGATTTCTACACTAATACATTGTTAATGTATGAATGGAAAAAAAATAGAAATATCAGGCCAGTAATAGCATCTTTGATCATGTTGTCAGGAACTCTAACATTGTCAAGTGTCCTCCACTGAAACACACAGAAGCTTTAGGGTCTCTTTATGGACGGAATCAGCCATTTGTATAATTTTTCTGCATATAAAATATATATGTTTTCAAGGCAAGATGAATGCCACATTGGAATCAGACATCAATTTCAATAATCATAAATACAACATCAATATATAGCTTTAAGGTTAATGTAGATGAGCCCATATTTTCTGGAAAACTAAACGAAACCTTTACACAACAGCTGACATTAATGCTGCAGTGGAAAAACGTCATAAATCAGAGAGTAAACAGTATATGTAAATAGTGTGGCAGCACTGTGGCACTGCAGGTCATCATGTTAGTGAATGTGCCGCAGCTGATGAATTTTGGGACTGCTGCTGGCACATTCCATCAATTGAAATAATATATACAATATATCCCACCAGTCTTCACATTCCACCTCTGATTATCAAATGCATTATTCAAACTCGAGTATCGGCTAAATTATTTGCATAGCCTCCCACTGTTCTCTATGAGCAGGAGTGCAATCTGTTTTATTCTGTCCCAGTCGCCTAAGAAAACTAACTTGCAATCAGGCTAGCAAAGATTAATTTATTCAGATTCTTTTCTTTCTTTTTTTTTGGTTTATGTTTTCCCAACTGGCAGACTTACTGGACCTACACTTAAGCACCTTAACTTTGTCTGGGCACATTTAGCAGCATTATGAGTTTACATAAACCTTGAATACTCCTACTAGACGGAGGGGCGTGCCGTGTGCGACGGAGATGAGCAGAGAACAGAATTTTTTATGTCGCAGCGTACCTTTGGAGCCGGTATCACATTACTGGATATTTGGCGAGGATTTGGGCATAATATCCTTAGTGAAGTGTTAGTATATGATTGTGTGAAACCAGAGGCTAAGATACGGAACGAGTGTAACCACTGATTCTGTAAGCCTTTTGAGGTCATGACACATTCTACTGTACATAGTGCAAACAATGCTAAACATTCGCTTCCACATTCATCTTTGTGTGTCTGTGGTTGTAGGTCTTCATAAATTTGTGCTTGTTTTGCAAATAACTAATGTAATATTTCATGTTGGTTTGAGTATGGCCCTGAGCCTGGAAGTCTGCCCTACATAATCATTTTTTTTTCTGCCTCAGCAACCACAGTGTGCAGACTCTGTTCCAATTACACCTCCTGAATTAGGAATCAGTTCTTAATTAAACAAAATTGATTAAATATCATATTAGGACGTTTTCCAAATTTTTTCCCCCTCACCCATTATTTTATAGTTCATAGTTTCTCAGACCCCTGGGTACAGATTGTTCTGATGGAGTTAAGTGCTTTTGCAAAGCTCCACTGTAGTGCTCTGATTTCTATATTCAAATTTATTTACCTCGGATGAAGAGGTGCTGGAGGGTTTGTGTGTTGACGCTGATGAAAAAAGAAATATGAAAGATGGTTAAGCATCACTGACCGGCCTCCAGTGAAATAACCCGGCAAAACCCAGCGTGAATTCAATTTTTATGACTAGCTGCTGTGTTGTTAATCAATGCCTCCACACACAGTTTTGTTTATAATAAATTGATTGAATTTCTACAGGGAGAACAAATACTGTCTATAGTGTCTATAAAATAGGAATCGCATCTGTTGAAGCAATTCATCCACGCCTGTGAACATACAACTTGATCTTTCCCTGACTGCTGGGCTACCCTTGCCTCCCTCTGTCCGCATCAGAAGCTGAAATTAAAGATTTAGCTGCGACTTTCTCAATTTCAACCAGTTCTTGGCATGCATTATTGTGATGTGTCATTGGCTGCTGTGCTTAATTGGGAGCTGTCTCCCCAAAATATAAGCCCAGGGAAGAGGAATGGGTTGACAGCAAAACAACATTTCCCACTGGAGAGCAAAAACCTGACACTAATAAAAGATGTGATCGGCTCTTTGTGTGTTTTCATATGACAGTCCATTAGTAAGAGGAGAATGTGCGTTCAGGATGGATCGACAGATCTGTACTCTCTGTAATGGTGTTATCAGTGTCTATTCCATAGATGGGGACGAGAAGCAAGTGTGTGTGTGTGTTTATTTTCTTGTGAGAGGAGACCGACTACAAGTCGTGCAATATTGAAAGCACAATACATACATGCACATCTGCAGAGTGAGAGGTGCCATTCACAGTTCTATGGTCGCCCGTATTTCAACACCGAAGGCTTCCGAATGGACGTGAAGGTCAATGGCAATGAATCAACGACTGACTTAATCCACACTGCGGTGTCTTACAGATGCTTCCCATTGTGCATTAGATAGGTGCCTGGAAACCATCAGCACAGGTTTGATTAATTGCACCATTAAACTCAGCAATTTCCTTTCCATAAATTTGAAACTGCACATTAGTGTAAGATTGTTCTACAGTTTAAATAATGGTGGAGCACATCCATATTACAAAAGATGCACTTTGATGCTGCTTACTATTAGTCGTGATGTCTCGTGTTTGTTTCAATGTTTGTTTTCACTACTAAAAACACTGTTGTTGAACTCAGAGCACTTTATTATATAACTGTATCTGATTAACAATATACTACAATAATAACTGCCAGTTTAAACAAGATTGTCTTCATTGCAGCCACATTGTACCTAATTATGAATTATGATTCCTGCCACTACACTGTCGAATACCATGGACACAATTGGACAGATTTACATTTTGACCTGATGATGGCGGTTGATGATAGATCAGGAGATCACCAAAGTCAGTAGAATCATCCTCTGTGAATCATGAATGTCTGACTATGTCTACAATTCAGCCAATAGATCATGACATTTTTGGTGGTGGCTCAAGATGAAAGGCAGGGATCGTCAAAGTCATTTGAAATCACATATGGCTACACATTTATCTGACCGAATTTAATGTCAATCATATGCAGCTGTAACAATATTGTACAGAAAAAGCCACAAGAGGCGATACTGAAAGTCGGGGATCACCAAGGTTTCATCCTCTGGGGACAATAAATATCTCAACAATATTCATGCTTTTCCATCTGAAAGTTGCTTAATTGTGTTAGTCTGGACTAAAGTGGTGGACCAACTGAAAGATCAGTCAACAGAGATCTCTCATGCAATGCACCTAGTGTGCACAAAAAAATTGACAAATGATTCTCTTATTGCCATGAGATCATTCAAATGACTAATTCCTTTTAACATCCCGAGTGCAAAATCAGCACAATGCTCAGCTCTGCTGAGACCTTAAAAGCAGAAGATACTCATTTTCCTGCCTCAGCATAACTCATCCTCACTGACTGTGCCAGGTCTGTTACTGGGAGGCAGAATCTAAGGAGGAATGGGGGCTTTACCTCGGGAAAACCTCTTGAGGACTGGTTTGAAGTCGGACGGGCCCAGCATGTGGTGGTCCGTCTGCTGGAGACCACTAATCCTAAAGTTCGTGTGAAACTGTGCAAAATTCATTTTCCTCAGTCCATTGATGCCTGTGCCTTTCAGCACGTTGGGTATAGATCAGTGAAAACTATGTCAGCTTCCTTACATCCAGCAGATGAAGCGCAGCTTTGACTACTATGTGACATTAATACCAAGGGGATATAGTGAGTAATTATCACCTGGGTATTAGTTCTATGTGAGTTTTATTCAATAGAGAATGAAGTTATCAGATGTTCTTTTGCTACCAAGGTCAAACTTGCAACTAAATTACCAACTCAGCTGGATTTTTGAGGTAATTTGGACAATCTGGGGCTATTTAAATCACATTTTGGAATTACATAGTCTTTCACAAAATTACTGACTTGCACCCTGGTACAGTGTCTGAACTACATGGGCCATATCACCAGTGATGGGTTGGAATAACATCACTCCTATATGGAGCCAGTTAAAGAAAGTTTTTTTTCTGGTGTTGCTCTACAGTGGAATCACATAGCACATGGCCCCGCTCCTGCAGCACTGCCTGAGTGACCGAATTAAATTTCCAATTTACATAGCCAAAATCAAATTACTAGCCTCCTCTGGTAGTACTGATGCAGAGAGGTGGGCTGAAGAAGAGGGTTGTGAACAAGAAGGTAAAATATCAAAAAATATGTAAGGGGATATGTTTTGTGTGGTTTAAAAAAAAAAACTGAATTAAAGCCATTCTTATTTGGAAAATACAAATCTCTCAGGGCCCAATCTCTTCTACCCAGCACAAAGCAGCGCCTCATGACTTTACTAGTTTTAGACATAAACAGTTGTGATCCTCCCATCCAGCGCCCACATTGTCTTAACTGCAAATACACATTGTATCATGTGAGTGACCAAGGGTGATAGAATGAGGTGCAATTGGATTTTCAGGTGGACACAAGATTTGTTTATTGAATGTTACACCCAAAAGCCACCAGTGATTAATTAAGAGACTAAGTCTAACTCTATTGAACTATGCGCCAGGTGCAGCAACCTTTTACTGTGCCATTAAGCTGGCAGGAGTGGATTTGGACACGCCCTAAATGTGCTTTAGACCATGTGCTTAGATTGTTAAAATAGAGCCCAAAGTGTTGATGCACACAGCTGGTTCACTCTTCCTGCTCATTGTCCTCCCTCTGATTCCTCACCACTGGTTCCCTCATCAGGAATTTAAATGGTTCACTGAGGGCGTGAATTAAAGATTATGGCCTTGAAAGCCTTGAGCAGCTGGTCCTCCCAGAACCAGACATATGGACCACAAGGGTTGGTGTTATTTTGCATTCTGCCCTGTCGAACATGCTAGGGGAAATTAATGTTCAACCTGCCTGTCTGTCTGTCTGTCAGGGGCCCGAGTACACCAAGCTCTGATCCATAGCAGGAATTCATCCTGACTGTAGTCATAGCAACAAGCTACATCTAATGTTCTTAGCTTGAAATGACCAGGAGGCCTACTTCCTTATACCTCTGTCTGCCGAGTCCTTATTGATGATGTGAAAACATCAATATCTGCATGTGAACAAGGATACACAAACTTCTGTTGATTTAATATAAGACCGAACTCGTGAATTGGGTGCTGTGCATTATTGGCACAAGAGACCATGTTGGTTAAAAAATAAACAAAAATGAAACCAAAGGCAAGACAGAATCAAGAAAATATTCAAAAGGCTTTACCTTTGATGCTGTCTGAGGAGCGCCATGCTTGAAATACATTGCAATCCAGAGCAGCTGCCGATCAAAGGCTTATTTGTGTTCTACATACCATTTAGCGCCTGTGTTTCTGCAAATATCTTTGACTTCAATAATGATTATCATTATTATTGTTTGCATCTTTATCGCTCCCTCACCCTTTTGTCTGTGTCAATCCTCCGGACACCTGAAATGCCTTTACAAAATACGATGTCATTCCATTCGGTGTTAATGTGTATGAATGTGAACAAGGGTGCTGGTGGGGATTTTCCCAGGTTAACATAGCTTTATAGAGCTAGAGTGCAAAAAGGGACAAAATCTTGAGCAGTGTTTTCAAAAGAAGCAACTGATTCAGCTTCCAGTAAAAGAAAAGCCAGAGAGTACAGTAAAGGGTATGTAAAGATTAAAAGGGGCAGAGATGTACGATAGGGTTATGGTCCTTTTTGAGATGCTGAAAAGTTTAAACTTCTGACAATGGACGTTTGTGGAGAACTGGGAGGTTTTGAAATGAAGGCCCTCTTTTTATAAGGTGTCAGTCCTAACTGCTCCTCAGTTCTAAGGCTGGCACTCTTTTGTCGACTTTCTAAGTAATATATCAGTTTCCTGACACTACTGTGGGAATGTAAGGCTATATCCACAAGGATTACGGCGAGCTCCAGGGTTGTCATAATCCACTGAGTTCCCAGCAGGTGGTGAAGGGTACAACAGCTGACACAACAAATTTCCAAGTTAAAAAGATTCTTATGCATCTTGGATTTAAAAAAATGTCCAATCCTCATTGAAACAAGTTCCTAGAATTGCTGTTTTTGACAACAAAGTCCAGCTATGTCAGCAGTGATTTGTGTTCCTCTCGATTCTCAAAAGTTTCAGTACCACACACACTGAGTAAATTGCAATTTTATTCAAACCAAGTAAAGAATATGAATTAAACAAACATATCGATGCGTTTGCAAAGAGATGAAATCTAACTTTGGCCAACTGGAGGAATCTATCAATGTATCTGCTTTACTTTTGTGCAATTCATCATTGACAAACAGGCTGACGTTAAATCCAAGCCATCTCGTTCTTTTTGCAACCACGTAGGAATGGGGGGTAGGTCTGAATTAGAGCTTGTCCACTGTGTGCCCACCTACACCTGCAAACAAACACCGATTGGATGTTACCAGCTGCCAATTGTCTGTTTTACTCTAAGTGAGACCACAATTAACAAAATTAACATAATGCTGCATTCGAACAGACTTGAAAACTAGCGATTGAGATCATAAACTCCTCAGGAATATTGTTTACTGATGTTAAAAATCGAGTGAGAAGTAGAGTCATTTTCTCATAGACTTCTATAGAAACTGACGTCTTTTACAACCAACAAGTCGCCCTCTGCTGGTGACTCCAGAGAATACAGGCACTCCAGAATTCCGGGCTTCATTTTCCGGACCCGGTGAATATGTCAATTTTTTATATACAGTCTATGGTTTCACCTTACCATTCCCTCACACTAGAAAAAATATAAAAAATTCATTGCAGCCTATTTTGTCAGTACAGCTTTAGTGGTAATGAAATGCTTAAAAAAAGATAATGATGTGTAGAAATATAATGACATATGCCGTGATATGCACCCACCATAAGCTCCTTCGCTGTCTATCTCGTTCACTCGTGTTTATTTGTATGTGTGAGGAAGTCACATTTGTTCTGACGCAGGCTTGTATGGTGCACCTACAGCAAATGAGGTGGGAGTGGGCCAGTTGATACAGTGGTAAACAACGGGATTTACAGTTTAGAGTCAAATTTCTTTTTAAACAGTATATTGATGAGGTGAGAGACCTGATGAACAAATTGCACTTCAGGTTTGATCGGATCAGGTTGTCCGTGTTCTCTAGCGCTCATGACATTGGTGGACAATATGAATTAACATTCAACAGACCACAGTGTGAAAAAAGAAAAAGTTTTGAAGCCCATTCACTGTGTTGTATATGTTCACTGTTATTTTAAAAGTGTAATAAAAAGCTTCCTGCTAGTGTGGGCCGTGGTCAGTGCTGCTGATACCCACAGCTCCATGCTCCCTAAAAATAACACAAACACATTTGTTGTCTTTGTGTTGCTTTCTCGATATAGAGCATGATGCTGTACCTCCGTACACGAAGCAGCCGTGTGAGTGAAATTCATGTCTTGCCTTCTGACAACACTCATCTGTTTTTCAGCTTTAATGCAGAAGGCTGTGTAAATACAGCACGGGATCAAGCAGGACGCCATCTACATGCTCACAGAACAACATTATTCTTTTTTGAGGGGGGCTCTGTGAGATTTCCATTTATTTGTGAGGGGTGGCCAGGAGGCCCTGTCCCTTTGAGTTGAAATCAGTGACAAATCCGTGAGGCATTCACACTGTCAGTACAAACACAGGGGCTGGATTCATTTCAATGTATTTTATTACAGAGGTACCATAGCCGACATACGGAGACTGGGGCTGCTGAAAAGATGAAGTGCCTTTCTAAAAGAAGAAAGATCCCATCATGGAGTAGTATCCAATTAAAAGTAAAAATAATTAAATGACACCAGCTCGCCAGCATGCATGGTGTGGAGAATCTGCAGGTAGATCGTTAACCTGTCAATGATAGTTTCCGATACTTGAATTTGGGAACTGTGAAGAAGGAACCTTTTAATAAACTGTCGGGGGACTGGAACTTGTTTAGTTTTAGTTAACTCACCGATTTTGCACTTGCACTAATAGGACTTTTTTGTATAGATTCACTAGTAACAGGGCTGCTGTTTTCACTGTGTTTTGTCTTGTAACTCTAGCTATTATAAATTCCTCTTTTGTTTTACTTGTCTCTTTGATTTAAACAGCATTCACCTCTACTGTTCCCTTTCTTTAGTTGGAGCACATAACTGTTTGTAATTAAATGCACCCACACAATAAATTGCTTTTGTCTGGTTTCATGTTGCCACCCTTTCCTCACTCGAGCAGGGCCGTAACATAGAGACGAAAGTGTAAAATTATAAACACAAAATGAAAAGGATTCTTAGTTGCATCATTTTACCTCTGAAAAAACCCAAAACATTTGCTCCTTGCATCAGCAGAAGATAATCGCATCCTATATAATCACAGCTTTAACCTCATACCTATTTTAATGCCGCAGCTGGTTTAACTACTCCATATGTTGCACCTTTTACGAGATTATAGGTTTTGCATCCGTTCATTCTCTGTAACATTTATCTTGTTCAAAGCTGCAGAGGACTTGGAGCCAATCCCAGCATGCGGTGGGCAAGAGGCAGGGTACCAGTAGTACACCCTGGACAGGCTACCGGGGGCGAACACATAAATAGACAAACGCTTTCACATTGACATTCACACCCACAGGACATTTAGAGTTTCCAGGACACATAACTTGCGTGTGTTTGGACTGTGGGAGGAAACTAGAGCACCTGGAGGAAACACAAGGAGAACATATAAACTGAGCCAGTATTCTGCCCTTAAAACATCACACTACGCTTGCCTCATGAAATAAAAGCACAGAGTGTCACTAAATTAAAAATATGAAAATAGAAGGACCTTGGATACATAATTACTTTACACCTTAGGCTGCACTTTAAAGAGGTGAAGCCTGTATTCAAGGGGGGTGTGTTCCACTGACTACATGCTTCAAGATCACCCAGTCCCTCTAATCGCCTGTAGTCAAGTGAAACCCACCATGTGCTCGAGCACATGCAGCGCATGTCATCAGAGCCACAGTGTGAGGATGACTCACCACATATGCGCTCGCTCACGCTGCCAGATCTCCGGCGAGGCCTCGCCTGCAGGTGCACACACACGGAGAGAAAATACTGACCGCAATGCTGCTGCCTGGAGACAAATGCGTGTCCAAATTCTCCATTAAGAGCACAGCCAGATAATTAGGAAATAATGCACTGATGCTGAAAATAAAGTGCACAGGGACTTTTGGGAATCACTTGCAATAACTGGCTCTCTCCTGTTTACACGACACATTCGTTGCTCTCGTAATGACTCTGTACTGTACACAGCCCAGCCCGGGCAAAAACCACGTGGGACGGATGATTCTGTGTGGGAATCAGTGCGCTTTGTCGATAATGTAAAGCTTGCATTATGTTACTGACTTCAGATTTAAGAGGATTGCATGTATGTTGACAATAATGTGGTTTGCATGCAGATATTTTAAAGAATTATCAAATTATCAAAATCCTTATACATGTTGGCCTTAAACCGCATCAACAGTTATCATGTGCAAATTCTTATAATATACAATATATATTTACGAAACGAAAATTAGTTAATCTAAGCTGTTATTTCACACTTTACCAAACTCCCTATAACGCACCTGGTCTTGTTACACCCATTCTTAGATGTTGCAGCACTCATTAACATGTTCTTGCTGTATATATATATATATATATATATATATATATATATATATATATATATACTCCATTCTCAGAGTATATTAAAACTGATACAGAGCTAAAACGCTCATCCTCGTTTTTTTATTAAAATTCTGTTTTAAAATGACAACGTAGTAGTATGGATGTAGCCTCAACCTTGTTATGTCTTGGGTTTTTGTAACCTGAAAACAAACGTTGACAACAGAAAAAGAAACATTTTCATAGCAGACATTATTACATTATACCTGTATTATTATCATCAAAGTTGTGACATTCTTATCAAACTTATTTCATTTTGAGGGTAGAGGATTACGAAGATAAACAGTCTCCACTGAGTACACCAGCTAAGCTTGGAATTGGCCTAATTACAAAGACACCGGCTCTAAGACCCCATCCGAGCCCTCTTTGTCTCTGTAATGCATTCATGATGGGGTGATTCATTGTGTCGTGTGAGAGCTACTGTCAGTCTGATACTGAATCCACCTAATATTGTTCAAACAGGTGTTTAATGAGAAGCCCCAGCTCGCTGACACTGATGGGATTAACGGACATTTTCCCCATGTTCTCTGTCGAGAACACAGGGCTCAAAAACCTCCGACAGGCGGCATGCTTTGAAGTGTGGGACTACCTGGCAGAAATAGATTTCTTACATGCCCGCCAATTAACCAGACTTTGCCTTTTGACCACGAACAACGTCGCCGCGCCTGGAAGATGAGACAGAACACAGGCTGCAAGGCTGAGGCAGGAAAATCTATATATTTTCAAATAAAATATGTGATCAACTTGATGCCTTTGTTACGTCAGCAGGCAACGACAGTATGTGAAGGCAAGTATTGGTTCCAATATAACATATAGCATGTGTTATTTTGTGGTCTGGAACCTATTTTGAAATGTTGAAGCTATTGCTTTAAAAACAAATTGCATATTTTTCTCAGCCTGCAAATATCAATCACTGTCTTTAACATTTTCTTAAACACTTTCATTCAGCGTTATGCTCCCTTCATGAGTCACGAAGCCCCGCTTATTTTCTTTTGTGAGAGTGAGGTGTTCTTACACAGTCAAGCTCCAGTTTGTCAATTAGGTTCTTGAATTTCCATGTTGCGTCAAAATGGTTGAAGGAGGATGATTTATGTATTCAGACTGCAAGCATATCTCATTGATTTTTTGGGGAATGTAGTTGGGAATCACAATTCTTCTTGGGGGAAAAAAAATAGCCGAGAACATGTCAGATGGGTGAAACCAAGTCTGCCTGCCCGCTGCTGAGCTCAGCTCATCGGGGAACCTAAACCAGCATGCCAGAGGCGGCCTCTTTTACAACCAAACAACCAAGAAGGAAACGTAGAGTGTCTTGGTACACAGACATGATAATGCTTAGTAACCTCGGACAACCAACGGCGGCTGTTCAGGGCTGATAACAGAACTGCCCGCAGGTCAGTAACACAGTGCTTAAAAGCACCATAGAGAATACTGAAGTGATGAACCCGTAAGTGAGATATGGTTCCTCCTGGACATTACTGTCAAACAGCACTGCCTGCGAATCTAAATTACATGAGGTTCATTTCGATAATATCCCCGTCATGTAAACATGTATTCAATCATTGATCTCAACAGACTTTGGCACAAGCTGCTCTGACACAAAGCCCATGTTCAGTAATAGCATATCCACCACAGACGTTTTTCAATAGTTACTTCTAATGCTATTATCACTGTGAAATGTCTGATTACCTCTAAGGCCTGTTGTGCCATATCAAAAGGGTCTAGAATTTACAGCACAGGATGCAAGGGCTCCAATGACACCGGGGTAATCTGATGTAATGAAATAAAAATAAAAATGATGAAAAAGACCGTGGCGACCCAGGAGGGGAAATCTTTGTCTGGCATTTGATACCGCAGGGGTTGTTTACAAATGATCCCGGTAATTCTCAAAATCATTATGGATGATCCCAATGACTTTCTCTACCTCTCCCCGTGTATTCCTTCTTCCCCGCGTGATAGATTATCCAAGCAGTAACAATGTCTCTCCTGCGGAATGGACAGTACGAGTCGTTGTAGGTTCTACGCCAGCCAGCAGAGACGGGGGCTGGCTGGGCAGAGTGATAGATTAGGGATTTTTAAATACTCCTCCTGGTGAGTTCTGCCTCAGCCAAAAGAGCAGCTGGGGTTTTTCTCACTCTGCAAGGGAGGGGTGTGGAGGAGGGCCACAGATGGCCACAGGCCCTGCAGGTCAACACTATTCAAAGATGGATCCTGGAGTGAATGAGTGCGTAAATTAATCAGGGCCTGCGGATGCACTGGAATTTACTACGCTCTGTTCTGAAGTAATGAAGCCTGTACTTTAAATCCATATTATGTGAGACATATACGCTTTAAAGAAAGACTGCAGAACTATTACTGCTCTGTCAAGCTCAGAGGAATATTGTTAATGCTTATTGATTTGAAGATACATATTGCTTCACGTGTAGCAAGGAGAAAAATTATGTAAACGCTTCAATTTTGGGATAACTGAATCATCCCTGAAAACGCTGCCGGTGGTTACTTTTACGGTTTTCATCACTCTCCTCATATATTGTTGACCATGCCTTTGCTGCTGCACATTGACAGTGTTGGTGATTAAATGCAAAACCTGCATAATCTTTTTTTAAGGTGAGCAGAGATGATCTGGCCTTTTTTTAAAGCTCCGTTGTCATCACATGCAAAAGCAGCATTTAACCTAACTTGACCCAACTTAGTGTTAGTAGTTGTAGCTGTAAATAGCTGTAAATTAATTACTACAAAATTTAAATCTCTTTCATTCATTCATTTGCATTGTGTTTTTACAGCAAAATAACAAGATTTTACTTTAAAAAGAAATCTTGCATTTGTAGCATTGAATGGAAATGTTATTTTGGCTCATGCCAACAATACATAAAGACACCGGTACAAGTGATTGAAGGTGAAATGAAGGGAAGACCACTTCATAATGAATAAAATCCTTAAATATTCTCATTTAAACTTGAGCCTTCGCTTTCAGGTATCGCTGAAGTGCGTCTCCCTGCGGTCACTTAAATCCTGTCTAACTTAATTAGAAGTGACCAGCAGGTTGTCAGGCTGGTTAACTGGGTTGGCTACTTGAAGAGATTGAAGCTACATTTAAACACACAGGCACACACAAACACATCTTAGACAGATTAAGTACCTGCATAAACCTTGACCCCAGCAGGCGGTTGGGTCACGCAAATCTGGATTTGAGCCAAAGGATCTATCAGAACGGGTTCGCCTGAGGTGTGAACCTGTAAGGATTACTCAAGTCAGTCTCACTACATAGAGGGGGTGACCTCAGGGTGGATTCCAGAAACTCGGGCTTCCTTCACACTAATACAATTCATTTTAAAACAGTGTTTGTAAACTAAATCGATCTCCGTCCATACCATCACACCTTCAAATGCATACCACATGACCCTCCATGTGAACTGGGCATGGATGTGCATGGCGTAAACAGGAAGTAGATTGTCTCTAACAACAGTGGTGAAAAGTGAGATGAGGGATTTATTTTCTTGGATCGACGACAAAGTGGAGCTGTAACTTGCAGTGGCCGCAAGCAATGCTTTGCATTCCCCGCTGGTAGATAAGACCAGGAAGATCAGGAAGAGAGTGCGGGTGACTGTGTCATCGTTTCCTAATGTCTTCATTTCTGCCATCAAAACTTAAAACTCAGCCCCAGAGTTTTCAAGCTAAAAACGGGGCGAGCAGCATTTCCAAAGAACTCTGTATTAGGTGCTTGAAAAACTTTGGCAGATGCTTCAGGAATGAAATGCATGGTTTGACGGCACTTTTTTCCCCTCGCACTGAATCGAGCACTATTTGGAAGAGTGCGCATTGGATATCATAGATCACTGTGTATAGAACGCTCGTAATAATTGTCAGGCTCAGTTATGCTTGGTGCGACTTGTTTTGATAGACAGAATTCCCACGGCATCAACCCCCATACACAATGTCAGAAAAAAAGGTTCAACCGCTGTGGCTGGCACCTACATATCTGTCACAACACATGAACTTGTCTTTTCCAGATATTCGACCCCGCTGCGAATGCATCCGTGGGGCCGCACATTTTGGTGCGGCACTAAACTATCGAGCCTCCCTCAGAGGCTTTGATGTGTCAACTGATTTCCAGGGGTGGAGGCATGGAGCGATTTGCAGTGGCAGTGGTATGATCAAATGCATCGGGAGACAATATATTTGGATATGCAGTCAGTGAGAGCACCGTCTGTTCATGTCAAGAGGAGGAGGGAAGAGAGGGAGGTGCACAGTATCTTACCTCGGGCAGCGTGTCACCTCAGCTGGGAGGAATTGAATCACAGTTTTGATGTTTTTCACTCAAGCTTTCCCTTGTAAAATAGTCTCAGTATACTGTAAGTGTACTTCTATCAAAGTAAAATGAAAAATAAAATGAGTGTATTTTTATGTAAGTACACTTGTAAAAAGTACTGCTTGTACTACATGATGCAACACATGAATTAATTCACATAAAGTAGTACTTTATCAGATTTAGTAAAAGTGTGGTGCTGTGGATCAGAGTGAGGCTTCACCTAAATTGAGATTGACTTTAAAGTTTAAATAATTTGAGGTGTTTACGTTCATGAATTAAATGTAATACGAGTCCCGGGGTAAAACTTGAAGTGAAACCACAAAGGTTGCACACATCTCAGCATATTAATCTTTTTTTTTTCCATTTCCACTGCAGCCTTTGCCTCTGAGAAGTAAATGGATACTGAGTGAGCCATCGAATATGCAAAATCGACACAACAGTTCAGACGAAAAATTCCTCGGTGTGTATGACTAACCGAAGGTCACCGGAACATGCGTCTTATCAATGATCACATTGATTCACAGTTAAAACTGGTCCCATATCTGTGTCAACATTGATGTACAAATGGTAACGGTGTCCTTGGTTCACGTGTCGATCGTATGTGATCAATGTCGACCATTTGGAACGCATGTTTACAATATGTATCGTGTATTGTGTCGCCTGCATGTAGGTTTACATCTGTGTGTGAAGTCGTAAGAACAAAGAAAATGTGGCCATAACATGTAAAAAATTGCTAACCCCAAAAGAGAGGGAAAGAATTAACCCCTGGTGCCCAAGCAATGTTTTTTGCATAATAAGATGACAATCCTTCCCTCTGTCTAATAATCCAGTCATACTGTAATACACAGATTACATTAGAATTCATTTAGTAGATGTTTTTGTCCAAAGCGACCTACAATAAGTGCATTCCACCATGAATATATTACTCAAAAGTCCAAGAATTAGTAAAGTACATAAACATTCATCAAATAGGTAAAAACCACTAGTAACTTACGACCTTGCCCCCCAACTTTCTTCACTTCTCAGTTGTGTTGTCTTCACACCAACTTTTGCAAAGACAAATTCTCCAAAATGCACACAATTTTAGGAGCATCATTAAAACCAAAAGCGAACTCGACAACTTCATGGAAACATTAAACTTCCTGTTTGAATCATCTTACAAAAGATATGTGTGTGTGTGTGTGTGTGTGTGCGCTTGATGCTGCTGTGCCAAAACTAGATCCATAAGATATTCAGAAATAGAAGTAAGAAGGGAAAACAATAGGAGTGAGGATATCAAAATTAGCTTTTGTTCACTTCACTCGCCTAAATCCATTTAATGACAGCAAAGACACTCGGGATGTCCAATCAACGAGTGCTGTGTTAATTGTTTTAGCATTGAATTATTCTCATGGGAACAATATACTGTGATCCCTTCACTGGAACAATAGAAGCAGTTTATTCCAGCAGTGGGGTATAAAGTGTAAGTGTGAAAATGCCCAGAGTGCTGCTGAGAGATTCTGAGTCTCACTGGTTAGCTAGCACAGTTATCAAAAATGTGAGAAGATCAAAACCAAGAATGGAACTTTTTCTATAGTATGGGAGGATGATAGGACGGACGGCATTAAGGGAAGTTCTGTCATTTTGACCCGGGAGCCAACCATGTGATAAAAAGTGGAGTTTAGTGGGACAATCAGGGAATTGAAGCTGAAGGCGTGAGGGGTGAGTCAGAGACAGGCAGAGCTCTGCCTGATGTTGAAACCAAACTCTACACGATGGGAGTTATTGATTTAATGTTCTCTTAAAAGGACAGTTGGATGGAGAAGGTCACGCCAAGGTTTTCACTACAGGGGAATGGAGACGCTTTTGACCTGTCAGATAAAGAGGCTCTGAGTGGGTACAAAAAGGCATGGCAGTCGTCTTAAGTGGAATCCATCCATGCTGAAACTCACTGGACTTAACCCCCTGCGGAGCGAGGTATGTGTCAAAACATCTGAAACATCTTTCAGGAGAATTTTACCAAGTCATGATGGGGGGCAGTGTATGAACCTCTCAGAGGGTCTTCAGACCTGCCATGAAGTCATGATTTAAACAACATGTAATTGTACCTTTTCCAATAATGACAAGGTAAACAGAGAAAAATGTCTGGGCTAATTGAGCAGAGAGCATTGCTTCGAGTTCAATCCTTACTTTTAAGGATCTTTTTGAGAATAATATGAATCAGCTGTTTTTTATTGACAAGCTGGGGGATTAAAAATTGTGTAACTCACATTAACACTGGTGCAAGAGGGAGAAACTATTTAAAATGTAATCAGTACTTATTATGTTTTCGACTCATGGACAAAGTTATACTTTGCAATAGCATTGCTGAAGGTTTTAGCCAACAACTGTCTATTTACACATTCAAGAGACAAGGAGCAACATTAGGTTTAATTTGGAGTCAGGTTTCTGGCCACCTGGCAAATCTAAGTCCAACACTCACTCACCCTTCTTTTTTTTTTTTCACTGAAAAAGGAACTGAGCAGTAAAGTTGTGGGCTGGAGACCAAAAGGAGTATGCCCAGGAACAAATTCCTCAGTAGATCTGAGGGAAACTACACGAGCTGGGATATAATTCACTGTGTCCATTACTAAAAGCAATCCCTTTCACATTGGTCTTCTCTTTTTTTTTAAACATTGCTATTATACAAAATATGGATTCATGTAGCTTTAAACACAGCACAGTTGGTTCAAAGTGTTTCACAGCACAGACAGAAAAACTGCACAAAAGAACATAACCTGATTTTTTATATATAAATTGGGGGAAAAGTCAAACAAAAAATTGCCATATAATGTATAATAAACTAGGCAAACTGTATAATATTCCTAAAGTCTTGGCCACTGGTCCACTTCACGAGAAAGACTTTGGCTGCTCAAGGGCACATTGACAGCAGCAGCTGAGGGAGAGTGACTGGTTCGATTGTGGGATTCGGTCCAGCGACCTCGCTCCAGTCACCTGAGCGTTCTGCCCCACAGAGGAGAATGCAGCAGTAATTGGCCACAGCCTGCCAGGGAGGAGTCGCTGTGATTCGGAGGAGAGAACACGCTGTGAGGTTTCCTTTCATGGTGGCCACGTTCCTGATTTGGCACAAGTCAGCCCGCAGGGAGGATGCAAACAGCTGGGACCGACGGACGGACAGACGGGCAGGCAGGCAGGCAGGCACGCACACCTCTATTCCCAGTACCCATGCTGACGTTCATTTTCCCACTTTGACATCCATGCTAGAATAAGAGTTTTCTTCTTTTTTTTTAAATTTTTTTGCTGAAATCAACATGGCAGACATAAATAAGATTCCAGGAATTGCACCATAAAGATTACTGTTCTGTGGAACATTTCTGTTAAATTATTTAAACGTTTAACTACAATTATGGGCTGACAATACATGACTCACAAGTGCAAGGAATTATCAATTTAATTTTACCTGAAGAAAACACCTATTGAAATCAAGAATCTCATTTATCAAGGGAGACCTGAACTGCTTTCATGTCCGTAATTGAGTCGAAAAAATGTAGTCATGCATTATGAACTATTATTTCAAGAAAGAGATTTAAAGTGACCAGGTGAGTTGAACAACTCTAAAGGAATAGTCTTCCAAGTCTTTAATTTTGGATATATAAGTACTTAATGGGAGGATTAATTGAGTGTCAAATCTTTCTGCAGATTTCTGCGAAAAGAAGATCTGAGAACACAAAATATTGTCCTGCATGATACAGATACAGTATAATGTATGGGAGCAGTCTGCCTTATGAAGGTGTGCCAATGGTGGCTTAAAATGTTCTTATGCCAAAAATGCTCATCTTAAGGCCTTGAGGCCTTCCCTGAAACATTGACAAACTAAAATGTCTTGGGGTCCAGTATGGATGTTTACTGTTGAAGTTTTGGCACACAGTTTAATGTGGTGGTCGCTGCCATTTAAAGCCGAAGGTACGGAATCCCCTGCGTGTAAACAAACCCGAGTTTGTACACCGGCGACACAAACAACAAGTCTAAATGTTATTTCTTCCATTATGTGAGCAGCTTGAGAGCCATGACTCTTATTCATGATTTGCATGACAAAGCAGGTGGAACTACTCCCACCTGTGTTAATGGTATTCCGTAAGTGTGAGTGAATGGCCACTACACCCGGCTGCTACTGTAGGTCGAGCGCTCCTTCAATTTTTCCCCGCCTCATGGTGGCGTGAGTGCAGGAGGATTAGCCCGTATTACAGACTCTTCTATGATGCTGTCTAGAGCGAATCCTTTTCTTTCCCCCCTGACAGTGCACTGGATTGTGTGCAACAAAACAACAGCAAAAAGCCTAGAAAGGACATCTGCCCTTGCAGGGAGTTATCAGATTTTATTGAGAGGACCATTAGCTTTTTAATTAGATGTAGAAGTAGGTACACGAGACAGTTATGCTGACCCCACAGAGCCGTTTAGTTAACAACTATTGCTTTCGGACCTTCATCGCGTCCCCGGGGATCATATTGTCACCTGGGTCCTCAAACGCCCTTGGTGCTTGATTAATCAATTGATGTGATTGAGTGACCTCTGTGTGTGAGACATAATGAGCTCCTGATTAAAATCGTTACAGGAGGGTTTTGGGGACACTGTCATTGCTCACAGGTCGCAGAGGTGCATAGATCGACTGTAATGCAACATTTTGTCAACCGGCCTGGAAATAATGCTAATGTCATCGAATCAAAACAGATCATCTTATTTGTACTTTTTTTTCCCCATACACACAAGCTATTTTTTTTTTTTTTTCAAATGACAGCATATAGAGACAGAGGGGTGCAGGCTATTGAAATTACGAAAATTCAGCTTTTTGAAATGATTGATCAGTTTAGTAGTTGTAGATTTACTTTTTTTTAATTTACATAAACCAAAGACGTGTTTCATTCTGCCAGCTGATAATTCAATGGTAAAACAGTTGTTTTATTTTATTTATTTTTCTTGAAATTATCCTTCTTGCTCCTCTCAGTTTTCTATAGTCTAAGGTGATTACATGAGATATTCATTCAATTACAGTATGCATGCATCAATCCACCCTTCACTTGCCCTGTTCAGTGTCACAGGGAGCCGACGTCACATTAACCACACATTGAGGCCACCCTTTGTTTTCATCTGAAGTCAAGTAAAGCCTGCTTAAGAGGGATTATTAGTAAGTGAGACTGACACTAGATAAAAAAGTGTGAAAAATTATTTAAAAGCTGAATTCATCCGCTCATAGTTCACATTAGCCCCATTAGATTTCAGAGGACACATTCCCGTTTAGGTGGTATTTTTCATGCAAACATTCAATAAGCTTCAGGCTCCAACCACTGAAATCTGGATGGAGATGGAAATTCAGAAGATAAGCACTTAAGAAAATGGATGGATGGTGTATTGGGCACATCATTTGCTGAAGAATGAGTCATGATGTGACTGGGCTTGTCAATCATAAAAAAATTAAATAATTACAGTTTGATTTTCTCATGTTTGATTTCATTTTTAAGTGCAGGTTTGTAAAGGTATTTAACAGACAAGCATTCAAAAGGTCAGTTGGTGTTTAATCTTTTAAGGTTCTTCAAGGAAAAGATACAATCCAAAACCATCAAAATGTAAATGTTAATTCTCAAAAAATTGTGTAGTAAAAAAAACTGTTGCCTGTTTGCCTAATCCAGTATAATTACTGCTCTTCATTAACCAAAACACACCCACATGGCACGTGTATTTTATATTTGAAGTACACCAATGTGCGTTGCATTTAGCCGCTTTGGGAGGGTTGTAAGACAGGGCCCTTATTTGCATGACCGTTTGATCCAAATAAAAAAAGTTGTATGTTTTGGTGCAGAACAATCACGTGTAGGTGTCCACACTGGTGCACCCCCCATTGCTTTCAAACGCAGCCAGAGTCATTTTTTTTTCTGGAAGCAGGCAAGCAACCGCCTGACATGTAGCTGACCGCTGATTTAAGGAACTCTTCTGGGACAAAATCACAACGTTCTTGAACTAACCTTAGTTGTGACTTCCACAGTTGCTGCACAGAAATCCAACATATAAATGATAAGTTTTAATGAAGCTACCGAGGCAGCCTCCAGGGGACACTTCTCCAAAACTGTTTCTGTTGAGGCTGACATCTTTCCAATTGCCCTGCTCCAGTCAATACATTACAGTGTGGGTCATTGGCCACAGACTACATCAAGCTCCATCAGTTTCAAGAGTGGCTCTGCCGAAAACTTTGAGGTACTAAAAAAAAAAAAAAAAAAACGAGAAAGGTGGACAAAATGCAATAATGAATTTCCCGTTTGGCTTGTTTTCAGACAGATAGTCACATGCTTTTTACAGGAACAAGATAATGAAAACAAAAGTTATTCACGTGTGTAAGGAGTCATTTACATTCTCAGATCATCACACTTACTGTAAAAAGAAGTGACTTTATTGGCTGTGCAGTCATTTCTAATGCCAGGACATTTGACAGACTGAATCTTCCTACCCAACAACCAAACCTTCCTTACAAATTGGATATTTGGTATTTCTCATTTTACTGCATAGCTGTGTAATGATTGATTTCATTAGAAACACATTTGTAACTGTTCATTTAAATATTACAAAAACACTTTTTATTACTTTAATTAACTAAGCTTAGTATAATGCATCTTATCTCTTCTAAATTTACTAACAGGCATTTTCTTTATGTTTAATTCTGGTTCAGATATTTGCTGAATATATTCTGTCCATTCCTGAATTCAAACAGGCATCATATTGGAAAACTCATGCTGCATTTGTGACTGTCTGTTCCAGAGAATTTGTTGGATTTCAAACTCAATTTTCAATGATCATCAAAGTGATGTATATTAAGTAACTTCTTAATCAGATCCATGAGCTCGAAAATGTCTGTAATAACAGTCAATTGTATCTCCTTCATCCCCAAAAGAAAATTCTTCATTCACCAATGGTAACTGCTGGCACGTCATATTCACACATATGTACGAAACAGCTTAAAATTCTTTTATAATTTGAGTTAAGTCATACTCACTTTCCCTTGTTTCATTCATATTTTTGTCATGGAAATGCTTTTTTTGTTGTTGTTCAATGCTTTTGAGCCTTACAATCATGTTAAAATAAAATAAAAAATTTATACATATATAGGAATGCGTATAAAATTGAATTGCTGGATTTGAAATATCAATCCAAAACTACATTTTAGCCAAAAGTATGTTTGAACTCAATTGATCTTTTCACTTTTAAACCTTTATCTCTTTTAGTAAGTTACTTATATTGTGTCTGGCCGTCACATCAACAGAGACATGCATTTACCCCTTCTCTAACCCCCCGTCACTTGCTTGAATGCATTTCAACCCTTGACTTGCTCTAACATACCATTACGGATGAGGAAGGAAAGAGGATTTCCTAACTGAATGATGTCAAAACTGTTTTTTTTATTTTTTGCTCGATCAAGAAAAGCCTGGAAGCAGCTTTCATGCTTATGTCTACCAGTTGACATCTTTACCACACTATGGTTCACGAGTTGTTTTGAGGATGGTTAATACACATGTATCAGGCACTATCTGATTATCACTCCATTGCAGCTTTCCATTACTCAGTGGCACAACAAAAAAAAGAAAAAGTCTTCACGATCCCCTGACGTTTCAAGTAAGTGCGGTATCAGCAAAAAACGCTGAACTAAATATACTGTGGTATTGATCGGTCACGCATTAGCATTTTAGTAGATTAAGTGGAAAACTGTGGGGGTGTTCAGTTTTTCCATACCGCCATCAAAGTGTCAGTCATCAATCTCTCCGCATGTGTACACACGCAATTTTGGAGGAGTAAATGAAGACAATGAACTGTCAAACACCATCATTCTGACACTATCATATGTGGTGCAAAAGGATGACATTAACAAAAAAACACTCTTTTTGGTTTGAATTAGAAAACATCCAGGTAAAATGCTCACACAGCACGGTAAAAACATGGCAGCAATACTGCAACTGCAAGGAGTCCAAGTGAAAAAACAAACTGAATATCCCAAGACACCAGTTGTGTTCTGGTAGTTATGAGGCTCTTTACAGCAGTGAAGATAGATTGAGGAAACAGTAGATGCCAAAGGAAGTGAACAGTCAGTCCTAAACCGAATGTCTGCTATTTGTAAATGCACTTGCAAACACAACAGGGAGAACTGCTACCCAGAAACAATTCTCCTACAATTGAAAGATGGCTGATGCAATTCTTAATAGATAATTGATATTTTAAACTTTCTGTGAAATAACAATAGTAAATGATTTTGCCTCTTTTTTGCATTATCATCATTGTCCAACATGTTTGTCATCTTGTCAAATCAAGCTGGTTTCTTCAGTCATGTTGTCAAGATTCTAAACTTGGTGTTGAATTATAATGTAATACAAACTAATTTATCCTTTAAGAATTTATTTTCTAAAATATTATCTATAAGACATTTGTATGAGTATGTACATATATCACTATAACACTCAAATATTTTACCCTGATTTATGAATTGAAAACACAGTAATGATAATAATGGTTGTTATTATTATTATTATTATTATTATTATTATTATTATTATACTATGTTCAAAGACGCATCATATATGTTAAAAACAGAGAAAAGCAAATAAAAGCACATAAGAAATATATGACCCACTTCTTGTCTGGTATATTGCTGGTATATTATCTGCCTAGGTCAGATGCAACAAGCAAACAATGAAATCATTCTATCAATACATCTCCACTAATAATGATGATAATAATCAAACAACAGTGGCCATTGAAGGATAAGTTAGGTTTATTGATTATACCAATTGCTAATAAAACAATTACACAGTTTAGAGATGACGCATCCCCATAAGGAGCCTCCATGATGTTCCCCTGAGAACATATGAAGAATGTGTGCACAGTTCTTTTAATATTTCCTCACCATACACTAGAAAACCAAACAACAAAGACCCCATAATGAAATCCATCGGGAGAACAGGAGGTCCTCAGGTTAAGGTCCCATCTCAACTTTGACCTACTTGATCTCAAACAGACAGACATAAAGGATGTGAGCAAGCAAGGAGAAATTAAAAATGCATAGCACTTAAGAATGAAGGCTACAAGCAGTTATTTTGGTGAAGGTCTTATTAAACAGGAAAACATAATAGAGCAGTGGACTGTTGTTCAAAAATAACTATCAATGGTTGTGCTTTAAAGGGGTCATATTATGCTCCAGGCACCTTTTCAGCCTGCCTCCACGTATATTTGGTTATCTGGGGTGTCTGCCAGCCCACGAAGAATGAAAAGAAAACAATGAGTCGTTGATTCGTGGTTTGGGTTGATCGTGCAGACGGTCTGAAAACGAGCCATTCACAGCCCGGGCGTCAAGTGACGTAAGTTGACTCCTGCTACTGGGACGACCACGCCCCCAACCTGAGCAGCACCTCCCCCCTTGAAGTGCGGAAAAACAGATCGCAGCTCCCGGCGTTCGGTCGCGGCTCCCGGCTGCTGGCTGCCGGTCGGTCGCGGCTCCCAGCTTGCGGCTGCCGGCGGTCGGCCGCGGCTCCCGGCTGCTGGCGTTCGGTCGCGGCTGCCGGCGGTCGGTCGCGGCTCGCGGCTGCCGGCGGTCGGTCGCGGCTGCCGGCGTTCGGTCGCGGCTCCCGGCTTGCGGCTGCCGGTGGTCTGTCGCGGCTCCCGGCGGCTCCCGGCTTGCGACCGGCGGTTGGTCGGTTTGCTTGCGGCTGCCGGTCGACCGCAGCTGCCGGTCACGGCTCCCGGCTTGCGGCTGCCGGCGGTCGGTCGCGGCTCCCGGCTTGCGGCGTTCGGTCGCGGCTGCCGGCTTGCGGCGGAGCTCGACTCGCGGCCGGGATGTCGTTAACGTTCTATCGCCCAGCCCCTTGTGCTCTGTGTGTAATTATGGAGAACGTGTTCTGGGCCTCCCGGGTCTCTACGTCGTGTATGTGCCTTGTTACGTGCGACTGTTGTCATTGCAGCAGACGAGGGGAGGAGCGAGGAGGAGCTTTGCGGAACACGAAGGGAGGGGGGCGAGGAGTGAGCAGGAAAGTACTGGAATCGACCATAGTCTCACAGGGCTGTTTATACAGAAAGAGGAGGGTGCTGTGTGGCTTGATCCTTGAGGTGTTTTGACATGGAATGGCAAAGACATGTAGTTCACACACCTGAAAACCAATGTAACTTGTGTAAAAGGGGGCATAATATGGGCCCTTTAAAAAAAAAATCTCATCAAATTTGGTACCTTAAAAATTGCCTTAGTATGCTGGTCAACAATTACTAAATATTGTTTCAGTAAAAGGCATCAAGAACTTAATCAGCATTTCATTATTCACTTCTACACAACATTGACATGCTGAATTAGAGCTGTCCCAAATGATTATTTTTCAAACGATTAATCTAGCGATTATTTTTTCGATTAATCAACTAATTTAATGATTCATTTTTCTGAGGCCCACCTTGCGCCTGACCCCTTGCGCCTGTAAACGTGGTCCGATCCCCGCCCTGGCGACGCAGTGCGGTTGGAGCGCACTGAGGTCAGTCCGCCCCGGTCGAACAGTCGCGCCAGGGGCAGGAGGGGGCCCCGTCCCGAGCTGACGGAGGCCAGCGGAAAGTGAAGGCGCAGAAAGTACCAAGTCCACGGCCCCGGGAAGTGGCGAGCTCCGGGAGAGAGGGCGCCGTAAAGCTTCGCCCCGAAACCTTTCCAAGCCGACCCAGAGCCGGTCATGTTTTTTGTTTGTTTGTTCGGTGTTCGTGCTGCAGCTCGCGCTGCTGCCACTGCCGGTGCTATCACTTGCTGCCGCCATTGTTGTTGTTTGATTTCTTCTTCTTCCTTTCTAAACTATGGCGACTAGCTTTTTGGTGCATTACTGCCACCACTGGATTGGAGTATGGGACCAGAGTTAATCTATTTGTTTGGGGCGATTCGTCGACGAATTTATGTAGTCGATTACGTCGACGACTCGTCCCAGCCCTATGCTGAATATATACTTGCATAAAGGCGGTGATCACTGTCTCCATCAGGTAGATGCAATGGAAGCATCAGTGCTGACTGAAATGTCGGACGAGACTCCCAGGCAATTGCATTGATATTATTAGATGGATGTGCTGGTAATGATTTACATCCAGTGCTAACTTGTAATGGCAATTCAGGAAATAACCTTTATATAGCTTTACAAAGTGATGGATGGGCATGTAGTGAATCAGCCTTTGATAAATTATCGTGAAAACCTACTTAATATGACATGATGCCCATATTCTTCACCAAGAGTGACTGGTAACACAAAGGGTGGAGCAGAAATTTGTTACGGTAGTTTCAGGAATTCAACTCCTGGATGACTGAAAGATTACAGATTTAAAGAAAAGCAAAAGTGCCGTATTGAACAACATTAAAGCTGTCTGCTAATTTACATAATGCTAGCTAAGTTGTGTCTAAGGACCAGGAGGTGGTGAATAAGTGTTTGAAGCGGGGTGCGGAGGCTTTGCTGGCAACTCCCTGTTCAAGGTCTACATTTTACTTGACATCGCTGGGGCTGCAAAGCGGAAAGCTATCAAGCCTAACATGGCGGCTCCAGAATGGGCCTCCAGATGGCTTTGGACCAGGAGGACTGAGGCTGGCTGACCACTGAGAACAAATTGGCTATAACTAAGGAGGCAGTTGACAGCATAGCAGCCAGGGCGGGAAGGGATAGCAGCCCAGCCTGCATCTTCCATAAGGAAGAACCCGACCCACAGAGACACATTGAGGCCAGACTTGGTGCTATCATCAGTCTCTTCAAAGCTGGTGCTCCTTATACAGTTGACAGTTCCCTGGGAGTTCCCCTGGCTTTGGATGAGGCGAGTTAATCAATTGGCCAATGCCTATGGGAAACGAGCTAGGGTCTGATCAGCACAGTAGACAAGTCTGGCCTACCAGTTAAGTTTAAGGCTTTGATTTACAACTCCATTTGGAATCACTGGGGCTTCAAAGAGGAAAGCCAATCGACACCAACATGGAGGCTATAAAGAGGGCTTTCAAGTGGCCTACGATCATGAGACGTGATCCATTGGCCCATGCTGCTGGGACACCAGCAAGGGTCTGAGCAAATCTGCCCGGGTTACCTGAGTAAGGATGTATGATGTCGAAAGACCCCAAATACCCATTGACCTCGAGGATGTATTTTTGAAACTGTTGACAAGCCCACAGCAAAAAGCATGTGCAAGTGTTGGAGTAACGGTTTCACAATTGACTTTTATTTGTCATTTCCACATTCTTGCCATAATCTTAACCATGCCCTAGTTGCCCTATACAGACTAATGAAATGATACTTATAAACAAATATTTTAAAAATGTCACTGAACATAATACAGGATTTTGTAACATTGTCAAATGTCAACATTTTGTCTCCTTGTGACATGAAAAAAATATGCACCAAAATTGATAAGATTCCTAAAAAGTGTTGCTTTTTCTAAAAAGCAGTTGAGGATTAAAAAAAGCAGTGTTAAAATGAATAGTTGTGCAAATCAGTCAGTAGCTTCCAACCAAGTACTCACTTTGAGTATCACAATGTCTGCTGTGTCCTTATTTCCAAATGTGGGTGTTCCTGTCATGATATGTATCAATCTTGCTTTATAGAGGTAAAGTAACGCTGATATGAAAAAAAATGTACATCCTTTTCTCGTAGATATCATTGGACTGGCCATGCTCATTTGCATACTGCAGAGAGTGTTGCAATGACAGCTTTGAGTTATGACAGTAGAGTTGGCATTCCTGGAAAAGAGACAGGGTATTCAGCAGTCTGAGGTTTAATGGAATCCCAGTAATCAGATCCATTTGATGCATCCACAAGGCCTGTAGCCACTGAGACAGGAGGAAGAGCACCTTAAAAATGAATGAACTTGAAAATGAGAAGGTTAACATGATTTATGCTGAAACATAGCAGGGGCAAAGCTCATTGAGATGATGAGGAGCGCCTGTGGAATTCATTTGTTCAGAGCGACATCCGGCAGGGTGGAATGCCATTCATCTTCATCTGTCTATTGTCTTCCAATCTGTGAATGACAGGAGAGCCACCGCCGTTTGTATGCTTATGATTCTGCTTGCCATATCAGGGCCTGACACTCATATAGCAATATTCTGTCAAATAGAAACTTGGCAAGTCCTTTGACTGTATGATGGTATATGTAATAACTTCAAGCTAGAGAGCCAAACTCACAGCTAAGGTGAAGTTTTTGACTAATGATAATTTGGAAGTGAATAATTTATGCACCTTACCTAGATGACAACCGGTATTAGGTAGCATGCATATAGTACATTCCGTTTATATTTCAAATTGTACAAATACATAGACTACAATCACTTGACTAATTGGGCTAAAGTCACCTAGGAAATATTTGTTTAACAAGCATTTGCATTTAGAACATCAACCTGCTCTACGCTCAAACTTTTATACATACCGACCCCTTGGAGATGACCTGCACAATCACAGGCTCTACATCAAACCTTAATTACTTAAAAAATGGTACATTCCATTTAGCATCCTTATATCCTCTTTTTTCTCCCTCGAGTCCCACCTACATGAGATGCGAGGAGAGGTAGTGACACGAGGAGCAAGAAAAGGAGGACGAATAAAGGTAAATGGGAGAAACCCAAATGTTTGCTGTATGTTGGAAAATTTTTCAGTGCTTCAAGTTGTTGGTCTACTGGAGTACCGTTGATGCATGACATACTACACACATATAGGCCCAATACATCAGCACTAATGTCATTGATACCCACTCCTGGTATTTGAATCAGTGATTGACTCTGATATCAGTATCCGAACGGTGCACCTCTAACAGTTAGAAACTCTACATTGTGAAGACTGCAGTTTGCAACATAGTGTTCCCCAACCATACCAGGTCTTTACTTAACCCAGGGTTAGGTAGCTTCCACTAGTTTAAGTGGGATGCTTTGTCATACAACACTGGTCATCTGTGTGTGCCAGCTGGGTGGAGGGGAAGAGGAACCCTAGTTCAACCAATCAATTGCTATGAGTGTGCATTCAGAGTAGAGGCCAGTCTTGGTGGGATATGCATATTCAGTGCCATTCACTTCTTCAACAAGCGCCTCTTTGTTGACATTTGCACCTCATCCTCCACCCTTGTTTATTAAGAACAAAGTGGCTTTTGATTGTGACTGCTTCTCAAGGCACTGACAAACAAACTAAAATGACTGCAGAAGCAAGAGCTAAAGGGATATTAAATGAGATCTGGCAAGAGTTATAGGACCTGCATTGATGAATAATTTGTATTATTTGATTCATTTGTTGAATAATGCATTATGCCGTTGTTTTCTCCAATATCAGCACTAGCATTGTTTTTTACTTTACAAAGAATCAGAGTGACAAGACGAGCGCTGTGGAACTTTAATAAACTTCGATGTCCCACTCATCTTTGCGGTTTTGCTGACTTCCTTCTTCCTCTGTAGTCATTTCATCACTCTCACTCCCTTAGATGTTTTTTTTCTCAGCTACGAACCCATTTTCCTTGCACTCAATACGTCTTTCCCATTTCCAGCATCATGATGCCACCGACACATGAAATGGCCTTGGATAGCATGCAATTGGCACAATAACACTGAAATGGGACAATAAACCTGCAGGCTCTGCCTTTATTGACAGTTCATTTTGGTACAGTGAATGTGTAACATAATTCTATTTGACTCATAAGATTACAGATAAGGGTGATTATGTGTGTTTCCCATTTTTGCAGTGGTTGGATTGTGACGCTGAATTAAAGACAAAGCTTTCGCTTGTCATGTGCTCAGGGTGAAACCAAGTTCATGTGTTTGAGAGCATTCAAACCTACAGTGGATGAAAATATATTATTATTACAATTAATTGGTGTTCACAAAAAATTGCATTTCACTTTCTCCATGTTTTTGAAGTTGCTAAAATTTTGGTTTTGGAAATATGGAAGATTTACCTACATTTTCAAATATTTTTTTTAGCAAAGAATCCCAGAGCAAGTATGATCATGACACGCATGGCACACTAGCTAAAGCATTACCAAAATTGGTCTGTAACACCGAATATCTACACCTCCTTGAATGAAAATGAATTAATACAAATTTATAAATAGTAAAATTAATATAATATATACAATATGAATGTGATGACTATATCTGACATGTGAATCTGACTTTGGTTCATATAGGGTTTCGGGTCTGCAAACATCATCCACCTTCTCTGAGACAACCTGACTGGGGTTCCTCAGATTTCAACTTCTTGTGTCCATTTGGTACAAAACCAATTTCCAATGGTTCTGCCTGCTTGAGCACAAGCCATCTTGAAGCTCTTTCAGCTGTGGTTGATGGCTCTTTATATTTTATTTGCCATGATACACAGAGCACTGAGTGCTCAAAAGGACTGAGCTGAGAAGACTGTGCATCCAACTTCCACTGCATCATTAATATCAATCTTAAAGCCATCTTTTAAAAACACTGCTTCTTCATTAAACGGTCTGGTGAAATGTGAAAAGAGAATTGATGTCATGTGTTTATGATTTTTTTTTTTTTTTTTGCCAGGGTCTTACACTGGCTGTTTATTAATATACTACTTAACTCTTACTAAACCAATACATCCCATCAAACCAAATGAATGTAACAATGAAGCTTAATTGAGCTATTTTTGATCAATAGAGGACAGAGGACAAAACTTCCTTACAGAAACACACTCGCAGGATGTATCATCAGCTTATCAAATTTGATGGCATATTATAAATGACTGTTTACGAACAAACAAGCAGACAGAGCACAACATGAGTATGCGTTGAAGTTTCTCTCCATCATAGTAACAGCAATACTGCACTACAGTCCAGGTGGCGGCTAGAAAACCAACACAGTTAGCTAAAAGATGTATAAAACTGCAGAGTTGTACATATGCCACACACTCACACACAGCACACACACTAGTACCTGCTAACATCAATATCCTCTGGGTGTCACATGCAGCTCACTTGTGAGCAGAATGTGTGAGGATGAACATGCTATAGAGCCTGGCTTGCAGATCTGTAAGCCTGCTAGTGTGGACAGGTTACTGCGTTACATGTGACTGAATTATGAGCAGGGTCAAATATGGCTGGGTACACAGACCATGTACAGTATGCGCTGTTCCCCAGGGCCTGACTGAGCATGGACTGCTGTACTACATGTGCCAAAAGGGTTAGGCATATGGAACAATGACTGGTGGAGATAATGTCCTCCAGGCGTCACGCATGCCTGTGTTCTTGTCCTGAATAATGGTCGAGTGTGACCCTATGTGGACAATGAAAGATGAACGCATGACTTTGATCGACATGTGTTCAGGGATAGCTATTCTAGTGTGCTTTAAAAAAACATTGAGCTGCGCATCAGTGACAGGGAGAGCGTGATGTATGGTTGACCTCTGTGGGAAGTCATTTGGATGTATGTGCTTTAAAAGCAGATTCATTTGACCTCTAACCTACATGTCATTTATGTTATGGATTCCACTTATCATAGTGCTGAGGTCTTTGGCAAATGTGTGGGTTTTCCTTTGTGCTTTTGCATGTAGATGTTTGTTTTTGTCGGTTGAATTTTTTGTGTGATGTGCATGGGATTACCTCTGCCTCCAGTGGTCATGAAACCTCAAATTCAGTGTCTCTTTGCCTCCAGTGTATTATGCTGACTCCCTATTAATCAACCATGGCCTCGTCTTCAGAGAAATAGACACAAAACTAATTTTCAGTGTCAGTTCAAGAGGAACAGATCTACAGCAAAGCTCAGACTCAAAACCAGCTTTTCCCAACATAAGCAGTTATGGCATTTTAATTTCTACAGATCCTAAGCAGAACGGGCAAAAACAAGACAACAATATTTATGCATTACTTTCATCAGTGTCGCTTGAGAAGAATATTATTTTCAATCGAAAATCCTTGAAGCCTCTCACAGGGGTCCTCATGAATCAGTGTGATAACAGCTTGAGAAGTGTCCAAAGATCAGCTGTATCTAGAGAAAAGTCTCAAAGTCAGAAAAGGATCTGCGCTTGCATGAGCATTGCCTTTTATTCAAAAAGTAAGGGGAAAAAATAAGCTTTTTTTTCATGAGCCTAGTCTGCTTTGAGTCTGTTGTTTTGATCTCTTTTTTAGCTTTCAGATCATTAAATTAAGTGTTCAGGTGACCTCAGTCAACATCTCGCACTGAAATTGTAAATGCTTATGCACATTGGGCGGAGGAGGAGAGGTAGCAAGGTCATACATTTTGGCTTCAATCTAGTCTCAATAGGAGTTTGAATAGAAAGCTAATCTTGATAAATGTCACATAATATATATAGAAGAAGATAATCAGGTGATATTGTCAAGCTGAGTGAATAAATTACATTTTTTTACTTTGTCGAAAAGTATGACATTGTGCCATCCCGTCACATGCCAGCTGAGGTATGTCAGGTATCCGTTAGCCTCTGGCGTCCTCCCTTTGGAGGTATTCAGGTACAGCCAGCAGGGAGCAGACCCTGGAGTAGACCCAGAACACAGTGGCTTGCCGGCACTGACAACCTAGGAGGAGCTGAATAATTCTACACACCTCATCCAAAATTGTCTCGAGGGGGGGGGTTCAAGGCCATGGTGGCCCAGTGGTAACAACCGTTGTCACCTCAAACCCTCGCGGCTACAAGGTACCAAGTTCAGAACCTGTTTTTTATCTGTGTGCATTTGCCTCTGTTAGTCTCCCCCACACACTGCAGATAAACACAGACCTAACATCTGTGATATCATGGTGGTTTCTCAGGGGCCATTGTGAAAATCAAACCACCACATATGTCAGTTACCACTGTTCACTAACTTTGTCAGTCTTGGTTTAATTAGGGACAACAGGTAACAACGACCAGGTCTGACTCCATGAAGCTATTAGACTATTAGTCCTGTGTAGGTTACTTTGTTAAAAAAATGTCTTAAGATTTTTGTGCTGTGTCCTGTGCTTACCACAGGCTTTCTGCCATTTGAAGTTCTAAAGGGAGTGAGATAAAAGACCAATAAGAAGTGAATTGCTTTTCATGCTAGCATTATTCATTGAGCTTGTGGATTCAGCAAATCACTCCTTTTCCAGGTGGGATTCTCACTGTGCAGACACCAGCAGACAAAATTTAATCTGTTTTTTACTACCACTGGGCAGATGGTTCCATGGGAAAGAAGCAACGCAAATTTGAACTGATCTCAATGTTTTTTCCATTTACTCACTTTGGGAGGGCTGTTTCAAAACTGTCTCTGGAGAAACTGAACATCCCGTTCGGCAAGCTAAACAGCTTGCCTTGCAGACGAGGCATTGTTGAAGCTCTGTCTATGATGACAGGCAACCAGTGTGACTGCAGTAAAGTGTTCTCAATATGTTGAAGTGGAAACTGTGACAGTGAGATTTCAGAGCACTAAAGGCATTGCCACAACAAAGACACCAAAACACTTGAAGATGCACTTTGGTTGTAAAAAAAAATAAGAAAGAAAAATTAAAATGAGAAATATCCCTTTGGGATATTCAATTATTTCCCAGAGGGCATTGGGACCGTCATGGAAGCTCACAGTATTTTCAGTATTTAGATTAGGGCTGAACGATGAATTGCGTTTGCGATAATATCGCGCGATTTTCTAACCACAAGGGACGCGATTACGCGGTCACGTGATAAACGAGCGAGTGGAGCACTCGGTTCCAAAACAAGCATCAATCACGATGCACTGACCTGCTGTACAATGTCTTCACGCTCAAAAGGACAGTCGGAAACTGATACAGCGGAGACTTTAGTCTAGAAGAGGAACAGCACGTCGGTTTTAAAAAGGACGATGCTGCGCAGCGTCAGGTGTTGTGCAGAACATGCCGCACTACCGTTGCTACTTCACGGGGCAACACCACCAACCTGTATCAGCGCTTGGCACAGCGCCACAGTGGCTACATGACGAGTGTACGTCAACTATCAGTGACAGCAGTGACGAACACAGAACCACACGAGAGTTGTTTGAGACTGTTACTCCGCATGACAATGTCTTACGTGGCACCGTGAGGTGACGAACACCACAACTACTCCCTCGTTAAAGACACAGACTGCTAACAGAGAGAGCTCTCTCCCCTTCTCCTCTTCACCACATCTCACTCTGTCTGTGTGTGTGCGTGCGCTAATTATAATCGCAAATCGAATTGCAATCGCAATTTCTGTTAAAAAAAAATCACGATTCGATATTTTCCCCAAATCGTTCAGCCCTAATTTAGATGACTTCAATGCTTGATGAGGTGTCAGAATACTCACAAGCTGCAGATATCAGTAAGTGCTGTTTTCTAGGATGTTACTTCTTAGTTTGACCCAGTTTTCAACTAGTCCTGAGAGGCCATCTTTAGTTTTCACTGTTATAAGAAGAGGAACATTTTAATTGATTGGGTTTTTTTGTTTGTACCACTGGGTGTTGGGAAGCCTCCGCCACGAGAGTGGTTTGGTAGTTCTGTTTCTCTCCAAATCCCACAATGGAAACAAAGTCCACAAACAAAAAGAGAAATCAATGGACTTTCTTTGGCAGCTTTGAGAGAGGTGCTTAGCATCACAGAGTGTTTGCCTGAGGTGAACATCCCAGAGTGTATTATGGTGTTGCTCCATTGCCCTGTTCACATCCGCAAGCTGTTCTAAAACCCATTTGAAGTGAAGCACACAGGGTTTTAACAACTATCAGCACTAGTGTGAATAACGTCCTAGGGCTCTCTCGCTCTATTTGGCCATTGAAATGGCTTCTCGCCGCAGTTGAGCATCTATATATTCCAGTGTTTTAAGAGCAGTGTTTACGTTAAGGAAAGGTGCTTCATCCAGCACTGCACACTGAAGTAGGGGTGGGTATTGGCAAGGACTTCACGATACGATACGCATCACGATACATGGGTCACGATAGGATTATATTGCGATATATTGCAATATTCCACATAGTTAACTGAAAGCAGCAGACAAATTGAGTCAAAACAATGTATTTAAATGTATTTCTCCATTCTTTAATAGCACTCTTGCACTTTAACTGAAAGCACTGCAGTGGACACACTGTCATTTAAAACAAGAAAATAAAGTGCATATGCACAGGAACTTAACATAGAACTGAAATGTATAACATAGTGCATATCAAATATATATATAATCTATAATATTAAATATATATAACCCTATATAAACAAAATGAATGGAACAAACAGTCAGTATGATGTAAACATAGAACATGTAGTCCAACCCTTGAATGGATACATTGGCAGGCCTACTTTTTCAGATTTTGGTTTAGGAACGGAATCTGATCAAGATGGTCTGGGGAAAGTGCACTCCTCTGTGCTGTGATAATGTCCCCTGCAGTAGAAAAAACTCTCCAAAGAGACGCTAGTCCCCCGGATACACAGGTATCTCTTTGCAACGTGTGACAAGAGAGGATACTCGCTCTGATGATCTTCCCACCAGTCCAGTGGATTGTTCACAAGTGGCAGGGGAGCTTCCTCCTTGTATCTTGCCATCTCCACCTTTGCCTGGTCCTCTGCGGTTTTCAACTTCTTTTCAGCACCTGCAGGAGCGGTGGACAACACAATAAGTTAATATCAATAATTTCACAACAAAGTGTTATTCATCATTTTTTATATTTTTTCAGAATTTCAATATACATTATTTATTTGCAGCATCAGTCACAGTGACTTCATGCAGCACCCTTTTATAATAGGGTACTAGGGAAGTTCAATTTGTTCAAGCAGAACACAATAGATTTGCCATGTTTGTTTTTCAGACATGTTTGCATGATGGGAAATCATGGGCTCTCTTTGTAGTTTTCCCAGTGGCCTTTAAAGTATTATCACACTAACCTGCAGCATATGTTTGACCAAGTAGGTCAGCTAGAGAGCAAGAATGCCTGGATCTCTTGAACGGTACTGCAGAGATGTCTTCTTGCACAGGACCTTGATTGCTATCCTCGTCGTCTTCTGGCAATACAGTGGTGCTACAACTGATAGTGCTGGAGTTGTCTCCTCTGACATAACAAGTGTAGCTACAATCATGGGCTTCATAGCAGTGACTACTTCTTCGGCAGCTGTTATGCCTGACTCGCTTAAGGTGCAGATCTCCTTCTCTGTCTTCCTCACCTCAGCTGAGAGGAGGGCAGCATGGGTGGCTGGCTGTTGCTCCAGGAAGCGCTGCATCATGTCATGAGCACTGTTCCATCTCGTAACAACGTCAGCGAGCAATTTGTGTTGAGGCAGATTTAGCAGCTTTTGTTTTTCACGCAGAACATGGCTGGCTGTGGTGCTGCGTCTGAAAAAGCTGGTTATTCTTCTCACTCTTCCGAGCAATCGTGCAACTGGTGTTAGCTTCAGCGCGCGCTGTGAAGCCAGATTTAAGGTGTGCGCTAAACGTTTTAAATGTAGCATACCACCTAGCTGCGCTGCGATGGTCATGTTTGACGAGTTGTCAGTGACTATGGCCGGGTCCTTGCTTGTTATGTCCCATTCCTCCAATGCACTTTCAACAGCTCGGCGGTGTTACTGCCAGTATGACTCTCATGCATTGCCCTCGTCTGCAAAACATGAGAAATAAGTTTCCACTCCTGATCGATGTGGTGCGACGTGATTGTAACATAAGACTCAGTGGCTCTCGATGTCCAACCATCGCACGTAGGGGCAACTCTTTCTGCTGAGCCAAGAGATGTTTTTACTACTTGCTTCACTTCTTAATACATCCTTGGCACAGCTACCTCCGTTATGTGTCTGCGAGTGGGGATCACATAGCGCGGCTCCATGGTGTTGACCATGTACCTGAAGCCGGTGTTTTCAACCACGCTATAGGGGCGCAAATCATGACGAATTAAAAGCACCACCGACTCCGTAATCTTCACAGCTCGAGATGAGGTAGAGGAAAATTTGTTTGTGGTATCATCCAACGTAGTTTGCCTCGGGTCGACAGGTTTTGGTTGTTGCTGTAGCGTTATTATGTCTGCATGGCGTCTGACGAGGTGAGTTCGCAAGTTGGTTGTGTTACCTGAATATTTTACGGCAGCGTGACAGAGCTTGCAAATTGCATTTGCTTTATCCAGGTCGATGCTCCCTGGTTTGTTTTTGAAACCGAAGTGCACCCACACATCGGCTTTATATTTTGAAGGCGCCGTTCTTATATTATCAGCCGACATGCTGCCTCCATTTCTCACTCTGCCAGAAACGGCACCCGGCAATTCGTGCCAACCAGCCGCACTGCGACACCAACAGGAGCGGAGGCTGTAATTCAGAACCCGTTTAAAACATGATATTTTTCTTCCTTCAAAATACTGAGTTTTGGAGCTGGAAATTGATGTAGTATATCACGTAAATAAATATCGCGATATAGTGCCGTATCAATTTTTTAGCACAGCCCTACACTGAAGCACCATCTATAGTTTTCAGCTCATCCCTTAACCCTGCGTACTGTTGAATCCACAGACTATTGATTTATCAGTTTGCACCGGAAAGATCACTGCAGAGTGGGGAAAAATTACACATCACTGATGATATTATAGTTATTTTTCCCCCCTTTCCTTTTATTCTTTCTGCTCACCACCGACAGAGACGTCAAACTTTCATTGTCGCCCTGGGTTGAACTACGATTCAAACACTTCCTCTGTGTGATTGAGGAGCCTCATAAAGTGCACACATCTTGGTTGCATCCCTTTGGTCCTTTAGAAACGTCTCTCTCAGCAGGACGGTGGAGGGTGTAATTCACTTTACAATATCAAATAATCACCACTTGTGATTCTTGTCTTCTGGCTAACTCGTCGGGCCTCGACTTTATGGCTTTTAAAAGCAGCAGTGAGCTGCGAGGAGACAAGCTTTCACAGCTGTGGCCTGAAGGTGGTGAGCCCCAAAATGAAGCTTTGCCTCCAGGTCATTGAGCAATAATGAGTGTTATCAAGCAAGTGCCAGAAGACAGGTAACGCTGGTGGAATTTATGAGAGGCCTTGCAAGATGACCCTAAGCAGGACCAGCCATTCTTCACTGGAGACAGGGCTAAGGCTAGGAAAAGACTAATATGGCAGGATTGTGATTAAAAAGGCCCTTGTTTTTATAGGCATTGGCACCAACAAGAGAGTAAGTATTAATCAGCTCAGATATAAATTGTAAAAACTCAACACTTCACTGATTACTGTACTCAAGGTGATCTCCATGCAGGAAAAGTATCCGTTTGGAAAAAACAAAAAAAAACAGGGGTTTGGAGTACATGTTATTTAAAGACATCTGTGTTTCAATTACATGAAAAGAGAAATGCGATTCTAATTGAAATGAGTGTCTTGATCGCATGGCAGTGCTTGATGAAAAAATAATCAGGAAATCATCAAAGACATGTTTCCTAGGGGGGAGCATGAATGTCTGTACAAAATGTCTTGTCATCCAATAGTTGTTAAATCATTTCAGTGAAAACCACAAATGTCAACCTCAGGGTGACAACCACTGGGATTCAGTATCTGAACATGTTGTATACTGACCAACCAAACAACATTGTCCTCCCAAGAGCCGTGTCGATGACATGGCTAAAGATTTGATCTTGAACTGACACAGTGAGGAACTAGGAATGAAAAAGTAACTTAAAGCAACACAACGTAAGATTTGCTCAGGTCAACACTCAGGGTCTCCCTACAGGTGGGAAGCGTAATTGGCTGTGGTAAATAGAAGCTGTGGCTTGAGCCGGCCCATGAACAGCGGACAACACGTGCATTTGTTAACAAGCTGATGGAAAATGACACTGCAACCTCCAACCCTTGCCAAAGAACCATGTTGGCTGACAAGGTAGAGAAATGTTACAGGACTTTACAAAGATGTGACACTGGAGATGAAAAATAATCTAATGAAAAGAGTGACAGGGAGGTAGATTGAAGATTGGAATGTTACGGAGCAGAAGCCCAGCCGAGAGAGACGTATTTGCACTCATTTGACGGAGCCTAAGGTCTGGGGCAGCTAGCTGCTAGTTCGGGCTCTGGTTGTTAGCGAGCGATGTATGCAGAAAAGCATGTTGCAAGTGTCCGACATGGTACACTACAGTTACATAGCACAGTTCCAGGCGGACCTGGAGCACTGTGGCAATGGCAAACGTGCAATTCTCCCTCTATCATAAGATTGTGTTCCAATCAAAATTATTTTTAAGTTTTATTTTAAGTTGCTTAACCTGCAAACACCATGATTATGAAGTTCCCTGCTCTCTGGTGAGGTTAAGATTGTGAGTTGTTTAGTCCAACATTCTCAGCTGTTTAAGAGCTACTTTAATTTGGATTTCCTAATAGTCTCTCCTTACACACTGACTTCTCTGTGGTTGAATTTGGGCGTCACCATTATAAAACAAGTGCATTTGTTTAGTTTGGCTTTAAATTGTCCCCCTGCAGGTCATGAGTAGTTTAATGGAAGAAGCACTGTTGCCACTAAAACAGTCCTGTGTTCTTCGATAAACTGTTACTCTTCATCATTTGGCACAGTCGAGGAGAGGTGAACCGACTGCTGTTTTAATGGAGGAATAAAAACAGCCATTGTGCTGAAACCTGGACCGCTGTTTGTTTGTGCTTCTTTAAACCAATCACAATCATCTTTGGCGGCGCTATGCCCAGGATTCAGCATTGGAACAGCTGCTAAATACTGTTGGGTGGGGGCTGGGGGGAGGGATCACTGTCATTAAAACAGCTAATTTCCCACAAAGAGAATTCCCACATACAGAAACAGACATAAAAAGGCGTTAAAAAGTCATTGGACTAGTAGCATACTGTGTTAGTGTGATATTAAAACAGATCACTAAGGTGGCGCGTTTAGGAAAACCCTAAAACCCCTTAGCTGCAGAATTAATATATTTTCAGCCTCTTTGTTTCTACATACATTTTGGTTAATATTGAAAACTGTAGCTGTGTCCCAATTCAAGGCCTGCATCTTTCAGAGGCTGCAGCCAAAATGAGACGGTCTAATGAACGGTGCATTTCCTATTTGTGGTCCCCAGCGAGAAATTCCGTCACAGTCCAAACCTTGGGCTGGTTGAGGCGGGAAGGATCCACCCATGGGATCTCTTGTTCCTCAGGAATGGAAGGATGCATTTTTTTTGGCCACTTTTGAAGGAGCATTTAAAATGGGACAGCAGAGTCGCGCCGCTGTGACACAATTGGTCTTCAAATGTAACCTCCGAGGGAGGCTGCCCCATGAATTGGGACACAGCTAGAAACAGGCCAGGAGTGCATGGGGAGGCTAATGCCATGTGATACAAGCAACCAACGGCAAGCTTAGAACGTCAGCCTACATCTGGTGAGTAAGACTTGTCACAGATGCCTTGCTGATGTTATTACCTTTACGGGGCAGTTGTAGCTCTGTAGGGCAAGTTATTTAATCCCCGGCCCCTGATGGCTGATTCAAAAGTGTGTGAATGGGATGTATTGGTGAGCGCTATATATAGAAGTGCTGAGAGTGTGTGTGAGCTCACAAATCCGTGAATGTGACTGTGGCCGTTAGGAAAGTGCTATGTAAAGACATGTCACAGAATGTGAAGAATCTAATATGGGGAGTATATAATAATAGAGTAGTCAGGATAGAAAACCAATGGGAACATCAGCTTCAAAATCCAGTTGTGAATATTAAAAATTATGAACAACAACATTAATAAGAACAAAAAGGGATTTACCAGGAGAGAAATAAAAAAAAACATTAATTCCCAACATCATTTTCCAAACATTGTTGTGCTTTGGTCTTTATCTGTTTCAAATGTAAAATGTAGTTCCGACAGAGTTAACAGTGGGATTCAAGGTTCATTGGGTTTTGTAAATCCACTGGTAATTACTGTTTCTTCCATATGTTAATAGTGGATACAAGGCTTATGCTAGAGTCCTCATGTTTGAATGTGCCAAAATTTATGATATTATTATGCTTGGAAAGTGTTTGTGTAGATATGGAACATTTATTTTCTTCCATTATTCCTGCCAACAGCAATCTGCGCTGGATATTTGCAGGTTTGCCAATGTCCACACGTGCATTGTGGTGATAACAATGGCCTGATGTAGTCTCCTATTTCAACAGACATGTACCATCTCTGCCACTTTGATTTCAACTATCAATGACCGCAGCACTCCTTTGTGATCAGGATTGAAGTAATGAGCAGTCGGCAAAGTTTCTTGGAAAAGTCTGGCAGTCAGTATTAATTATCAATCTGAAACTTCCGGCACAATTTTGCTCTCCCAGTGCTGATGGTCTAAACACTGGCACATTTTTCACAGCATGACAAAGAATAGAGGGCCTCTGTCATGACTGTTTAGGATTTCCATCATCTTTTATCCCCGAGATGATGCGCGGGGTAACTGAGTCATTGAGCGGGTGGAGTGCATTCAGTTGAATTTGATGTTTGCCTGGAACTATATGCAACTCTTCAGCAAAATCAAGGACTTGTTGTGTGACACGTATTTGGTATTTTCCTTTACGTATGGTACAGCCGTCTTTGTCAAAATTCAATAGGTGTATTTACCAAGGGAATACTACAGCGCAGAACCATGTACAATATTCAGATGTGAATCTCCATATTCATGCAGTAACGCAGGCTGATGTGATAGATTAGACGCCTCACACCCGGTGGCCTGTATTCTCATTCATGATGATTAACAGCTGCCGCACCAAACAGAACACCTGAGTGACACTTGACTTGCAGATGAGCTGCTTGACAGTGTTTGTTCTCTTATCTCACCGGAGAGGCAACGCGATCAGGATATGACTCAAGGGACAGGGAATATGCCAGTCTTCTCTTACAGCTTAAACAAAATGGAAAATTAGTTGCAGTTGCCAGTTGTTTTTCCTTAAATGTTTTAATGAAGTGCTATTCTTAGGGGGGGCAGCTGCCTGTGTTGATGCTTAACAAAAACTGGACATGGCTAGACATGTGCACCTACTCCTACCAAGCACCGAGGTGTTTTTCTTTAGGTCAGAGTGGGCTGCAATGCAAGCTCCCTCAGGTATAAGGTCATGTACTCATGTCACGGAGAGCCTTCAATTCACTTCGCTGTTATCTGAAATACAAAGCAAAAGGCTGCTCCCTCCTCATTACAACACAACACCACTTTTAGCTTGGTCAGAAATCGCAGTGAAGAGACTGACAAAACAGCTGGCCTCTCCCACAAAACATGGCATCCATACAAAATGTTTGCATGCAGCATCCCCCCCCTGCACTGGGAAGACTAAGCAGCGAGCCAGCCTCTGCATCCAATGGGAAGCTGCCAGCCCCTGTGCCGACCATGGGGCTCCTCTGATGCAGGAAACGAAGCAATCTAACCACAAGAGTCATCCGAGGGTGTCACATCTGCTAATTAGCGCAATGACATCTACTAAAATGGGTACGCACGTAAGATGCCATCATACTCAAGACGCACAACTCCTCCAGTCTCGCCGTTAATCAAGCCATAATCAGTAGTCAAGCTAATGAAAATGTTTCCTGTCAGCAGGTGGTACACCACCTCTCTGTGATGCACGTGTGTTGAACATGAAGTCTGCTTATAATAATGAAATCATATTCCCAGATGACCAACTGCAAAGTCCTCATCTAGAGAAAAACAACAAGAAAATAACTCTTTTTACATTAAACAGCCGGTTCAATACCTAATTATACTGTACAATAGTGATATTTTATTTTTGGAGGTGGTACACTAGCTCTCGATTTTCATTGTAAGCTGCCCTAATGTCATGCTGTCTCTGGCAACGTCTGTTACTATGGCAATGCAATAAATCAAACTGATATTCCCTACTTGACCCAAACCAAACAGATGCAGATGTTAGTCAGTATATTGTAGATAAAACCCTGAATTGCTTTAATGATGTCATTCTCAATAAAAGTCAAGGAATGAGCACACACTTACAATCAGTAAAAAAAATCTATCTCTTAACTACTACCTGGAATTCCAATTCAGATGAGTTCTGATGGAAGGTTCCTGCTTTTCATCTCTAAACATGTTTAACTAAATGTAAATCTGATTGAAAACAGCATCTTATTTAAACATGTTTATTAGCTCTGAAAATGAAAATATACAATACCTAAATCAACTTAGTCAATGGCCACAAAACATTTAAAGTGCAAGAGGCTGAGTTGCCTTTTTTTTCCTTTTCCTGAACAAGTCAATTTCTCAAAAGACTTGGCCCAACTTAGTCCGATCTTGATGCATTTGTTGGCCCTCACTGCTCTGCTGCAGCAGACAAACATTGAATTAGTCGGGTCATGTGGTTGGCATCGCAGCTGTTAGCATGTCAATACCATGACTGAGTCTATGCTGCCTTTAGCCAGACAGCAGGTGGGTCATACACACACACGCAGGTCGTGTCATACATTCAGAAAAACAATACAACCGGTGACGAGCTGACCTTTTCTTTATAGATCTGTTTTCATTGCTGATATGAGATCCAAGCATCTGTGTGTAAAAGTGAGCCACTGAGCAGAGGGAGCATTGATTCTTGTTTGTTGTTGGTCAGCGCTGTGATGATTTCTCCGAGCCCCAAATGATGTTGGCTGTTGTTGGCAAAGTAGACTATAGGAAGAGACTGCAGTGTGTGTGTGTGTGTCTGTGACTTTCTGCTGACAGAGGGGCACAGAAGCAGTCAGAGCCAACAACAAACCTGACATTTACTTGGTGATTTATGTTTGTTGTTTTTGTCTATTGAAAATGCTGCGAGGACAAGTTCAGCGAGCGAGTGACTCACGGAAGTTTTAATGAACGTGTCTATAACTGCTGAGCTAGATCATGTTTTGCTGGTAATAAACAGGTGCAACAACAATAAAATATGTTTGTATTCTAAATGAATTATGTCTGCAACTGCGACACGTATGCAGAACAGTGATTCAGTTTCCAAAAGCAAATGTGATAATTTCATGAAAGTGCTGATTGCATCACAAGCATTTCACCTGCAGATGTTGAGAGTGGTTAAAATTGTGTATGTTAATCCATAAGAAGCTGTGGCATTATCCATTCCCTTTACCTGAGAATCCTTCAGGAACCAGGCTTAGTTGCACAAGTCTCGACAGTGACTGGGGAAAAAACATTGATATGATTCATGATTCTGCCTAATCCCACATCCATCATCCGTCCTGCAAAATGTGAAAGCAACATAAATGCACCCACACTCCCATGGATCATTTGTGAACAATTTGTCATCCGCATAATTTCGGCATCAGGTAGGCTCGGGCACAGAAGCCTGCAGACACTTTTAAAGATGAGCATAACTGAAGTGAGAGCTGTCAGCAATATCATTAAATTTGAATGGCCTTCATACTTAACATTTGTCTGCATAAAATGTAGCCATTTCAAGTCTCGATGTTATTTACTCAAGGACAAGGAGTAGACAAGGACATGCGATCCCAGAGTATGTCTAATAAAACGTCGACCAACGAAATAAGTACTTGTCACATGCTTTTTGAAAATATTTGTTATTTCTCCAAAACCAATGAATCTTCCAAACTTCTGGGTTTGTCTGCCTCGGCAGCGGCCTGTTGTGTTCTATAGAAGCAGTCAATAGGTAGGCCAAAAGAAAAACAAGAAGTTGACGTAAGTGGGAGAATCCTGCAATGTGACCTGCCACTCGAGAAGACAGGCAAATATGTGCGGTGTGCGAGACGTCAGGTACAGTCTCAGTTTTGTTTGCACCAACAGCTCACATCAAGGTGAAGTCTGACTCCTCTGTGAACCCTCTTTGAACTTCTCTGACAGCTTGCGTGATATGAAACACTGCTCTCCCCAACGTCCAGAACTTTTGTCATGCTACACAAAGCCTCTGATGAAGACCGTGTTCCTCTCTGGTGTGTGACAGAGGTATGGGTGGCTCTCCTCTTTAGATTCTGCCAGTTCAGTATCAAGCCGCCAGGAATCACACTGGTAACTGATATGGTTCCTGCTGTTGAGAAAGGTTTGGTGGGGTTCCAAACACTATGCATGTCCACAAATATTGTCAATACTATCATTGCATGTGTTTCTAGTAGAGGCTTAATACTTGATAGTGACAAATCAAGTGCATTTGTACAAAAGGCCTAATTCAAAATAGATAATTCTGGTTTATTTTTATTTTCCCAGTGCAACAAATGGTTTTAAAGCTGTTGTAGTCGTTATATTAATGTTGGATCAGACCCCTGTGTATGATGTTGAAGGTGTCCTTCATAGAGGTAAACCCACAGAAAACTCTCTGCAGTTCTCCACTTTAGCTTCTTTCAGCTCGTTGTTTTGGGTTTCTGGTCCACAACAACTCTCGTCGATCTCACTCAGTTGTCGTTTCTAAAGCGATACACTATGTCCAGAAACACAGCTCCAAATGAAAGACAATGGTTGCTCTGATGAATGTGTTTCTAGTCATCCTCCGCTTATTTATTTTCCATTGCAGTTTTGTAAGGGGATGATTTGTCAGTTTTGCTTTTTCAGCTTATTCTGCAAGTGGCCAAAACATATCAGCTAGTACATCTCTACGGATAGTGTAGCTCCACTACACTGGGAGTGTCTTAAAATTTTAAGAAGTGAGAGAGTCCTTAGAGAGTCTCTAAGGGTCAAAATAAATTGTACAAAAACAACAAAATTCATAATTTAAGAACATATTTCTTCATTCATATCTGTCACCAAGATTATCCCTTACACTCTGCTGTAATTCTTTTGTAAGGACTAGATACAATATACAATTCAAACCAGTGGGGGGATTTTGCATTGGCTGTTAAAAGCTAAAAGCAACTGAACATTTGCAACTATAGTTTGAAACTCTGAACCCATAAAGAATACTGCAGCAGCAGGTTTCTGCTGTATGTGATTCACTCATTGACTTAAGTTAAGAGTGCAGCTTTAGAGCCGTGATCTTGGAACTTATTTGGACTCAACTATGATGCTTTTCTTTGACTACAGCTGTGGGATTGTATGAATGCATCTCACTAGTTGCTGTCCATCTCGCTCCATCAGCCAGCGGCGTGCTCAAGCCTCTCTGTGTGGAGCCGACTGTCGGCTTGGCTCAAGCAGAGGGGACACACTCCATCAAGCAATGCAGCTACTCTCCTCTCCCCCATGCGTCCACTCCTCTCCTGCTAATGATTAACATCATAAATCACACTACACTGTTTTCTCCCGCTGCCAGCATTGAGGAAAGCAGCTCCTCACTGACCCTACACACTCAGCAGCAACAGCGGGTACTTTTTAAAATTCTGGTTCGGGGTTGGTTTCTGTAAGTATTTGGGTTGAAAATGTTATCTGGACATACTAGAACCCGTCTAGTCTGGTGCCATCAAGACCCATCAATGCCAATTACAGTATATTGGCAACGGGCACAACTGACTACACTTTACCTATCTCATGCCCGGTGTAGTTTTCTTATTTTTGGCCATGACAAGACTTACATTATGTTTTTCACAAGGATTTTAATTTTATTTTTCTGAGATTTCACAATGTATTGTCACATTACTTATGCCGTCCTCAAAATCCCTTACATGACAAATCATTGTTTGAAATTCCTCGGCTGTAGCTGAACCAATCTCAAAAAAAGTTAATATTTTATTACATTTTTTATATATTGCTTCAATTTTATTCAGTAGTTTAAATTTGAACCATGGCCACCATGTCCTTTTGCCTTAACGTTGTAATGAAGTCTTAATTTAATAGCATATTTAATTATTTACTAAAAACATGGCAGTTTTAGAGAGGAGAGAGAAATTACTCAGTTTAATGGCAGCATCAACATTTGTCAGCATATTGCTATAACAACATGCTTTGAAATCAGTAAAATTCTTGTTATTACTTATTAAAATGAAATCCGCTTAATTGGGTCTATTTTCATGAAGAATTTCAAGTACAAAATTAATTTGAGTAATACATCACTATTATCACCATTTTTATGGTCGTTGTGCATGCTTGAGCAGGGTTTTTGACTGTTGTTTCTATGATGTGACTCTTTCGATCCTTGATAACCAGATTTGTTGGTTCCTCTTCTCTAACCATCAGGTTAAATCTCTTTAATTATGAGACATATTTCTGTCCTGTGGCCTTTAGTAAATGGGATTTATTCCTCTTTGGCAAGTGGAACAAACAGTAATAGCAAGGATATGCCCCCATGACTCCCATTCATCTGGTGTTAGTGTATACGGCAAATTTTCTCTGACATTTATGTCATGATCACTAGAGATTTGATTTTAGAGAGGAATTCTAGACTTCACCGCCCTCACACTCATGAGGTTTCCTATTGAGGATGTCTGACAACAGCTGTTCGCCGGGAGGAAGGACAATCACACTGTGGATTCAAAGGAGGACCTTTATGTCCTGATGGGCCAGTGTTGCAACCAGGAAGAGTCAACTGCTGTTCACATTTAGGTCATGCTAAATATTTAAAAAGATTAAAACATTCACATCCTGGTGCTTCCCAGTGTAACCACAATATATCTCTTGAAGGCCACTGAGCATTAGAGTTTTGAAGTGACAGAGTGGTAACCGTAACCATTCATCCTCCCATTTCCATCAAGTCTGGTGATTCAAACCAGGGATCCTCTGGTCACAAATGTGCTACTGTAAATAGCACACGAGTAAAATCTCATTTTAAAAAGCTCTAGAGATAAAATAAACAGATTATGAACGTCCCTGTGGGGTGGGCCAGAATGAAATGAGGTTCTGTTTGTTTTTTCATTCTCTGTGTTGCATTTGACCTACTATTTCATGGCTTATTTACAGTTCCAAAGCTAAACCAGGGATCCTGAAACGATCCTGAAAAGTCAATTACGTGAAACAAATTCCAATTAGCAACTTCACCTAACAGGCATGTTCCCTGCGCCGTTTATTTGTGCTCACGTGTGATTAAATTACCTTAAAAAAAAATTTGAGCTGAGGACAATCTAAAAACAAGCATATAGAATCTCTCTGCACCACCCTTTCAGGTTGGGTTCCACAAGCGGCAGCACATCAACAATCCCACACTTTGGAAAAATGTGTTAGTAATGGACATCTCAGGGAATAAAATCGTAGCAAATATTAAAGGGCAACACCAGCCCGAACCTATGTTTTTATGACTCACTGAGCCCTCGGTTTTAATTATTGATGTAAACATCCACTTTGACACTTTCTATGTCAGCGATGACAAGTCAGCCGCTTGCCCGACACATGAAAGAGTGATGATGCACTCGTAGCCTTGCTATCGGCAGGGTTCGAGGGATTAGCCAGAAATTTGCTGTGCAAGCAGGAATGCACATGGTTTTTCCTTCTCTCACCCCGGCACCCTCAGTCTTTCTGATAAGGTACCCGAGGTAGGAAACTTGAAAGCCAGGGGCAGGGAGATCAAAGTGACCCATGCCGCTGATCCTCAAGGGAAGAGGCTGAGGGCACATTTTAAATGTCTGCACCATTCATAGAAGTCAGGCTGGAAACCCAGCAATGATAAGCCTCCGGGACATGTACATATTTGAAGTCAGCAAACAACAGTCTAAAGGGAATTGCAAATGAAAAGAATTTTAAATTAGCCAAGCTCAAACTCAACCTTTCATTAGATTATGTAGGGTATAATAAGATGTATTTCAGTTTGTTGGCCACAGCCCTTGATTATGCAGGAACTGATTAAGCGAAGACCCAGTCACATAGTTTTTCAGAATACTGGGGTAGCGCCTGTCTGTCTGTGTCACTACTGCTCACACTGAATTGAGTAGAAACTCAGGATCCTGCTCCTCACCCTGATCTAACCCACATTCAATCTGCATTACGTGAAAATGAACAGGGCAGTCTTATGCAATGTTCAGACGGAAACTCGTCAGGTTTTCAACGCATCCAATTCCAGATAATTACTCCTTTCTGAAGTCTGACAAGTAAAATAATAGAGTTGGACAAAACATGATTGAAATATCATTCAACTGGTTCATGTGAAGATGCAATCTGAACATGATCAAGAGATTCAAAGCAAAACTCTAAATCTGTCCAAAGACAGGACAAGTCACCTTATGCATGGCATACAGATATATAGATTGCCGAAATTGTACCTGAAATCTTCTCAAGTAAACGTGCTTCCGCTGCCTTAGTAAAGAAGCAGAGCGTGATACAGGGTGTCGGTATCACACTCACACTGCTGGAAAATAATTGTAAAAGAGTTAATTGCAACCAGAACTCCAAATATTAAAGTTCTGAACTGTGCAAATGCTTTTTAAAATTTACATTGAGCTCTGTTTCACAAGTTCAGTATATGAAAAACCTCAATTATAGGATGTTGAATTCAACTTTATCTGTAATGCAGTATATCCCACATCAGTTTAGTTTCTTGTATTTTCAATTAAGCTAGCTCAATACTCTTGGTCTGACCTAACAACTTCATAAAAATGAGTAAGACCGTGTAACATTGGGGTTATTTTAAGCTCCAACTTCATTTGAAGGCTTGAGCTTCAATCGGCTGAATTACTCAACCTGATTGCTTCAGGTTTGATGAATAGTCTGCAGAAGTCAAAGTTCTGGCACAAACTCCGGAATAAGTAAACAAACTCCATTAGCGGTGACACAGTAAAATAATGGTGAGGGGGACTGCCAGAATGCGTTTAACAGTTTATTTGTGAAGGCAAGGCTACACACCAACAGCAGCCAAAGGCTGCTGAATGATACAAGCAGTCTCACTGGAGCTTGTCAGATGTGCAGGTGGCTGCTGACAAGCCTTCAGCCCTTTTCACATATGGAGTCAACAGCAATGTTTTTTTCTTTCTTTTTCATAATCTATGTAGTAGTTGTTTAATAGCGTAAATCACTTGTTGTGAAAGATTGATTACGACGATACCAATGTAAATTTACTACATGGACAAATTCACTGTTTGTGTCCAAATGACCAGACTGTTCCAGAAAGAATAACCTTGATTCCACTCAGCACACATTCTGCCACAACCTTAAGCAGGAGGAAATTTTCTGTTTTTGTTCCACCTAGTACTATTGTGAAGGATTAACATAAATCTTTGTTGCCTCCGGCATTTTAGCTGCAACTATGAACCTATTTCCAAACTTAAGTTCACTTTTTCCCATAAGGCACCAACTCATCGAAGTGCTACAATAATTTTTAATAAAAGAATCTGTACTAGGATGTACCTAAGAGCTCATGTTGTTTAAACAATCTAACTTAAGTTGAATAATTTGCACAGTGGAGATAAATAGCCGAGACACTGTTTATTCTCTAAAAAAAAATCCAGCAATGAAAAGCTAAATGCGGAACAAATAGGGGTTCGGAAAAAAAACATTTCCAGAGTGGTCTGCATGCCTGCATTGTTACCTCCACAGTCCCTATTATCTTGACAGTAAATGATTATTCTTTCAAAACACACTTTTTTAATTTTGTCAATGTAAATTACAATACAGATGACCGGCCTTGAAGAAAAGATTTGAAGTGAAATTAGATTTGTCTGCTGTCAGAACACGGCGTTCCGGTGTCTGATGGGACACAAAGCCATTTCCCCATGATGGGGGCCGTGGGCATGCATTTCAAAGTGTTTGAGTGGACTATTAATCACACGACAATGGTGCAGAAAAGTTCAGTCTCTGTCCGTGAAGGTAATACTAGCTTAGAAAAAAACTTAACCAGGATAAAGTTGGACTTAAATAAATAATGTGTCAGTGTACCATCTACTGAAGGGTGGGAGAACAGAGCGTGTGTTGTTTGAAATGTCGTATGAAGTTAAATCTATTGAATGTGTTTTTGGATTCTTTATTCAGACTTTCAACCTAAAAGCTAAGTTTAGATTTATGGTGAAGAAAATTACATACACCTGGAAAACCACCATTCCCAATCTGAGACAATATGTGTTGAAGCCCCATGTACTCATCAAGTTGCTGTACAGACTTGGATATGGTTTATTCAATAATAATATTTTGGGGCCTTATGTTTTGTTAAGACTACAGATGTGAACAGGATTTTTGGAAATTCACATAACTGACATTTGGGAGATTGATGGCCAACAACGGTGTATTTCCTACAATGCAGGTCTGTACCTTGAATTCCTTCAGCCCTGTTCGCCACACCGAGTGGGAAATAACATCACCTTGACTTAAATAATGTATTTCCCCATCACAATCGCTCACTGGCCCAGTTTTCTTGTTTTTTTGTGGATCTAAATTCAGTTTTAATCAGCACACTCACAGATTCAGTGGCCCCTTATTAGATCTTGGGAAATAAACTTAAAACTTATAAAGTACATTAGCAGCATGGGACAAGCCAACTTTCACCGTTAAACAACCATGACCTCGGGGGAAGGTGCTAAACGTCATCCCAAAACACACACACGCACTAGGAACACATTATATTTCAGTGCACATTTGGCCCCACGATCTGATCACGTCAAACTGAGAACTTGCCACCGTGGCGCAACAAACTGGACAATGTCAATACCTAATTGTGTCTAGATCAGGACAGCACATCAGTCCACAGTTCAATGACCAAGTTCAGTGGATTTCAAGTCCATATGTAATCAATGCTGAGTGAAGTCTGCAAAACAAATGTGTAAAGAACACTTTAGCCGTTAGTGTACTTCATCTCTAGTAATTACTTGCAAGTGAGGATAAAAGGCGTCGCTGTACTGAATGTGAACAGAGACTCTGGAGTAATACAAGTGATGTGTTGGGATATAAGACAGAGCTGAACCACAAATTACATTTTCGATTTTTGTTTGTAGTTGTTAAAACTTTCAATGATGTTTTCACAAACTGTATTTGGTAACTGAAAGAACATGACTGTGACTATGACTGTAACTTTTCTCCATCCAAAGTTACTTGTGTAACAATTGTGGCAGGAAATATATTAAATGCATATGAACAACAAAAAAGAGGCGCAAAACGATACATACATGTCTTCTAAATCTGACACAGTGTGAGCTAAATTTTAGTCCCATTACTGAACAAAATTGTATCCGTAAGGGGGCATGGTACAAAAAAAAATGCTGCCCGTGTGTTTTCCCTGCTGTATTAGTCAAGGCTGAGTGGGAGGAGACCCTGTGGGGAACCCAGCACCACAGGGTGCCACCACAGTCCCACTAAAGAGAATGGAGAGGTTGCAGAGGGAAGGACATGCGGTCTGCTCACCTTGTTGGAAATATACCCACATGAAAACGTTTAATGTTTTGTCTATATGTGAGATTAAATTTAAAAAGATACTTTTAAAAGTTCACTTTTAAAGAAATTGCTTCCATTTATTGAATTCAGTTGATTCATAAATCCTATTAGTAGTAATCTGCCTAGAACCTTGGTCTTGCAAAAAATACATTGCAATGATGTGATATACGCTTTGAGGCAGCACTATTTCACACTTGTGTAAGTATACTGTGGGAGTGATAATAATCGACCAGCTTGATAATAATACAAGCAGAGCAATGTGGAAAAACTGTAATAAATCATTATTCAAGTAATCTTGGATATACGAAAGAGTCAGATCTCTGAAATGAGATTCTACACTTTGAATACGTCCTCTAGCTTGTTAAGGTAACACAAAACATGAAATATGTTCTTTCTTTCAAAGGAATCTGAAAAGAACAATCTACAGAGTCGATCTGCACCATAAATCTGTCAGTCTCTCCTCTGACTCCAGTCTGGAGAAATGTGACCCTGATTATTATCGTGCAAAGCAGTTGTGAGATATGAGATTGTAAATGCATCCATTTGACAAGCAAGTTTTTCACAGAGAGAAGAATCTCATTTGCCTGGCATTGCATCGGACGGAGGGAAAAGAGTGCACAGCTGCAAAGTCGACAACGCAAATGAAGTGGACAGATTTATTCAACATGTCTCGGCTTAAAGAGCGTAAGACTCATTGTGAATACAACCGGCAAATCAATAGATTCTTCCGTCTAGTTTCAGGGATGAGATTTGACTCACAGAGGCTGGTAAATACGAGAACCCGCATTTCTCTTGACCAGTGAGCTGCGGCTGAGTGGCTGAGTGTGTAAATTTATCATTCAGTGAAGCGCCACTCAACATCACCGTCACTCAGTTTTTTACAAAGCCCTGCGTCTTCTGGGCAGAACATTGGTGGAGTTTAATGAATTTTCCTCTACAGGCAGTTTGCTTTAAGTAGTAACTTGTCCAACTGTGTCCCTTTTGAGTGCTACATTCAGAATATATATGTAAATATTTATTTCCAGCCATAACTTCAAAAATAGTTGAAAAGTCCTGATTTCTGCGCACATCTATGGTTGGATGTGGGCAGTCAAAAGTGGCTCAGCTAATGCTGAGGCGGCAAAAAGTTAGAAGTGGAAAAACCCATAATCTACCAATAAAGAGAATTGATGATGTTGCTTTTATTTACTTTTATTACTTCTGCTTTTATTGTGCAGACTTGCACGGGCTGCTGGGGAGCAGAATGATGTAAACCCACCACAGTTTGTGCTGTTTTACATTCAAACCTTTGCAACCCCTGGAAGGAATTCCTGTTATAATGCAAATATTCCTCTATAGGCCCGAATGCGCAATGAATCACAAAAGGGTTTGAATGGCTCCAGTTGGAAAGACCTATTTTATTTAACCTGAAAAGTTTTTTGATGCAAAACATAGCTGCCAGCAGTCCCCAAGGAGATTCAAAGGTTTCTGCTTCCAGCTCCGCTCTTATAGTGATCATGTCACGTAGAATCAACATTTTAGTTGAAGGGTTCTAATTCTATATGATTGTATGTCTGAATGGGTTAAAGTTCATTGAGAGCGTTGCTTTAAATAATAACATGGTCCAAGGCGCTTCATCAATAGATCAGGCTTCCTCACATGCACCTCACAGACTTACTAGGTATGCTTGAGGGCACTTACATCCTTGTTGGCACCTGGGGTATTCTGTTGAACACTTGACATGCGCTCCCACTGGAGATAGCTAGTGTCACACACTGGCCTGAGGGTTATAGCAGGCGAGGGGAGCAAGGGAGTCAGCCTCTCTGCCTCGCCTCCCTGTGGACTGAAGCACATGTGCATTGTGAGCATGAACTGACCGGGTTTGTCACAACTCTTCCCCCACCACACACACATCTCCCCCTCCCCTCCTCTCCTTTCCCCTGTGCCATAGTGCACAACCTCTGCATCAGCTCTTCTGTCACCATCTGAAGTACAGCTTCAAGTGCATTGTGAAACTAAAATTTAAAAAGACAGCTCAGGGACAGCAATATGCAGTGCAGATGAATTATGGTTTTGACTGTTTGCTGTACCCTGCAGTTCATTTGCGTTATGATTATTACTGTTTGTGTATCCCTGAACAGAAGTGCTGTCTTTCCGTAATTTCTGAAAAACAAATTCTAAGAACAAAAAAAAAACACAAAGGAGAGGTGTAAATTGTGTGATGAGTTATATTCCCATATGTGTGATGGCCTTTGATCCACTGTACAGTCTGATTTCATCAGAGTAACGACTCAGAGTGCAGCGGGGCCTGTTCATGGTCGGCTGGTTTTTAAGGCCAGGTCACAGTGTAAAGGTTTAGCAGGGGGAAATGTGGCGACCGGTGGCCTCAGTGGGAGGTGGACAAGGCTGGTTAGAGAGACACTTTCAATGTTGGGCACTTAACGCAACATTTCTCCTTCATTTCCCTCACTGAATCACAATATTAATACTTATTACCAGCGACATGGAAAATGAGTTGTTTGATCAATACCTGTTCTTGTTCTGCACGTGCTTCCGCGCTCACAGGATGTGTAGCAGGGAAAACTAATGATTGGGACAGACTACACAGACTACAGACTACATTCAAGACCCATGTGTTTACACACACCAAACACAGCATGTTAATAAAAAGCAGCACTGTCAGGAAACATTTTCAGCTCCAGTTAAGCAGTTATTGATCAGAAAAAGGACACCAGCAGGGACTTTGAAGTTGCAGGACAAAATTGAAATAAAAAAGGGTCAGAAGATCATTTCTAAATACAAGGCTCTGTGTGTGCTTGCTTGTTGAAAAGTTTATGCAAAGAATGCACTCAAAAATTATCTGTCTGGTAATTGATGTATATGGTACCGAGCCAGAAGCGTAAAAAGTTAATCAGACCGATATGCAAAACTAAGAAGTGGTCTTTATACTTGATTGTTCAAGTTTGTCTGGAGAAAGACTGGCTGGCTAGTTATTCAGCTGTCATATATTAAAACCAGCCATACAAAGACGCTAGTTTTGATCCATAAATAGACCAGATGTGAAAATGTGAAATGCCTTCAAATATTTCAGTGAGTTTCCTTTAGAAGTTGCATACCATGTTCAACATGCAGTCCAAATGAAATGACTGTCCTCATGAAAAGGCTGACATCGCCAAAACAGCCTGAACAGAAAAGCCATGCATTGTTCATTGGAGCAGAATCTGCAGGACAGTGACTGCTGATGTTTTAATGAATTAAGTACCTTGTGTATGACACATCTGTGCAAATGGCTTTTTAAGAGACCCACGTGTTTACATACACCAAACAGCATGTAAGAGTTATTAAATGGCTTGAGTATTTACAATTGCTGAATGTTTCCTGACAGTAGGAATATGTGTGACTTCAAGACTGTTTGATGAATGCTGATGGGACATGCGACAGCACCGCAGTTAAATTTCTTCTTGTACCTTTTCCTGCGCCAATTACACTTCACCTAAAAATGACTGGGCCTTTGATGCAATCTGAAGCAAAGAACATTAAAGACATGATTTGCATGAGGTGATTAAGAGCAAAGTCACCTGAGGGTTTTATCTTCTGGTTAAGTAAGACAAGCGCACCACTCAGCTTCAACAAATAGTGGGCTACCAACGCTCGCGATTCAAATTGGTCCATGTTACCCTGTTCACTGACTAGACACTCATAAGGATTAAGGTACTGAAAGGGAAGCAGATCTGTTGCAAGATGAATGGATTTAGCAATGAAGGTAAAGTTAACGTCACCATTTGAATTTGATATATTTGTTTGACTAAATTGTTTACTGAAAATGAAATGAGATTAATAGAGCACCAACATCAAGGATGATTTAATTACTGGCAACTCTTTGATACTATATCCTCATGTAGGTTGATGAATATACATGTTTAAACTGAATAATTTAAAGTCACTACCAAAATAGAAACTGTGAGCAGTATCAAATACCACACTATTTTTAAATAGCACATGCTTGTTAGTAGATTGCATGGATATTCATATAAATAGAACAAGCCTCACTTACTACATACCCTAAAGAAATCCCTGAGGTGTTTGTGGTGCCACAAAAAAAAAATTAAATCATCAGGATTTGGGGATGTAGAAAAATGAATTACAGATCTCTAGCACATAACCATTAACAGAGAAGGTAACCTGTTTTAGTAAATATCACTCAATCCCCCACACAAGCATTGGAGGGACGATGCATCCATCAAAGATTTGTCCTAAATACGTCACTACATGGCAGGATAATCAACGGGATAAGTTGTTTTTTCTTTTTCTTTTTTTAAAAATAATTTTCTCAATCTGCAAGTTACAACTCTTGTCACTGAGGGGTGACTGTGGATGTGGCTCATCTCTGACTCCTCTTCTAAATTTTCATTCTCATTTAGCTTGAGGGCAGCAACTTTTCTTTCAAGCATTTCTTCCTCAGGTCCAACTCTGGAGTAATTAAATGGGTTTTCTGGAAGTTTGACAGACAGTTCTCACAACACAAACCCTGCAGCATAGAGAAAAGCCAGACAGTAGGAAAACTTAGTCGCTAATTCATTTTAAACAACAGTGGCAACGTTGTCTTGTGATATTTGTTGTCATGTCTGGTTGAACAAATTCAGCTTAAAAGCCACGCGACCGATCCTTGATCGATCCTTATTTTTCAGTCACAAGCTCTCCTATCCGTCTTTGGCTGGTAGACGTGGGATGCTGTTGGCCCCCATGGGGTTTTATCTGAATGGATATTCAGCTCTGTAAGTCTCCAAGAGGACTAAGAATGACTCCGAATTATGCTGCTGACCTTCCGCAGAGAACTTCTCCCCTCGACTACATGAACTGTAAAAGAAGAGGGCAAGGAACCTTATCAAGTAGAAGCTCTCAATATTGATTTCCAAAAAGTCCCCCTATTCTTTTATTATAAAGTAGTTTCAGCAAGAGAGTCTGGTTGGTGTCTTGTCATTTGAGTTTATTGGTCTTTCCAGCACAGTTATAGCCAACGGGTCTGTGATGGAGTGACTGCTCTAGTTAGATTTCATCACAGAAAGTTCTACATGGTCTTGTAAGTGTCTGACTTTCTCAGCAGGGATGAGAGGGACTAATGAGAGACGACAATTTAACACTGCCTTGGCCACACTATTTTTAGTTCTGTCGTTGTGTGCCAATACCTTACAAGCATATCAGTAAAAGTCATTTTCCACTGACTTCCTGGAAGAGACTTAATTAAGTCAACAATCAAGATCAATTAGTCTGAGCTATGTGAAGTAAGCTACACATTTCTAAGATTGAAAAACATGTACACGCCTCAATTAAATTATTCTATACACAATAAATATTGCACTAGAGCAAACGATTAAATAATGCTGGTCTAAATTTTTTACTGTGGAAAGTGTTTAGAAATGTTCAATATTTCACAATTCATCGGTAATGACATGTCAATTTCATTTATTTTGCCCTGTTGACAAATGCTTTAAGTGTCTTAATGTGCTGATGAGTAAATACATGGTTGGCTGATTTAGTCATTATAACTCGATTTAATGAGATGTAGACATCAGCTGTCAGTTGGAGGGGTACCAATAGTGCATTAGGAAAATTAAGATTTCATTCCAAAAACATACAAAATGTTTGTTTCTGGCTTAACAACAGACAGCATTATATTATACAAAGGTATGGATAGTTTGTGTTCCAGTTGTGGAATGGTATTGGACAGCTGAGCACAGAATCTCTCTGCCTCAATGAGCCATAATGCATGAAAGCAATTAAAAGAATTTGAATCCCCCATCAGCCAAGGATACATCGGTCTCTGCTGTGTTTACAATTGAGAAAACAGACAGGAAACCTCTGGTGAATGCCAAACAAACTTCAGCACACTGCAAAATTATATTTTTTTATCAGAAACTTTTTTAGCCAGAGTAACATACCACTATCTATCACCCTAAAAAAGGTCCCATAAGAAAAACACTGAATCAAAAAAGTGTGGTGTGACTGCACAATCTCAATGTGCCATCACATACTTCTTAATCCAATCCTATTCTTCATTGCAAAGACAGATAATATTCCATTAAGTCTTTGGCCTTGTATTGCATACATCACACTGGAAAAAAATGCAATTACTATGGTAGGGTATAATCATCATCAATAACACAATGCTTGACTTAAAGAGAAAAATAAATCTAAATCCTTTTTCAATTTCAAGCTTACCTGCTAGGGCAAGGATATACTAATGTAAATGTATTCAGAGATGTATAGACATTTACATTTCATATCACAAAAAAATAAAAATGGAGCGTAGCAGGTTAATGGGCATGCAGCAGGTGTGAGCAGTAGCTCTTATGAGTGTACTGCATCATGCGACACCATCAACATCGGGACGGCTTCACAAATTGAGCAGAGAGCAAACATCAAATTCTGTTGCAAACTCATCTCGAGGCATTATCACCGGTGACATGAGTCTGGTCTACAGCTACAGACTTGAGACCAAACCGCAACATTGGCAGTTGAACAGCCTGCAGTCTCCAAGACCCAACAAGGCGCATCAAGTCAGGAGTGCGACCGAGAGACCTCCCCGGCATCTGAGTGAGGACATTTGGCACAAATTATCTGAACTGTTGTGTGATGGCATCATGACAACGTGGTCTCTCAAAGTGCCTTGGAAAAAAAGGAAGGTTTGTTGGCCACACAGACACAATTGTTACTCACTACAAGCCCTTCTTCCTGGATTTGATTCCTTGCGACACCTTCCTCTTCCTCAAAATTAAACTCAGCCTGAGGGCTCTGTTTTGACACAGAGGAGGAGATAGAACGTGTTTCACAGATGGCGCTTTAAGTGTTTACATAACAGGAGCGTTTCAAGTGTAGCATGAGCGCTAGCAGCAGCGTATTGCTGCACAAGTTGACTACTCCAAAACCAGGAATGTTTTTGTTTTTTGGGGTTATAGACACAGTTTCTGAACTTTTTGATCACACCTCTTACATAGTAACTCAGGTAAGACACCACGGTTCAAGGTAACAGTTAAGCTTAAATTACCAATGTTTTTATATTCATAAAAAAGTGATTTAAGATTGTGGTCATGGAAAATGCAGTGTTACTAGATAATCTCAGTAAACTATACTACAACATAACTCAACCGTACCACACATTACAGTCTCCAAAATGACCATTAGGTCCAATCAAAACATCACTAAATAAGTTAGAATTGAACAGGATAAACTCTGTGTTGCTCAGGTGCATTGTAGGGCTATTGTATTAAACTGCATTGGTAGACATGCAGTAGTTAACTGCCTAATGAGTCTCATCATTATCTAATTACATTAGAGGCTATTTACCTGTCCAACTACCTTGCTAGCTTTAAACCAGTGAGATAATTTTTTTTATGAAAACACGAAGCCTCCACCATATTTCAAATGCTCAACTAATGATCACTCTGGGTTTTGCAAAACAAATCCAAAGTACAAGTGTATGGAGTGTTGGGTTCTTAAAAAGGGAAATTCTGGATATGGGCTGAACTGACTGTGGGTGTGGCACACTCAGTACACTGTGCCAGAACAGCCGGGCTGACTTTTAGAAAGCAAACAATTCAGGGATCAGGGATTATTGGGTCATGCACCCAGAATGGCCGCACAATATACAGTGCATCTAACTTTTCACCAAGATGATTAATAAGATCCAGCCACATGCCAGCGTTTTATTCACACTATATTGCATCCCAACCTGTAAGCAAACCGACTTGAAGTATACAGTATTTGTACCATTAACCACGTCAAACAAAACTTGTGGAATGCCAATGCAATTAGGTTTGACGTAACCAAAGTGGAAGTAATGTGATCAGGAGATCCAAAATCATTTTTCATGATACATTACTACAGATAACATAGTTAACATACAATGAATTATCATGGTGATTTAGAATAACAATTGTTGACTGTAAATTTTGCGGTTGTGTCAGCAGCTCATGCTGGCAACAAGCATCGCTTTGATCATGCTGTCTTGCTACCTCACAAAAACATTACAGGTGATATTCACACCAAGTGAACCAGTGTAATATAACACTTTATGATGCGCACCTCAGGTACACCCTGTCAGACTATGATTATCTTAGTTTTGATAAATGCACAGTGCAAGTGTGATTCCCACTGTTCCACCCTGGCTCAGAGTCATACAATCAATAAAAAGTGGTCCCTTCAATCATGTTTCTATGGTTATCAGCTTTTCTCGGGACAGTGCGGGGAGGATGTTGGCTGCTGGTGGCTCTGCAGGATTCCTCAACCCCATTAACATTAGCTACCTGAAACCTCCAGCTGGCTGTCGCCAGAAGGATCTGACAGGAGTTTCTTGTCTGAAAACTGCCTTTTGCTGAAGGTGAGGGTGAAATTTGTCACCCAGACTTTTAATCTCAGAGGCCCTGTGAGGGAAGTACTTTAGTTATGACTGATATAAACTGCGTGTGTCTGTGTGAGCTTGTCTGTCATGAGAACATCAGTGTTAGCTTTGCAGTGTGTATGCTGCAGCATGTGTTGGTTGGGCAATGGGAGGCATCTAGATTTTCAAATAAGAAGCCAGTCTGATGGACATGAACTGAGCACTCAAGAAAACTTAATCAGCCTGTGAATTCACAAGTCTAGACATTTTCTGGAAATTTCCTGCCAGCAACTTGTGAAATTTACGAAAAATGTACCAGTGAGCCCATGTGAGAAAACAGTGACAGCCTTAATGTTTCAAAAATGTTCCTTCTGTTGTGAACACGTCTGACTCGGACAATCCCCTTCTGCGTTCTTAATGTGAGAAACACCCAATTTACCAGAATTCATATCTGGAAACTGCTCATGATTAGCCAACACGTTCTTGGTGTCAACAACCAAATGCTATTTTCCTGCAGATGAATAATTTTGGCTGTGCATGTGTTAGAAAAACTTTCTATGACCTTTGAGAGGAGTAAGGCTTTGTAAACCTTTTCTTGGTCTGTTCGGTTTCTCTTATCAACTGCTTTGTCAAACCATTTGAGACAGCCTCGCTGTCTTTCAAAAGGCAGGGAAAAAATCTGACTATAAAAGAATTGTGAGCAGCAAATAATTATTAGACAGATTGTGGCAGAGCGAAATAATATATATAATACAACTGCACTGCCCTTGCTAAAGCTTGTGTTGTTGTGATACTCAAGTTTTGATTTATTAATGTAGACGGAATTCTACTGAGTAACACAGCTATTGGTGGCAAACTCAAGATTTAATTTTGTCATGTTTGTGGAACAGCTTTTCACAGTAAAAGTCTTTCAGCAGATATTCAGGGGCTTAACAGCGAAGCAGCTGTATTTAAGACTTGGCTTCAGTGAGAGGCTGAAGAACTTAGAGTTAAACAGCTCGTTTGAGAGGAAAATATGAAAAACAAGAACATAATGACTCAGTATATTTACTGAAAAACATACTGAGTCGTTATGTAAAAGCTCATAGCAAGATATTCGCAGTCAAATGTGAAAATGCTATTTATTCAAAGTTAATGGTTTAACTTTAGGCTAAGACAGTCATAACACATTTCATATGGTTATATATACATATGCACAAACAAGTCTGAGTTTGACGAAGAACTGCATACAGATACCTGGGCTATTCTAGTGTTGCCCTTTTCACTTCTTGCTGGGTTATGGCAGCAAACTCTCATCATCTTTTTAAGGGGTATGTCTAGCAGAGAGAAATGAGAGTTACACTTGCTGTGACACTGCTGACAGCATTCATCACCATCATGTCATCACATCACCGAATGTGGTATACACTTTAGACTGTATCAGATGTTGAGGGGTGATGGTTAATGTCTAAAGGATCGGATCTGTGCGGTTGTGAGCTGCATCCCTCCTCTTTCTTTCCCATTAGTCGAGTTCTGAAAGTAATCATTTATTATCATGTGAATCTACACACAGAACATAAAGAAAGCTTTGGGATCACCAATGTGAGAAACAGGAGTGTGAGAGGTTATGTGAAAATGAGTGCACAGCAACAGCTGCATTTTGTCTGGGGAAATATGGCCAAGGTTCTTTAGGATTAGGCAAAGTGGATTTAACTGGAGAGCAACAATAAGGGAAGGCACAATTAAAATGGCTTCATTAGAGAAATGCCTCTTGACATAAACATATTAGCCGGGGACTGGCAGGCATTTCCTTTTTTTCCCTTCTTAAGTTGACTATTAAGCAAGTTTCATTGGTCAGGGCCTCTGGAGGTCAGACAGCTTTTAAAATTTACACAGTTTTTCTGGTATTACTGCCACCTTTTCAGTCTTAGATTGACTTTCTTGGTACTCGTTGAGGTCAGGGTGCCGTAATAAGTGGGGAAGAGGTTGATCCTTGTTGCTAATTACACGCCACATGGCATTGTTATTCTTTGCTAATTGCATGCTTTGAGTTGCTGCAGGCGGCTTGCCTTAGAGATTTTTTAATCTATGTATTAAGCTCATGAATTTGGCATCAACACAGGCGGTTCACTGGCAATGAAGTAGGCCCCACCATATCCACACAGTAAATCCTCTAACGGGGGTGGGGGTACTTACTTCACTTTTACTAATCATTGAAACAAAATCCATCTCTTAAAAGTAAAAAACATATGCAAGGGAGAGAGGGAGGTTAAACAGGAAAATCAATTTATAAGCTTTTATTTCAATGGAATATCTCCATGGATTCAAGTGTGTGTCTTTAGTCGGTTGTTAATTCTGCTGGAATTAACTGCTTGATGAAAAAGATCTGATCTACATTTTTGGGAATTCTTTCTTTGTATGTTGTCATTTAGAATAATTATGTGCAGATTTGATGTAATCAGATTTCTAATTTTAAATGCTGTCTCTTGCTACATACTTTCAGAAAATTAAATCAAATATACATCACATTCAAAACTGATCCCAAAGCATTAACGACGGTCTTGTACCACAGATGTCGGGATGTTGATCTAAAGAAGTTTGTCTCTATCCTGATTGCTGTTTGGTTGAGGGTTTTTTTGCTATATTTTTCAGTCATTGGACCAACTAGTCCTCCATCTTCAATAAGCATGTAGGTTGCTTGTCCCTACCATCAGATATAACAAATATGAGCTTACCACCATAAGGTTAAGTTTAGGGACCATAACTACTTGACTAGGTTTGGGGACAGATCGTGATTTGGGTTAAAATAAGTACTTCCTTAATGTTAAAATACATTCTTCATAATTTTTACAGTAATTAACATGCAATAAAGTTTGTGGAAGTCACAGATTAAATATGAGCATCATTGAAACGTAAAACCATTAGCATGCTCCTGTGTGGAAGTCATGTACAGTACACTTTTTACAACATATATGTTGTAAAAGCATCCAGCCACACCAATGTCCTCGTCATGGTATGTATAGAACAAATGTCAAGCAAATTTTTGGCACAATTAGAATACATACAAAGTTAATGCAAAAGTGTGAGAAGATGAAAAAATTTGCGCAATTCGCTTCACTCGCTCGAGTTCAAATATTTCTAATAGAAATATTTGTATAAAACCATGTCGCAAAAGTCAGTAAGCGTTGACTTTCGTGACATGGTCACAATCTTTATGTTGATTCAACAGAATGTGCATTACAGCTCTTCTAAGGCACATTATGTCACTTATATGTGTGACAACTGCACCTAAAGGTCACTGACGTCCATGTAGGACAAAGGACAAAGAGAATGGGTAAATATTCGTGGGTTGTGTTTACTCGTGGGAGTAAACACATGTGAAGATTTGTGTGAACGCATGACGCAGACTTTGTTGCTCTACCCTTCGTCGCCTAACTTTACTCACTGAATTACTGCAAGTGATAGAGGTCGGCTTAAAATGAAGTGTTACCGTCTCCATAAGACTCTGCTCTGTATATGTATATTTTCTTTCTACTATTCAGGATTTCTCATGTCAGAAAAGTCACAGAGAAATCGTCTTTATCTTGGGGTGATGGCATGCAAATGCATTGTTTTTCCCCTCTCTGCCTCTCAACAAATAGTGCTTTAGTCAGGAAAAACAAAATACAAATTCCACTCAATGAAAAGTTGTCAAAAAAGCAATGGAGGACAAATCTTTGAGAAGCAAATCCATGAAAATTGCTTTGATAGCGACAGTTTGAACTGCCAAAAATGCATTTTGTGTTATACTGTCATCTAAGAGGCTTACTGTTTTTGAAGGGCAAGTGATTTCCCCAGTGTCAATAACTTTTTCAATGGAAAACACTACTTTATTCTGTGAGACAGTTTTAGCATAATTTGTGGCAGATCAGTGATTTACCGGCTGCAGTTGTCTGGGTGGCAAATAACTGAATTTATTCTGTCTCTTTACCTTAATGCCCAAGGTCCGCTGCTAGGTGAGGAGTGCAAATCACATACAGGCACATTCACACATACACACACTCAATTAGATGGGGATGTGTGAGGAAAATAGATTTATGGGAATATGTCAAACAAGTCAGCTGAATCACTGCAATACTGTTCATCAGCTCAGAGAGTGTTGACACCACAGCTATGGCAATTAAAAGATCTTCTTGCCACGTTCTGAGGTCATGGACCAAACATGACCTCAGAATATGGCAAGAGTTTAAGCAACATTTTTAGCAACTCAAATCACGTCTCATGCGAATGAGAGAGCAATGTTCAAAAAGATTTTAACAGGCCAAGAAATATCAAGCTGAAACAAAAGGGAGGGGGACAAAAATAGGATTTTGAGGAGTGGGGGACATGGCAAATGTCAACCTCATGTTGTTGCCAGTGGAAAAGTCAAGAGAGCACCAAAGTCATTATGGTAAATTGTCTGGAAGCAACAAATGTCTGCACAAAGTTTCGTATCAGTGCACTTTGATGTGCAGTTGTTGCCAAGATATATTAGTCTGAAGCGAAGTGGTGGACCGGCCAACACTGCAACCACAAGTCATGCAGCTAGCATGGCTCGAATCCAAAGTGAATTTTGTACAACCTAGAACACATCAAGTACTGACATATCTGAGATTTCTCCTATTGTTACATGTACAGTACTGCAACTCCTGTACATTTTGGTTATGTATAAAAGCTCTTTCCAACTCCTTCCGCAGCTCAGCCCATATTTCATACCCTCGTAGCACTGCCAACAGGCTCCAGTCCCCAGACACCATCTTCACCTTCAACATATATTTTTCTATTTATTTAACCTTTATTGAACAAGGTCAGTCCCACTGAGATTGCACGATCTCCTCTGGAGCCGTGGCCAAGAAAACAGCAAGCAAAATGTCATAAGCATCATACAGCAAATAATAAAAAATAAAACCACATTAAACGGAGTATATGATAGTCATACAATCACAAACCTAGAAAGGTAGACAGGGAGAAGACTTTTCTATACAACGTTCCTAACTGCTCCTAACCTACAAAAGCCCTTAATAATCAAGCCCCATCATATCATAGTTTCATATTATCCCAATAAATCACTTTGCTCTGTAAATGCAGGACTACTTGTGGTTCCCAGAGTCTGTAAAAGTAGAATGGGAGGCAGAGCCTTCAACCACCTCTCCTTAAAGCTGATAGTTAGAGCAGGTGTTTAATAAACCTCTCTCTCTCTCTCTCTCTCTCTCTCTCTCTCTCTCTCTCTCTCTCTCTCTCTCTCTCTCTCTCTCTCTCTCTCTCTCTCTCTCTCTCTCTCTCTCTCTCTCTCTCTCTCTCTCTCTCTCTCTCTCTCTCTCTCTCTCTCTCTCTCTCTCTCTCTCTCTCTCTCTCTCTCTCTCTCTCTCTCTTCCTGTCTCGCCTCCCACCCTCTTTCTCCCCACTTCTCCTCTCTTCCCCATTTCTCTCCTCACCCCAGCCGGTCGAGACAGATCACCGCCCACAACTGAGTCCTGTTCTGTCAGAGATTTCTTCCTGTTAAAAGGGTTTCTTTTCTCTCCTCCGTCGCCAAGTGCTTTGCTCATTGTGGGATTTGTTGGGTTTTCCCTGTAATATTGACCTCACTATGTAAAGTGCTTTGAGACAATGTATGTTGTGATATGGCGCTATAAAAATAAAATTGAATAGAATTGAAAAACGTAGGACACAAATTTCAACCTTTAATATAATTGCCACCAAAACATTTTTAAAAGCCCTAATTGGGATCAGCTCATCTAGCTGTAAATAGTTCCAGGCTGTGGGCAGAGAACATAAAAGCATATTTGCCAAGTTCAGCGCGAACCATAAGGATAGTCAATGAAAGACTGTGATTAGAGCACAAACAATAATTACAGGTTTTGACTGAGATACATGGAGAGGGGAGCAAACCGAGGATGGATTAATAAATAGATGTCATACATTGAGTCTGTGCAAACAAAGCCACTGATTTCTGGCATGTAAAATGTAGTATTGAGTTTTACAGCCTGTGACAAACCTGTCGCACAGTGTCCAGCCTATGCAATCACGAGGCAAAGGCATGAATATACAGCGAACATGGTCTCAACCAATTTTCCTCAGGCACCACTGGATTTTGATTAAAAGCAAGTTCAGGCTTCAGTATCTACTTATTTTCGAAGAAAATACCTTAATAATTGTGTTGTGATACTAATTCAATCTGTATGCTCTGCAAGGTTTCAGTGTTTGGTAGACAAACAATTAAAGCAATTAAAAACAACCATGATTTAATTTTTGCTGCTAGCGTTTAACACAACCATCAGATCAAACGTCCATGACGCTATGATACGAAAAACAGACTGCAAATGTTCCAGCAATGGAGGTCCCTCAGCAGTAAATGAAAGTATTGTCGGCATGAGAATGGAACTGAAAACTGAATTTTAACCCAGATTGTTAACATATGTAATAATGTGGAACCAATACAGAACGTTGGGAGACCCCTGATGTAACATACAGTCCTTTCAGAGAGTATTTTTCAAACCAGCCAATAGCCTGCTCAGACAACCCAATATTGAGCGGCCGTGTTACTTCAGGATAAGGTGGTCAATAATATTGAAGGCTTTTGAAAGATAAATAAAAAGAGAAGCACTGTTTTTTCTTTTTATAATCCAGTTTTAGGTTGTACCATGTTTCCTGAAACCAGACTGATACAATAATTATTAGCTATCAGAATCTCCTTCAGTTGCTTGCTCACCAATCCATCAAGGACCTTCAACAAGTTGGAGAAGGGTCTACAATTGCTATTTTGCAATGTAAGATTCAGTTGAATTCAAAGAGTCAGTGTGAAAGAGTTTCAGCAATTCACAGGGCAAAGAGCTAGTGTGTGCGCCTGACACGATCCATAACTCCAGAACACGAGCGCAATAAACAAACGCAGGGAATCTGTCATACAATTAAGTTTATGAGGGAGTAGTAGTAGTTTGTGAGGCGTTTTAAAAACTAAATTTAATTTCTGTTCAGTTTGAAAATGCAGTTGGAGGTAGGCTCGTCGCAGAGCAGCGAGCGTGCAGGTGGAAGGCCAGCAATGGAGCACGAAAGGGGAGAGCCACGTGAAAAAGACATGAGGCACCTGCCAAGAGTAACAGAATGTCGGGCAGACAGGCCGGGCTTGGCAGGGGCAGAGTGGCAGACCCGGCTGCAGAGGGGACGCACCAGTCCACAGTTGCTGCAGAATGGCAAGGTGGAGCGCGGTGGCAGAGAAAAGAGTGGCAGGACCAGCAGCGAGTCGGACAGGAGAGACGCAGCGTATTGTTCTCGGGAGTGCTTCCGTCTTTCCTGCAGTGACACGTACAACTGTAATTTCCCTCCATTATTATCACTCTCAGAAAACCATGTTATCTAGCTGTAGACCTAGTGTGTGTGGTAGGTTTCTGTGTGTGTGTGTGTGTGTGTGTGTGTGTGTGTGTGTGTGTGTGTGTGTGTGTGTGTGTGTGTGTGTGTGTGTGTGTGTCTTTGTCCTGTTGCTGACCCACAGTTGACTTAACTGACAAACTGTTGGACATTTTACCTCTGATTAATCTGGGTGGTGTATGTGTGCAAGGGAGTGCGAGCATGAACGGATTTATTTCAATAGATGACCGAATGTGTCAAATAGGGCTTAGTGTTACAATTCTGAGATGGCTCAGAGAGATCTGTCGGTGTGTTTGTGTGTCTGCGCACAGCACAAACAATGATTACATTTCAAGTCACATTGTGATACTAACCAGTATGATGAATGACATTTTTCTGTTCTCATCATGACATTTCATCATCGTCATCTCTTTGACCCCGCGGGTCGCTGGAGAGACAATCCAGAGAATGGCCGACAGGGAACGAGTGGAGGAGGCTACGGATTTTGAGTGCTGCAGAAAATGAAGCATGTCTAATTGGGATCATGTATTGTCTGTCATCAAGTCTTTTTTAAGATTTAGTTTCTGATACGGGTGCCAATTTAAGATCATTTTTATGCGAGGAGTGTTCTTGCCAAACTATCTACGATTTCTCATTTTAACAATCAAATGTTCCTTTGAAAACTCATCTGTTCAGTGTGTGAGTTCATTCCCTTTTTGGATTGTTCTCATTTTGCATCTGCACATAAAGTTACTACATAGATTTATAGGAATGGAACTGTAGAGGAAAACTGTATCAAAAGGAGACTGGTTTAATTTCTCTGAACAATAGTTATTTTGTTTGAAATCATTTGTTAGGTTATATCCTTCGTGCTAATGATTCAATGTATAATTCCTCAGTCATATCCATGATATAGAATGAATAGAAAATGACTTACTTGCAAGGACAATATTGCAGCTGCTTGGATAACAATTACATCTATCAGCTCAAATGTATCTCAAAATGTAAGTCAGACAATGTAAACACAGGAATATATTTTTGAGATTCCGATTAACAATACTTATTCCATTTTTTCCAAAATTGATCTTAGTTGCTTTACTAAGAGCTACAAAGAAATAGCTTCCTCCAAGTCAGAATACCTCTTTCAGACCTCGGTCATTTAATCCCTCTTCGTCCATTTTCAACTAAACCGACAATTATATGTTGTCATTGTAATTATGCGTGGTGAGATGTGTGGACACTTCAGCAGGTCGGAGTGCAGAGATGTGTCATGGTAACAACCATCTTTCTTGGTATTCACCCAATTAGGCATCAATTAAAACTGTTTATCACCATAATGAAAAGGTTAAGCAGCAGGTTAAATGGAAATGGAAAGGTGAGAGTCCTTTACTGGCAGTCAAAGTTACCTGCCTGCAAAACAATATGAATAACTCTACTTTTACCAATTAGCCCCTTGTGTTTTTATTTTTACAAGTACATTTCCTTTCTGCATGCATGGGAGGTAATTTCGTTCCTGTGCATCCTGAACACTTAAATGAATTCTAAGGAAACTAATTGTCAATAACTGTTTAGACTTTACAGTACAGTAGACTTTGTCTACTCCTCAAATAAGAAGCCTGTCTCCACCCTGCTTCTAAGATAAAAAATACTATATTTAACATACCAGTTCACCAATGCAGTTACAGTGTCTACGACTAGGAAGGTAGGGTGGAAGCATGAATTACAAAATAAAAGTAGAGTTGATGCACGGTGGTGTAGTGGTTAGCACCTTCGCCTCACAGCAAGAAGGTTCTGGGTTCGAATCCCGGTTCAACCTTTCTGTGTGGAGTTTGCATGTTCTCCCCGTGTATGCGTGGGTTTTCTCCGGGTTCTCCAGCTTCCTCCCACAGTCCAAAGACATGCAGAATGGGGTTAGGTTCATCGGAGACTATAAATTGACCGTAGGTGTGAATGTGAGAGTGAATGGTTGTCCGTCTCTGTATATGGCCCTGTGATAGGCTGGCGTCCTGTCCAGGACCCCCCGCGACCCTTAAATGGATAAAGCGGTAGACAATGAATGAAGTAGAGTTGATGATGTGATGACAAGATAAGCTTTCCATTAATTTCATGCTTGGTGTCTTCACTTTTTATGACTGACCTCAGTAAACCGAATCCTCACCCGAGCATCTAAAGTGCTGAACGAGCACAAGGAGTTTATTGCAGGAAGTGTGGACTGTTTGATTTGTACTTTTTTTTTTAAACTTAAAACCATAACAAAACATTGGTAAAAAAGTGATTATCACAATGTATTTCTGTTTTGTGACCCCACTGTGTAAGTATGCAGACTTGTAGGTCTTATTTAGAGGTCTCACGACCATTTTAAATTCTCATAGATATTTAAAAAAAATTAAAAATTAAAGAGTCAGTTGTGCCACCTACGCCTTTATTCTTTGACCCCCTAATAAATAGTGTAAAGTTTAACAAAACCTTGACAGGTACAGCATTGTCGGTTTAAATTCATACCCACAGAGAGAACAAAATGAATAAAATAAATCAAATCTCCTTTCAGCTGGGTGGCATTTATTTTTTGTGTCTGTGAACTGTTGAGTTACTAACTCAAGTCCTTCACTTCCTCATTGTGTAACATTATAGGGACGCGTGCTCTTCTGTCTCACGGGTCAGTGTCATCAGACGCACAGTGCCTACCTGGCAACCAACAGTGAGCCCAGCCGCGCATTCCACACATTTGTGCTCGTGGCGTATTCTGACAGCACCCACACATGCTGCGGTGAGTCATCATTCCCTTCAAGACGCGGCCGTCGTTTCTCTGATCAAGACAGCAATTGTGCATGGCCTTTAATGCAGCATCAAACTAGACTGGCTCATGATTTTCCTCGAGCCACTGTGTGGAATGAGTCCCAAGTATGATAGGGCTGATGAATCCCTTCAGCGTCCTGTTGACATAGCTGGTCATGGTGTTTAGGGCTCCGTTTTAGATATTATAATCAAGTCACATCAGATCCATGGGTTCTCAGAGTTGTCTTCGGGCGTGTTCATTTAATGCCGCCATGGGTTTTTAATGAGGGGCACATTGTAGAGAAAGGCAAATAGCGATGTGATTTTAATAGGCTCACTATGGTCCACTGGCAAGGGAAAATAGTCATTGCATCGGTCCTCTTGGAGCGAATCATTTAAGTAAGCGAGGGGAGCTGGGATGTTGCCTGCTCGTCAGAGTTCAGGCTTATAGCGGGGCTGTGTCGACGAGGTGGCATGTCGTCTTTCAATGTAGATAAGGTGTTTGGAATACATTAACCTTTTCCTCATTTGTTTTGTGTGTGTACCCTTTTTGTTCCACCGTGAAATGAGAAGTCTTTCCTGCTACAGGGCGAATCGCAGCTCACATGGGGCTCACGAGGCAGCGGCATGTGGCACCTGAAAATTAGCCTTCAGTTGAAATAAGAAAAGATGAGGGGAGAGAGATGGGGGGGGCTAGGGCACCAGAGGCCTATTCAGGGTTTGGGTAACAGCTATTTCTTGTCTCCTTCGCTCATTCCATCTTCCTTTTCATTCTCTCACTCTCCATCTCTGGCCGTTAAAGCTCAGTACCTCAGGCCCTGCAATTATTGGTACGTTAAAAATGAAAGGTCACAACTAGCAGAGGAGGAGGAAGTGACAAAAGGAGGAGGGACGACAATCAAACCTTCTAAAGCCCCACGTGGCGTAGGAGGAGGAAAATAATGTAATAATGGCTGTCAAAAGTCTCATTTATCAACTGTGCAAAACAAAAGCTCCTGGCTGTTTTTTTCTTTATTTCTGCTCAAAACTCAAAACACTTTATGAAAAGTGTATTGTCACCTCCATCGGAGATTAATAAGGCTGCAGTTCCAAAGACAGTAGTGCTTTTTTCTTCCAGCGAAAAAAATCCGTCCCTCACCAGCGACAGTGGCCTGTACCTGACACAAAACAGCTCCCTGGTAAATGAACTTGGACAGATCCATTCATGACTGTAGCCTTGCTAGTTTGCCTCATTGGCCAACCACAGTCCTGCAACAATAATCACCTGCAGCCCAAAAGGCATTTTCCCCAGAAATTACCATAGATTATAAGAGACATTTTTAAAAGCATTGCCAGGATATTTAAACAATTGCTATTGAAGTTGATTATTAGTCTATTATGAATTTTTTTTAAACAATGGTTCTTGATCAGCAAAACGTGTCTTTTTGCACAACATAATCCCAGGGAATCAGGGCAGGACTGAGCAACAGGGCAATGGGGACAAACAGTACGGGCAATGGGCCACAAAAACAGAAAAGAAAACCAGCAATAGATAAATTGTTGTTTTAATAAGTTAATGGGTCCAACAGAAATATCTGGTAAAAAGAACGTGAGCTTAAGGTAAATGTTATGTCACCCACCAAAGCTGAGACATTCTGTCGACCAATACCGTCAGTATCTGGAGTCCACACAAAATTAAAGTGCCCATATGCTTCTCTATAGTCTGTTATCTAGCTTTTTATTGTGTGCGTTTAAAGGTCGACTCAGCCACAAACTCTGCAACAAAAGGAGTTCTTCCCTCCCACAGAGAACACTGCTGCTGAAGACTCTGACTAGCTCCCCAGGCAGGCTGGGAGCTAACACAGAACGTTTCAGACAGAGGGTGAAAACAGATTATGCAGAAATGTATGATATGAGAAAGAAAGTGTGAACAATACAGCACAAACCTATTCTAGTAGACCCCTAAATTACAATGATGAACCTATAAATGACCAAAATATGGGCACTTGAGGTCTCTATAGATTTCTTTGTTATGCATCACAACCATTTCAGTAATAAATTTGTTTGTGTAAACAGTATATCACCTCCTTCGCTCTGAGGTGTTTACTTGACAAAGCCTAATGGAGATTTCTGAGATAAAAACATTCATCTATGAAGTAATTAATAATAATAATACATTTCATTTATAGAGCACTTTTCATTGCCAAAAGAAATCTCAAAGTGTACAATAAGCAATAAGCAATCTCCATATAATTTTTATCACCATAATGAGTCACAATTAGGAAAAATAAAATTACTGACATATCAAAATATTGTAGAAAATGAATAGATTGATCTGATATTTTATCACGTAGTAATGCCATTTTCCCCCAAAATCGTGCATGGAAGCTATTATGGATGCAGCCACAAGATGGCATTACAGAAAAATGTGTCCCCTGACACTTTCCCCTCGGCTTCAATGTGCAGCTCTTAGCTGCTTTGTGAAGAGACGATCTACGGTATTGTGATGCAAAGTACAGTAATTATGGTCATTATTATGGTCATCTGCTTTTTTGGCAGGTTTCTTTGTGTGTGTGTGTGTGTGAGTGAGTGAGTGAGTGAGTGAGTGAGTGAGTGAGTGAGTGAGTGAGTGAGTGAGTGAGTGAGTGAGTGAGTGAGTGAGTGAGTGAGTGAGTGAGTGAGTGAGTGAGTGAGTGAGTGAGTGAGTGAGTGAGTGAGAGAGAGAGAGAGAGAGAGAGAGAGAGAGAGAGAGAGAGAGAGAGAGAGAGAGAGAGAGAGAGAGAGAGAGAGAGAGAGAGAGAGAGTGTGTGTGTGTGTGTGTGTGTGTGTGAGTGTGAGTGTGAGAAAGAGAGAGATTAAGAGAGAGGATAGGCTGGGCTTGAAATATTATCTTCGGTCACCGGTATCGATCAACAACTGTATGGAACCCTGCAGATACATAAGTGTCTTTATTAAATAGAAAAAAAAATGTCAATGACTTATTTAATTCCTTTAGCTGCACCTCCACTCCCCGCTGAGAGCCATGCAGCGTCCCCAGAGACTCATGGGAGTCCCTGTTGATAGCAAAGACATCAGGGGGGGGAAACAAGGCGAGAGTGTGAGCGGATGAGGAGAAAAGGATGGATGTGGACTGTAACTGCAGAGGCAATTGGGTTGTGAAGGGAAGATGAAAGACGAGAACTGCAGGCAGAGAAAGTCAGAAACACCATCAGAGTATAAGAGACAGCAAAATGAGGGAATTGTGTCGACGAGTTAAATTAAGCAGAGACAAGGAGAGAGGGGAGGAAAAAGGTAAAATGGGGCTGGGGGAGATCCATTCCAGGGGAATGAGTGCTGTATTTCAGGCCTGCAGCCTTTGTGCCATTTGAATCACTGCAGGTCTCTCTCGCCCTGGTCTCTTCTATATAAAGCTCAGGCAGCTACTGGATTTTCCACGTGACTGCTATGGAATTGGATTAATACAATGCCCATCCATGTTTTCACCGTCATCAGTCAGCATCCGGAGGGACCTGCTCTCGCCACCTGTCTCCTTCTGCTCATAGTAATGGGTGGCATTAGCCAGTATGGAAAATGCATGGCACAGTGCATGCAGAACAGCGCCTCATTGGAAAACAAGATTGTCATTCAGCATTGTGTTCTGCTGAAGGCCAAATCCATAGCTATTTTAATTGGACCTCTTAAAATACTGTTACCACACTGCGGGATTTGTCTGCATTGCAAATTGACTGGGCTGCATCTTTTGCCTTTTTGTTAAATATGTATGTGGAAAATGGGTTTTGAATTTACGCTAGTACTGCTGAGTTGGAATCAAACAGATATATCAGTGAACAAACTCTTTACACGGCATGGCTAATAGGAAGTATTCATGAAAACAAAAAAATGTGGACACCCAAACATCACACATTTGTGATTGATGAACAGTTAATTCCAAAACCATGGGCAATATTATGGGGCTGTGACAGCCTCCACTCCTCTGGGAAACCTTTGCAAAAAAAAATTGGATCCTGTCTGCAGGGATTCGGTTCCCATTCAGCTGCAAGGGCATCACTGAAGTGGGCCGCATATGTTCGATAATAAGGCCTGGGCCGCAGAAGATATTCCAATTCTATCCAAAGGTGTTAGCTGGGATTAAGGTCAGGGCTCTGTGCATGTTGGTCAAGTTTTTCCATATCAAACTGGGCCTGGTTTAGTTGAAGCATAACCAACACACTAGGCCCAAAAAATGAACCCGCATTTGCAATTTCCATCGGAGTCATATCCTCCCTTTTTCTACCTCACACATTCCAGCAATTCTTTAGTTCTAATAAAGAAGTGGCGTGACCTCTGCTCAACTCAAGGAAGACCACCGGCATCATTTTCATGCTTCCTCTCAATCCCTCTTGGGAATCTCAAACTGGGGTAGACAACAGCATGAGGCAAAGTAAAGCATTATGGCTTTTTTGTCAATCTGGCAGACTCTGCTGCTTTCATCGCATCCGTGGGAGTTTGCATAGCTTTCAGATATCCTTCAGCCTTGTGCTTTATCAGGTCCAGGAGGTAATTCTTAAATAAAATAATAAATAAAAACGTTGGCATCACTGATGGCAACACAAAACCATCACCGTCATCAGTCAGCATCCGCCCCCCCCCCAATCTACTCCTGGGTGCTGGAGAGTTGTGAAAGCTGATAGGAAAACACTCTTGACATTCTATTCTTCTAGGAAGACCCGGTCATTTCATTTGGACAAACAGAATCTCTGATGTCCTCAACCCTATCACTGGGAGCCAGATGATCACCGCAGGAACCAGCTCTCTCAGCTGAGCTAAGGAGGAAGGAGATTGTGGGTCGTATATCAAATTCAGAGCAGAGTTCAAGCATATTCTCATGTGCATACAGTTGAGATTTGGCCTCATGATATACATAGTATAATCCCATATGAAATGATTTCTATGATTACTAATTATTCAATATTAAATTTACAGTGGAGTCCTGACATTTTTTTCTGTTTTACATCTTCACAAATGCACCACTCTGTTGTTGCAACGACAACAACAACTGAAACAGGAGTTTCTAAATAATGCAAGATGAGTGGGGGTTGGGCCACTATGGATCTGTATCCTACACTACTCTACTGCCACCTAATATATTCTCAATCTTTCATTGCAAAAAAGCTAAGGCATGTCCCCTCTGTATTCACAAGGCAGGAAATATTAAAATAAAGCTGACACTTTATTCAAACGATCATACTTATGGTGCTCAACATAAGCTTTTATTTAGATCATATGGTTAAATAGATGATTCAATTTATAATTGTTTTCATATTGTAAGCAATAACTGACAATATAACAGCACAGCATTTAAATCTATAACAGTTTTGTAGTATTTCCCTGTTAGCATCTAATTTATTTTTCAAGCACAGTAAAACATGTCCGTCTTATTATAGTTCATTGATTTAACCAGTTCATTTTGAATTCTGCCAATACAAGTTTAACTTCTCTAGTGTATCATTGATTTAGTCATTACGCATTTTATCATTACACAGCTGTGGGTGCTCAATACAGCTATTTTGAAGCAAAGGCCTACATGAGTAATTTCAGTCAATGAGAGATTTTACAACTTAAAAATGCTCGAGACGCACACCTTCAGATTTGATATTATATTTATTCAATATGTTCCACAGTACAAAACTGTGCTTAAAGCTCAACTAATATACAATTAAATATACACTGTAAATTCATGTCATTGCTGTTGACCTGCTTTGGGTGGAATCCATTTTTGTGCACATTAAGGTCTAAATAATAGGACCAATGCTGAATCAAAGCAGAATTTTTTGTAAGTAAGACAGTATGAGTATCTGGTATATTCAAACTTTCTATTGTGACTGTATACTCTGTTTACTTACTTTACTGTGGATGGAAATTACCCCAAAGTATGTTTAGAAGTCAAGGAAACTTTCAGGGCAAACACGAGGAGCCAAAGACACTCACGTATTAGAAGTCCATTTTCCTGCCTCTTATTTCACTGACTATTTAGTGTTGGGACTAAACCTACACAAAACACGGAGCAAACATTTACAGAGAACACAGAAACACACAGAAACAAGAATTGAACCTTGTTGCTGAGAGATGACAGTGCTTAACACTGAGCCACCACGCCACCTACTCACTGGTGTTAAGGATACAAAATGCTGGGCAAAATATCTGTCACGTTCAGACTGAAAGAATAAATATTTTTCAGACAAGCAGAGCCATCTGGTGTGTGGTGGAGACACCAGCTAGAGGGAAGTAGGAAGACGGGTTTCAATGGGCCTGAGAGAAAATGGCAGGAGCGAAAATGGCAGGAGGGTCGGAGCTCTGAATCAGCTGGTGTGTCACGAACAGGGCGAGAGATCCGCTGATTCACTGCTGTGGTGGATTGCACCTGCTCAGTACCAATGACATCACACACAAATATAACTCAACTTGTAAAGATCAGATTTTTTTTCCCCCTCAGTATGCGTCTCCCCAAGTACTCAAAGCCTGGACTACAGGTAATGCATCATTATATGATAAAAGGGATCTGTGGAAGATTTTACGATGGATACTATTGCAAATGCATATTGTAATTTGCCTTTCAAACAAAGTTGATTATTAAAGACTGAAACCTGAGTACCATAGCTTACTGGTTAGGGAAATAACACATTTTGACATCATTTTTTAAAAGAACTACAGTCATAGACAAACTATCAGCCATTAAGAGTCAACGATATTTTAAGAAGTGGCAACACAATTAGCAATGAAACATGCCCATACCAAATCCAATATAGACAGGGTTTTTGTCATGCTACCACAATTTAGTCTGGTATAGCCAGTGGCCCAATGTTAGAGGCCAGGGTCAGTTAATGTTAGAAAATAGATTTTTGTTGAGTAACTGACATTACTGCGTCAGTCTGAAGACGAGCTTCAGAGTTGTTTGTTCTACTGTTTAATTTCAGCATGTCAAACAAATTAACATTAAATTGATTTATGTACATCTGCACACCCCACCAAGAGACATGTTCATTGTTTCCAGCTCCAAGTCAGCCAGATTACAACATGATGTCATCTCTGAAGCATCTGACTTTTAAATAAAGAATTTACCACCAGTGGTCACCGTTTAGTTACATAATCTTGCTTTTAATATCTTATTCCATTCAATTTTATACCTTTCAAGTCCAGCTGCAGTTACATCTGTAAAGCCTTTTTTCAGTTTTAAGTTTAGACACTGCAAAGCACCTTACAGTTCAAACGCTTGTATTACTACCAATTGGAAACCCCGTTCATTTAGGCCGAATGTGACTTAATGGATTCAATTATTACTTACATATAGAGGGTTGCATGGAAGAGTATAATATAATGAGAACTGCTAATAGCATAATGTAGATTGGAAGTGCACTAACATGCTCTGGCAGAATGTAATGCAATCAAAATATGCTGTGCGGCTCTTTTGAGTAGCAGATTTTTTTGTGAGTTAACATTCATTACAAAATGGAAATTACATCCAGAAATGAATGTTGCTTTACAGTGGTTATCTGATTGTTTAATCATATTTAACACTCCAATGCTCCATCTTTGCATTTTCCGCCTTCCTACTCTGTTCCCCTCTCTATTTCACAGCAACAAATCCACAATTATTCACACAGCAGAGTTCTTGTCAATGTGAAATTAAGATGTGGGGAACTTTTCCTCCCCCGGGGCTGTCCACTCATCCAAGGAGTAGGCCCCTACGCAGATGCATTTACTGGCTTGTCGTTGAGACCAAGTTTTTTAGCAGAAGCTGCTGGGAGCTGCCACTGAAGATTTATCCAATCAAAACCCAGAATGCACCCCCACTAGCCCATACCCATGCCCTTCATCACTGCCACCAGTTGACACATGCTCACTGTGACATCTTCACTGATTGCCTCATTGCCAATGAAGCAAAAGCCCATGACTGATGTGTTGCGCGCGTTGTCTAGCCGGGCCTGTATGACACATAGATTACATGTTGGAAACAGTGCAGATTATTGAGTTTATCCGAGGGGGTTAAAAATAACGCTGTTCCCCATTCATAGTGCAATCACGTCTCTCATTTCTAAATGGAGGTTATACTTCAGGTATGAGCAAAAGCCAGCGAATTCTCAATACACTGCCTACCAAACACTGAAGGTAAACTGGAAGGTAGGGTTAAAAGGGCACACGCGACATTGGTCTCGAGGTCACTACATCAATACACAGCAGAGAAACTAGCCACAGGCAGCAATGGGATCCTGGGAGGATGAGGTGAAGTTAGCCATCATTTATCAGCTCCAGGTAACAGCAGCAGTGAGTGGGACACCAATGCATCAATAACCTACAGGCACACACATACTGAAACCCACATGCATAGTGGTACTAATGAGGTGCAATAGAAAAGGTCACTCGGCTGAGCTCGGAGTGTGAAGTAGGTGCTCAACCATGTGGTGGATGCCAAATTCCCAATCGCATGTGATTCACCTCTTGAAGATTCCCTCGGTTTTCAATCTGTATGATAAAGAGCTCTAGAGTAAGCACAGTGAACAAGGCATTCTGGTGAGAGACAAAGGGCACCTACAGTAGAAAACAGCAGGGAAGAAAAGCAGCCAAACTCCTCCAGACAACCGGCTTGGAAGCTGAGGGAATTTTCATTCACCCTGCAAATATTGATTTTCTGTCTTAGCTGTTCTTTTCCATCATTGCTTCAAACTAACCCCCTCATCCCCAACCACCACCTCCTCTCTTCATGGCCCCCTCTGGCACAGGCCCGATAGTGTCCTGGGTGGTTTTATAAAAGTAGAACACCAAAGTCCTGATGTGGTTCACTCACTCTTAAGTACACTCTCCAGTGACTTCTGTGTTCCACTGTATCATCTCATCACTTGAAAAGGTTTTTCTATCACAGTCAAACAAAGGCAGAAGAGGCTTGTTTAGCTCAGGGCTGCAGAAATTATTTTGATTGGTGCACATTGTATTGTATTTGATTATTGTGCATATCAAAGGATTTCAATTTAACACCACTTGAGCAAAACTAAACATCCTCCCCACTGAACATGACCATCATTGTTGAAGTGCAGAGCTGTGTAGTGGATTCAACATGGAATATGAGAGCATATATTTTGCATATCAGATTTTAAAAATAGATTTTAATTTGCTAATTTGGCAGACGCTTTGGTCCAAAACAACTAACAACTAATGGACAATATTAAATGTGCTAAATCTGTTAAATGACACAAAGTGAGGTAAAGCACCAAAGTTTAGACGTGTTTGGTCATCGAAGGTGTTCGTGGAGATTGCATTGTGCCCAGGGATGGTAATATCAGACAGTGTTTCTTACAAAACTCAGCAGCAGAGAAGGAACAAAAGCCCATTTGATTGAGTTCTGGAGAAGGGGAAGAAAACAAGTGGCCCTAGCACCGAGCCTTGGGGCACCCCTCCTGGGAGGGGAGAGGATAGGAGAAGGACGTTTGTCCTTGCCATAACACGATGAAGGAACGCCCAGTGAGATACAGTTCACACCAAGAAAGCACTTTGCCCAAGATTCCCATATTGGACAGTGCAGATAACAGGATGCAGTGGTTCAATGTATCAAAGGCTGCTGATAGGTTCAGCAAGATAAGAACCGAGGACTTAGCTGCAGCTCTAGCTGCCCTTAGGGATTCTGTCATAGATAACGGAGCCATTTCAGTTGGGCGGCCGCTCTGACTGTCCTGCTGATTCGGATCAAGGATCTGTTCTGTGAGTGGAATTCCCTTTTGATAACCTTAGATAAGAATTGAAGTAATGAGACTGGTCAATAATTCTCAGCTTGAGCTAGGTCAAGTAAAGTGCTGCCCAACCCTGTTTGAATAACATCGAAAAAATTTCAAAAATCCCCGAAGCATTTATCATGTGAATGCTGGCAAAATGGTGAAAGATATGGCTTGGTGGCAATGGGGTTGAGCACACAAGTAGAAGGATGACCACCAGTCAGGAGTTGTTATGCCTTGTTCTCAGTGAGAGGGGTAAATGAGAGAAGTAAAGTGCCATTCACCTGGGGAGACAGTTACATGTACATGTAGTAGTGTTATGTTTTTTGTAGCCTTTCACTCAGCAACAGGGCAGAGTGAGTGTGGGGCTCTTTTGACTGGAGGAAGCAGAGAAGGGCATGAGAGTAGAACTGGATTACTCAATGTTTGGCTTGCAGTTGCGCTGTCCTCAGGGAGAGGCTTGATTATGGGTGGATGTTGTCATAACTGAGCGAGAGGAGTTGTTTCTGAGTGGCTCAGAGATTTGGCTACTGATAGGTGCCATATTCCAGTTAAGGCAAAATATCAGCTGAGTAATTAGTGTCTGTTGGAAGAGGATAGAGTAATGTTTTATAAAGGTAGAAGATAAATGTTGAGTATCTTTAGTACTGCCGAGTACTGCAATTTTTGCAGCACTGAGGCTGGAAGAGAAGGAATATAGGAGCGACTGATATCCCTCGAGATCAGAAGGATTGCTGGTTTTACGACACTTTCCCTCAACAGCTCTAAGATCAGTATGCAGCATTATGATGGTGTCAGCCAGCCATGGGCGAGGTCGGTTAGAGGACAGAGGATGCAGGCTATCCAGTCATGAGGTCAGTGCAGAGCAGAGAGGCTCTGCGACATCACTGACTGCTAGTGAGGAAGCTGTGGTAGGAGGTGGAGCACAGGCCACCACTGAGGAGAAGTGGGTGGGAGACAAGTTGTGGAAGTTGCAAGCTTGATAATTCACCTTGCCACTCAACAAAACAAGTTTAATTTTGGACTCTTTGCATGCATCTAATCATGAACATTGTTGGGCAGTAACTAATTACTCCGTAATATATTACTGTAATATTATTCTTTTTTCCAGTAACTAGTAGTGTAAGAGATTACAATTTCTGAAATACTAATTATATTACAGTTACGGATCCAAGTAACGCCGCATTACTTTTTACTCTATGATGACGTGTACGCACGGGCCGGTCACGTCGACTACTAGCCAAAAAGCTAAACGAAAGATAGAGGATGACAGAGATCTGAAGAACATTGTCGCTGGGTATATCATAGATAAGATGTTTGAGAAGCTTCTGCTAATGACATACAATCATTATTTCACTTCTGAACATTAGGACCTTGCTTAATATGTGAGGGCAAAAATAACAGAACAAGAAGCCGGACACAATATCAGCTTGGTTGTTATGCAACGTTCTGTAAAACCATCAGATGCTCCATGCTGCTCTTATGACTGAATATGCAGAACCCGCAAAAGTAATATAACGAGTAACGTGACTAATTTCTTTTAAAACCAAATAATAAGTAAGGTAATATAATTACTTTTTGAAAGAGTAATAAGTAACTTATTACCGTTCCTGAGTAACTTGCCCAACACTGATCGTGAACTTTGTTAAATTTGCTTTGGGTTGACAGATCTGATGGGTAGTTGGTGCCCTATCAGATGACACACCGTCCTCATAGACAGGAGCAGCTAAGTATCATCAGAAGCTAGCATAGCTTGCAGCTGCCTATGGAGTTGAAACCACCCGACGGCCAAGTCAGAAAGTAATAAAATACTCATGTAAAAAATTTGTCTCTTTTAACATCCGTCAGATCCCGGTTGAGCTTTTTCTCTTGGTTATTTGTGAAAATCTCACATTTTATGTGTAGTCCAGTTTCAGTTTTAACAGATGCCATCATTTGTTCTGTTAATCACCAAAGCAACAATAAGCTAATATCATCTGCAGCAACAATAAAGTGTAAAATAGAATGAATGGGAAGAAAAACTGACAAACACCTGACAATCTGAAGACTGCCCACACGACATAATATCAGCCTTGCTGCAGAGCCTGCCTGGGACTGTGAATACCAGATGTTGCCCAGCGTATCATTTTTTCATATCGGAGTCACAAATCAAATCTGAAATGACTTTCTGTACCGTCTCAAGTAATTAAAACATAAATCAAGAAAGTGACACCTGTTGAGTGTCACCTGATTTAGATTCAAAGTTTAACTCAATGTATCTGCCAATTCAGAGAACTGACATGATATCAGTGACCTGTATTTACTGCATGTAATTTGTGTAAATCACTCATCAAGTAAATCTTTGGGATTGGGATGGTTCTGATAGCCCCAAGTTGGTGAAATGCTCGCATTTGTTGAGCTCCACAGCCAATGAATCCCTCTACCAAAACTCCCAGAGATCATTTCTTCATCCTCTTTCTGATTCTACAGACCAAGAAAATAAACTGATGGCATAAAAAAAACGAACTGATTCAGAACCACAGCTGTTGACAAGACCGACTGATTTATCACAATTCTGCGCCTCCACTTAGTGTTAACACTTCAAAGTCAAATTGACAAATGTAATATTATTGGGAGGTATTCACGACAAAGTACAAAAAAATCAGTTTAAACATCGATTAGTGTCCATCATGTTAAAGTAAGAACTTGTGCTATTTCTTATTTAAAGGATGAAAGCCAGTTTCTATGCCGGTGTTACAGTGTTGTGAGTGCTGAGGAAACTCAACTATATTAGTATGCACTGTCATATTGACATAGTTTCAAACTAGGCTATATACTGCAACAGCATAATATAATTCCTTAGGTTCAGAAATGGCTTTTTGTTTTAGACCAACCGTATGAATAATTTCTAAGATTAACAAACATAGTATATGGAGTTATGGTAAATCTCTTTATAATGAGGATAACCTTTCAGGAGGATGTACAGTTAATTTTTTTAAACTAAGAATTAGGGTAAAGATAAAGGTTTAATCTAGGGAAGATATATTTCATTTTTACATATATTCATTATATCTGTAGAACTCAGACTGTAAAAAGTAGCAGGAGCGATTGACTCAGTTTCAGTCTACCATCACGACAGTGCTATGTAATATAGTTTCCTTTCCCAAAGTCTGTTTTATTCAATCATGTCACACCTCCAGTTTCCTACATTACTCACTCATCCACGTAGTCCATGAGACTGCGCCATCTGGCACCCACAGCACAGCCGTGATAGCTGCCTCAGTCTCTGCAGAAACAGAGACAACCCCTTGGTCACAGATTTGGAGCAGAGGCGCTGCGGGTTGTGAACGCTGTCTGTCCACCCAGATGCAGGCGACTGTCTCATAATTCCCCGGCTGAGAGCAAATTTTCGTGGACTTGATGCGGGGCCCATACTCACCCTGTTATTCTGCGCACAACTCAATTACGCCTCTGAGCGGAGCTCTGCGGCACAGGTGTTCGGGGGAGAGACAACTCAGCAGGATAGTTCTCGATGTGCAACCCACGTGAGTTATGCAGTTAGGTTTGATAAGAGCTTGGCTGATCTCACGAACTGTTATAGCAGAATTTTTCTTTCCTTTTTTTTATAAAACAGCACTCGACTCCTTTTCTGTTCTGAAGACTGAAGATGCTATAATTCATTTTCAATAAGCTGTTTAATGATGGCATTTTTATTCACCATGATTATATGCTTACATCTTAACACACCACGGGAAAGCTTTTAGACTTTTACCCCAAGCGAGGTTGTCAAAACACAATGGCCATAGAAAAGGTAACTTCTACACATGGAATGCCAATCACTGGTTTCGTAAATGCAAGTAGGTCTGCTGTGCTAATGCCTCTTGACAAGATATTAGGATCTAGAGTTATTTGGCAGCTAGCTCTTACTTGCACGACAAATACAATAGGTTGAAAAGAGAATCCAAACATTGCTCCTTGCAGTTATTACATCCTTTTGCCATTATTGGTGACAAATCCATTTGTCCTGTTTACTTAAAAAAACAACTGCTGCATGTATATTTCTGGATTATTGTTATTTGAACATTTCCCGAGGGCTTTTAGTGCTTTCTGAATATTTTCTAATAATTTCTTTCTTCAGAATAATACGCATTTATGACAGCACTTGTCAGGTTGCAGCTCAAGTTGTTCTTGAAGGTAGAGACAACTCAGCGGAGGGAAAACTGTAGACAAAGTGTTTCAGTGAACATCTTTGGAAAAATTCATATTTGCATGTTTGTTTTTGTTTATAGGGAAGTTTTCCGTAAATTCCAGCAGGATTTGAATAATGGCCAAAAATGTGGGGAAACAGTAATATCTGCCAGTAGATCCAGCATCACAGATCTTAGTATCATATAAACAGCTGTTAGCTGCAAAATGCATGTCTTTCTTGTTTTTGTTGTTATTGTTGAAGGGTACAAACACTCACGGATATATTGCTCACACTTGAAACAGCTGTAATGTTTTGTTTGTTAGTTGTGTTTTTTTTAAAGGAACAGAGAAGCTGTACATCTCATCATAAAAGTCAGGAAGCAACAAAGCACTGTTTAAAAAATGTGAGTGTACTCGTTGAAGTGGACGTTATAGTAATGCATTGACAGTTTTATTCTTCTCATATGTCACTGAAGACTAAATAAATTCAGTTTCTATGTGGACAACAGGCGATGGTGCACCTTCATCTCCTGCATTTATTTAGCAGCAGGCCATTTCTCCCTCCTGCCATCTCTGCCAACTGCTAGGTGTCATAAACACTTAAAATAAAGAAAGACTAACAACGAGACATATGCTGGGGGCTACAGATTTTGTAAAAGCTTCGTTAAAAGCTTGCAAAGACTCAGACAAACACTCTCACTGACGCTGCTGCATTATAGATGGAAACAAAACAGGCATGACTGTTCTGTCATTAGCACGCCCGTGTGAATGTATGAGCAATGCAATCCTTGATCTTCCCTGGATCTAGAGCTTTATAATGGACATTCTGAACTTTCAAACTTCGTTAGAGAACAGCGGTGGTGGCGATGGCTCAGTAGATGGCTTTGTTGCAATATTGATAGCACAAAGCTTAGCACTGTGTAATACCAGAGATATTTCAATGGCAGAGAGATTTAGGGAAGTTGGAGCTAGTAGTGGCAGCAAAGGTTTAAAAAAATCTTCATGCATTGAGGTTTATTTTTTTGGAATAGTAAGAAAGACATTAATATGCCAGGTTGGTAGAACAGTTTAAGTAATTGAACAATTAATTAAAGACCCAAACCAGGAGTGTTCTTCTACTTGTGACCACACCCAGCTGTGATATAGAACAGTAAGATAGTGCATTTTCACATTGCTGCTTTACAAGGTGAGGAAAGTTACACTATACAATGTTACTTTTCTCTATAGAATTACTTAAATAATAGAACAAAGAGCAGAGAAAAGAAAATAAATTTGCCATATATGAAAAACAGCAAAACTGTGCACATTGTGCAGCAAAGAGCTCAAACTGTGCAGTCTCACATTAGAAAAGGATGATTGAAACATGATTCATTCCACTGAAGGTTTGTCTTCCATGATGAAAGCCATTAATCTCCAACTGATAGTAAGAGGAGACATTAAATGGTTGACATCCTAATCACTTCACAGAAGAATGGGACATTCGAAATGTTTGTTGGAGGACTAGAGTTGGTTCATGCCAGAGAAGCTAGGCACAACATTTAAACATCCCATATGCTGCAGAGGAAAGTTTTGGTATTTTAACCCCCAAACGCATCCCAATTTACTTCTTCTTTCACACCACTTACATTTGATTAATTCACAGCTGCATAATAAAAAGAATCAATTCCAGCTGAGGCATTAAAGGCATTAAATTGCATGTAATTAAATCATTGATTGAATGGTCTGATCTAGGTAATTGACTTTTTTGTCCATTAATTTAAACTAAAATCTTTGCTGAGGGGCTGAGATTCAATGGATGTTGCCATCACAGAGAGAGAGAGAGAGCTATTCGTCTTGCAGGGTCTGATATGAAACATCTTTATTGTGGGTGCACCGATATCATTTAAGGTATCACTTAGTATCTAGATGTTACCAACCTGCATAATTTCCAGACTGAATAAAAGCAGGGGGAAATTATTCAAGTTTGAAAAAATAATTCTAATATGTTGCAGATAGTGTTTTTTGTTGACTTCACATAAGTCATTGTCTCTTCTCTGTAATTTTTATAACCTTTATCCCCTCTGAATACAGTTTAGGTCCCATTATGGAAATATTGCTGCTCAGTTATGCATGCAACCTCCCCATTTTCAACAAACTACATGACATATCTTCATGAAAACAATGGAGATGAATAATTAAGGGCACCATTTTGTAAATGCCTTCAATTATAATGTTGTCATGATGAAATAAATAATTCATGATGATTTTCTTTTCTTTTGTGTTTTTATTGAAAGTATCAACACTCCTTTTTTCTTTTCTTTTTTACTTCCCACTTAAAGTTCATGGAGAGTTTTTTCATGACCAGGGGGAAACAGCTTTTTAATGACCTGATGCACTTGCGAGATCCTGCTCAAAGTCTCATTTGGTTTTTCCTAGAAGTTACAGTAAAAGCACCCATGTTTATTTGATAGCTTCTATGGACTCCTCTGTGTGAAAGGGAAAAGGAACCCAGCTGCGTTTTCAGGCACTTACATAATGTTGCTTCCTTGTTCCCACACTGACAGCCGGACTCGGAGCATATCAATTTTTTAAGTAAGCCATGAAATAACCTTTTTTTCCTGCTAATTAGGAAGCCACCTGTGTTCCACTCTCCTTGCCTTTTTTGAATCAGGCTGCAAATTTCTATCTAGCACTCTGGTCAGCGATGAGTGGGGCAAGTTGTGAAGATCAGACCACCACTAATTGGCTGGGTATAGATGTATTTTTAACATTTGTTCCCCTTGGAAAAGAAAAATCTGAAATGCATAGATGACTGACTCAGACTGAATGAACAAATGAACGAGTAATATATATATTACTCGTTCATTTGTGGCTTTAGGCAAGCAGGCCGTGGGAGAGATTTTATTACGGCATGTTGTGCAGAACAAATCGGGACGATGAAGAGTCTTAAAGAGGGATAATACCTGAAATCAAGTCATCATATAAGCTTGACAGCAGCCACTCAACATGCTTTCTTATTCGCAAATTTGCTGCTAAGCAACCCAGATCTTTGAATGGGGTTGAAACTGGCTAACAGAAAAGCAGAAAGTTTAACTAAATCCTGCTCCACCATGCGTTTTGTTACTTCAAATGACAATAACTTGAACGGATATGTCACGGCAAAGACAAAAGCTGAAGAGTTGTGAAAATTTAATGACACTTTCTTTGAGAGGCTGCTAATGCAGTAGAGGGCTCCGAGTTAGTAGTCGGCCCGTGCTGCAGTAGCTACGACTTTAATAATGCCATGCCTGCCTTTTGCTCATCTCCACTGCACCAGTAGCAATGTCATGAGGTCAGAACATGAGGTTTACATGCTCTTGCTGTACCAATGAGCCCTGGAGAGCTCCGCTTACCCAAACCTCAGGAAGTTTAGAGGGCAGTTTAATTGGGCTGAAATATTCCACGATGAATATATACACACACACTGACTAAACTGTTTGTTAAAGTGCTTCTAATTGCATGCACGAGCATGAGAATAACTAATGGAACCAACGGAATGTCTAATTGTGCCAAAATAATTGCTCTTATTACCACATAAGTGTTCACAGAGTGGAGATTTAGCACTTAACTGTAGCAGTTTGAAATGAAATGCGTACACATATCTTGCACTGACGCAGTTGTGTAAAGCTTTTGTCCATTTTCTCTGCAGGAACTTCATGTACTGTATCTCAGGCTTTTCTCTCATATTTCCGCTGTCTGCTCTCTGTCAGCCTGCAGTAGCTTAGGTGAGAACTTCGCCTGTACTCCCACCTTCAGCATTTCCTCAAAGTCCCAATCCAAATCCCAACCAGGATAATCTCATCCCTCCACTCTGATGTACTTCCATTTATCCTGGGCTTGTACTACTGCCAGCTCAGTCCAGCGCGAGTGAAACGCAGAAAGAGGATTTCTTCCGCTTTCCCCTTGCTTGGGCACTTCACTGAGGTTGTAAGTATGATCGCCCTGGAGCTCCACGGAATCTGCTCAATGTCACCCCTGCGTTGCCTCGGGACACAATGGCTACTGGCACCTTATCGTGCTTCTTTCAGGCATGAGTTCATCTGGATGACTTAACGAGCAGAAAATAAATTCATGTACATTACATTAGCCACCAGAAAATATGTGCAGCACAATGGTGTAACGTTGGTAACCACCATCAAAGGCTCACAACACAACAGTAGTGTGTGGAGAAAATGCCATGTTCCGTTTCCATGACGCCAATAATACAGACAGATTACAGTAATGTTTACAGCCCTCAAGCCAATATACAGTATTATATATACACACATACAACATTACGCTCAACTCGAGACCAACACACAACCATAGCCAATTGGCTCACAAAACCAACCACACAAAATATGCAACACACAAACATGAGTACTTCATAAAATCAACACCACAAAACAATCAAGCAACAATCAGAACTATTTAAACAGCATCATTAAATGTATTCAAAATTAAAACCAGTGTACAAATAACACAGCAGCAAATTAGTCCCCAGCAAACAAGCATGAAAGTAAGGGTCATATGCGATCTGAGAGATACCAAGACATCATCTCACAGTATGCATGTTAGCATAGCAGTAATTGGCCACTTTCCTTAGTGAAGCACAGCAGAGATACCAGAGTAAGATGTTTGAGAACAGTTTCCTCAGCTCCAAGTTACATTCACACACTACAGCAGCCGTCAGCTAACAACATAAAAGGTTGACAAATGTTGCTCCACAAAGCCATCCCGGGGCTGAATGACGTGCGATGTGAGGAGAAAAAAAACATGAACCTGACAATCTACGACAAAAGCCACATTCAGCCTCTGCTGAAGTCAGTCTTTTCTCCACTACATAAATAAGCAGCATGAAAGCGCCACAGTCAGACAACAGTTAAAGTAATAGTTAAAATTAAATAGCATTGCATATACTCCACAAAAGACGACAGCAGAAGAAAATTAGCAGCCACCAGAAAAGCAGAAAGCAGCCAACCGACATATTCTGAAGCACAATAAGACTAATTTAACAAAGTTAAAGTGACAGTCAGTATGTGGACTTAGTGTAAGCTTACTGATAAATAAATAAAGCGAGCCATTTGCTCTAGGTTGATTATCGCTAATGCTTTACGCAATATGAAGTGGAGAGAAAATGCCACCTTCATTTACTCATAGTCAATTGCACAGCAGAGTAATCGGAAGGACTGTATCCCTAAAGCCAATATGCAAAATTATTCACTACATGACTCAAATGACAAACTGACATCCACCACCTCCACCTACAAAAAGCACCACAACCACTGTACAAATATGTATTCACACTTCCCCCACACACGCATCAATAGCAAACAACAAACAACAGACCGGTAAGCATTGCTCATTGATGACAGCAGCAGAAATGAGCAGCCAGCAAGAATTCAAAAGCAAGGCATCATCACTAGCTGAAGCAACGAGCACAAAAACGGTGAAGGAACACAGCCAAGACATCAACTTATGATAACTTTATTTACCAGTTCCGAGGTATAATGGAACGTAGCATTTAATACGGTTGCAGGAAACGGTCCAGAATGCGTTGCATTCGCGTTGAATTTCCAGCGCTGCGGGAAACCAGAAATGGAAAAAATGTCCCCTGTCCGATACTCAGTTGGTTGAGGTTTAAAACTTAAAACACCAGATGAGTAAAAAAAATTACACACTAGGGCTTTAAGTTGTTGCTTTTTAATAATAATAATAATAATAATAATAATAATAATAATAATAATAATAAATTTTGAATGCATCAAACTATTATTTTCTTATCGATTAATCTATTGATTATTTTTTCAATTAATCTAACTATTATTTTCACCAATAAATTATATATACAGTATATATAAATATATATGAATCAAATATATATCAGAGTAAAGATGGAACACAAGATGAATAAAAGATTTAATTTTCTCCTAAAAAAGAAAACATTATTCTCTAAGTAATAATGCAGATTAAAAGTTAAAAAAAAACTTCCATACACAATCCATAGCACAACATCTGAACATTATCTCTGCCAAATTTCATGCTGATAAAGTGAAACAGGGCAAAGTTGCAGGCTTGATGGGGACATGGTCAGGTCTTCGATTTGAGGTTTTTCACCTAAAACTCATTTAATTTCAGTTATGTCTTTTTAAGTATTTATTCCATCTAAATGCAGCTGTTTTATAATAAGGACGGGTGTTCTTCTCTCTCTACCGACACTCTTTGCAGTGTTGCGAGGACGTCAGAGCTGCCGCTAGGGTAGTGACAGGTTGCCTTTGTGCTAACAGGAGCGGATTTATCGATCAAAACCCACCTTAACATGACATAACATTAGAAGTAACACATATTTTATGTTTGGCGCTGTTCGGCGCATATTTTCACTTCGCTTAACTCGGGTGACGTGAGAATCTGAGTTTTCAGCCTTTTCCTCCAGGGGAGATGTGCTTTCACTTTTTCCGACCTGAAGTGTCTCGCTCCAAACGGGTTACCCTGTTTACTTCCGTTTACAGCGGTAAAATACTTCTCATCTGTCTAAAAAGTTCAAACTGAAGCAGAATATGAGGCAGAAAACTGATTATTTCACCACAAAGCCATCTGAACCCAACAACTGGTGCGCTACTATTGGCAACATCAAGTGGAAATAAACGGGGAAGAAGACAGCCTACCCTGAGTGTGAAAAAAGTAATTTCGATACAAAACAATGCAATTTGGAGAAATGTCCAATCAATGTCAATTAAATATCAATAAAGTGAATATACAGTTAATATAAAGACCAGTAAAACAAGCCGTTACACCAGTCCACATTGTTGAGCAACATGTCTGCATGGTGGAATATGAATGTTCTTATTGAGTTTCCATGAAGCCAATATTAACTGTGTGCAAGATTATAGTCATGTTTACTTCCCTGAAGCCAATATGCAATATTATTCTCTAATAGAGACCTCAATATTGGGGAGAAAATACAACCACAAAAACCACTAGGGAAATATGTTACAGTCTAACATACTGTATTCATATTCCACCACTATATGTCAATATAACAATCCAAACAACAGGCAAAAGAAAAATGTGCTGTTCAACAACAACTACAACAACTGAATACATGATTCATGCTATTATTGCAAACAGATGACAACAGAAAACCAGCAAACAAGCATAAATTAACAAAGCAGCGCCATCGGCCATGTTGCCAAACACAAACTAAACAATGTCACGTTATGCATCACAGCAAAAAAGGGGGCAAAGGGAACGTGCACTTACCTTGGCGATGTGAAGCGGTGATGCCCGAGTGAACCCCGTGTGATGAACCACTGCAGTCCCAAGCTGCAGGCGTCAATCTCTGACTGAAGGCCAATGTTCATCCTCAAGGCCACATTTTCAGACTGTTGGCAGGCTGAATAAGAAGTGTGAAAGATAACATGACAACCTACCTTAGCATGTTGCAGCCCATAATGCTCACTGGAGTACGTCTACTACCAGTTCAGACAGCAAACAAAACCACACCATTGCACATGAAGGACAACAGGAGAAATAAGCATCCAGCAGACAAACACAACGCAGGCAAAGAACCGCAAAATAAGGCTTCAGCAGCCATGTTGTGAAGCACATAAATTATGTGTGAAATAGGCCTGGATGACCATCAATGCGTGGACAAGAGCTCACAAAATATAATGCCAGCGCAATAAGCACACTTAAATAAATGCATTGTTTTGAGTGAAATGTTGCCAAAGCGTTGCTGTGTGGAGAACGCAGCACTAACCATCACGTGTCAAAGGCCACACTGAGTCACCATTACTGCAAAATAATGGGATTATGGGTTGCATGCAAGATCACGGTGGTATTCACATTTCCTTCAGCCAATATAGTAGCATCTGCCAGCAACAGTACCCTTCCAAAAAAAACAAAGCTTCTTCTTTTTCTCTCAGCAGACGTTTTGACACGTCGTATCATATCATATATCATGATAACCTTAGCAATGGCTGTGTTCAAGTTCAAGTGTCCCAACGGGACATCACAGTGAGCCAAAATACCAGGGCCCTGAAACTGAAGCAGCACTTCAGCCATCAGTAGTTTTCCTAATTGCACCTGTGCCATTCCTTACTGTGACATATAAAAAAATGTTTGCCATGAAATATAGAGTATGTTGCGCAACCAACTGAGGCAATAGCATCCACACAGCTCAAAGGGGGGTGTACCCAGGCATCCTTTCACTGAACAGACAGCACAACCACATCCCAATGCCAGTCAGGAAGCAACAAAAAACATGGATGTCAAGTGTGTGCGCGCGCGCACACACACACACACACACACACACACACACACACACACACACACACACACACACACACACACACACACACACACACACACACACACACACACACACACACACACACACACACACACACACACACACACAGGCTGAACAAACTCAAATGATCCCCGTGTACATGGATATGAGCTTATAAGTAAGGATGCAGGAATGGTGCCGCAAGCTGGCACACGAGCCAACTGCTGCATGAGGAATATTTGGCTAAATATGCGAATATGGCCTGTGTGGTGAGAAAATCAGTGCACTTTAAATCCACCACAACAACAAACATCCTCAGGGTCACCGACAGCAGCAGAAGTTTGCAAACAGGGGTCAGGCAAAAACGTGCGCAATGACACCAAATCCGCTTTGGCAGGCGTCTCTTGAACACTGCACACAAACACAACTCACAGCACGCTCGTAAGTTGCAAATAGCAATATTCCAAAAACGCATTTACCTTGGTGGAGAATCCTTCTTGCCGCTGTTAGCAGGTATGCTAGTTTGCCGGCAGCAGGTGTTCTTAATCAGTGCCACAGCAGAGGAAGAAGGGGGCGGGGCTTTGATTGTGTTTAAAAAAACCAAAAAAAAAACACAAGACTGATGCTGCGTTCCATTGCGCCTCGGAACTTGGAGCTCCGAGCTCGGAAGTCGGGGTTGGTGAAGTTCCTCCGGCCTGCTGAGTCGAAATTCCGACTCAGGGGGCGTGTTCCAGTTGTAATTTCTGACTCGGAAGTGGGTTATTTTCCGACTTCTGAAATTATAATGAAACAACAACCCCCGAGTTCAGAGGTATAATGGAACGCAGCATGACCTTTAGTTTTATTTTATATATTAAATAATATCAATAATAATACCAGTTGTTGGCGGTAATGCACCAATTTATTGTTTGCCCACCGCCAAAAAAAAGAAGAAGAAAAGAAGAACAACAACAACGATAAAAAACATCCTCAGGTTTTCGTAGCATTGATTACGGATGAAACATCTTTTGAGGTTCTGCATCACATGGGGAGGCCTACTGTACACTGAAGCCATCGTGTGACATTCATGAAATCAGTTACATCAGGTAAGTTGTGTCCATAAAAGGATCCATATGGTTCCGCTTTGGTCAGTCAAACAAAGACTGACTGGTCAAAGTCAATGAGATCACTTTTTTTTTTTTCATCTTTAGATGTTTGATGTGGACATTAAGAAAGCATCTGACCTGTATGTATCTGTGTGATTTTATGCATTGCACTGCTACGGTACCACATGATTGGCTGAATGGATGATTGAATGAATAAGCAGGCGGACAGGTGTTTGCGGTAAAGTGTTCAGTGAGTGTAGCATTTGAACCCTAGTTTTCTTCCCAAATTGGTGAAAGGCTATCTGATTGTTTGGTTAATTGTGCTTTGTAAAGTACGTTTTTCTATTCGAGGCTAAAAAAAATAAAAAAAATAACTCATGTTGGTTCCTTCTCAAAGTGGTAGCTCTAGTCCCCAGTCAGCCCCTCCTGACTGATAAAAAAAAATGTCATTAATGATTATGGCTGCTGTGAAATGTTATTATGTTAATCCTTTATTTTAACTTTCAACAGAGACCTCTGTGCAAGAACATCAAGAATTAAAGCACATGCCAAATGTGAACTCAATTTACATACTCACACAGATAGTCCCGTTAACAAGTACATGTGGCGTTTAATATGTAACGGGGTAAAATGTTTTGAAATTTTCAATTGGACAGTTTCTGACGCAGCCCTGGCTCCGTAAATTGGAAACAAAAAAGCGGTTCGGACCGCACCACACCACACTGTGTATGCAGTTTGTGAACATCCCTCCCCGACACCTTAAAAGACGTGCTAGCGATAGACAGTTGGGTGGGTTAAGGCGTCAGTCTCCGACAACAAACAATCTTTCTCCAAAATCGCTTATTATCCCTTTAATTGGCATCTATTTCGTGTCAATGTTCATTTGTGTAGGATTGTTTAGTGGGGTTGTGCTGAGGAAGAGACTCTCAGAGAGAAAAAGAAGGAACGTGGTTATGATGTAGTCTGTGACTACCTTTTCTATAAATTGTGTGTGTGTTGACCACCGTGATGGAAGAAGCTGCCAGTGACTCAACCAGCCAATGTCAGGCGTCATGCATATGCAGCGGCACCAGCTGACACGAGTGGCCTCAGGCAGACGTCCTCGGCGTACAAATGTATGGACATGGTGCTTGTTGAGATATCAGCCGCCTCGTAACACATGCACTTTATATGTTAACACTGCGTCTTGACATATTTCAAAGGCTGGCTCACACGAATATTGGAGACACAATGTACTCTAGCAAAGAGAATGATTTGGGAACTTGCAGCGGCTCGTTTTCTACTCTCCGTCTCTATATGGTCGATTTCAGTTCAGTTCAAAATTGCTCCCAGCTTTTCTACGATACACAAACAAATAATCTCGAGAGACTTGGTCCCAAAATAGTTTTCCCTGTTCCCTTCTTGATTACTCTATCTCACTTCAAAACATGAGTCAAGGTGGTGTTAGACAGACATGAGGTTGGACAAAGTCTAAGACAGTTCCCAGCTGAACAGACAGCTGTCATGATACTGTAATATCATTTTTCATATACCTCTTAACCCTATATTCTCGTCAAATCAGCGTTATCCAAGCTACTGTAAACTCTTTTCACACACTGTAGCACTCATAATGGTAAACTTGTGTATTATTAACGGGCTTTGTATCTCTCACCTACAGTATGTATTATTATGGTTTGGATATGTTTAAGTGGGTTGTCAAGCCTGTGTTGTATTAAAAATTATTCTGTACTTGTATATTTGCAAGGATAAAATGCAGGAAAAAATGATAGTGCAGAATAGAATGTGTGTACATGTAAGGGGCCAAATGGCTTTGAAAGGATTATTGTTGGCTTAGATCCAGAGGCCATGAAATAAGGAGCAGGCAGAGCGGGAGCATGAAAGCAAATTGGAGTGCATGGAACACAATGGGTTTAAACCCAGCCATTCAGAGGTGACATCAGAGCCAACATCACTGTGAAACAACCTGTTGATCTGAAAGAAAAATAGAGGCCACAGCAACCCGTCGCTGCAGACAAACAAAAGAAGATATTGGCAAATCCTTATTGGACTTTATTTATACTGGTCTTAAGGTATGCAAAGATTTCTGACCAGCACAGTCATGTCTACTGAATTGCAACAGTCTTCCCAAACGTAGCTGTTTTTCCTCCTTGGGTTTTCAATGCACTGCGGCATTGAAAAAAAAAAAAGACTCCACAATGTGCAGTTCAGCAAACAGGATAAATACCATACTACTCCATATCAAAACCCTAAAATATGATCTTCCCACTTTTAACTTCCTCCAGTAATTTTAATGTTACACTTGGTCAAGGTTCAATTGTCAGGGAGAAGTAAAAAAAAAAAAACAACAACAAACAAACGAGCATATCATTTTTAATGAGCGGTTTTGGTGTCAAAAATCAAATTGTATGTAAAATGGAGCCCTCCGGCTGTACCTAAGTTTGTCTGTCAGAGGAATACATCAGCATAAATCCATATTGCAGGCTCGTTAGTCAAGCGCACCTCCTATTGTTTTGCTGCTCATTGTCAGTTCGTTTTTTCTATTATTAATTACTTCAGCTTAATATGAAAGGATTTCTCATTTTAGACGGTTATTAGAAACACATTACTGCACCACTGATGCAACGTGACTTATTTACTCCACAACAATTTCCTCCCTTGTATTGCTTCAAAGGCTCCGCAATGAGCCCGGGAGAGGAGGGGTTGAGTCCAGGTTGCGCCGGAGAGGAAAGCACACGTGATTTTGTGACATGGCAAATGAGGCACGTCGGCGCTGCCTTGTGCAGCTTTGGCTGCAAGAAATGGATTTCGGAGTTTGCCATTGCAGCCCCCAGCTGGGCACTAACGTTATATTATTGGCTGTTAGCGGCTCTCAAGTTTTTCTATTACCTCGCTGCCGCCACTTGACATCACTGTTAAATAGCAGCACAACATGTGCCTTCCAGCTTTTTCAATTTTTCTGACCCCGCCAACCCTCAGGAGAGACGGAAATAGAGCCGTGGAAAGGACGGCGGAGGTGGAGAGGTCAACCCCAAGGTGATTGGCCTTTCGAGAGGAAAGTGTTTTTGTGCACACGTGTGAACAACTAATGCTGCTGCACAGTGTTGTTTCTATGTAGCGTACATGGAAGTCTGCCCACCTACACAGATGTTGTGTTATAGAAAGCGCATTGATAGCTGCCCAGGTTTTTCTCTCCGATGAATGGCTGGGTGCTGTGAGGCCAGATGAAACAAATAGCTCTCCCTGCTCTAACTATGGCCTGCTGTCTGACGGTGCATTAATAGAGAGCTACCTTCTGTCCCTGTCAGCGCAAACAGCAATAAGTATTCTCCTCCTTTGGTGGTGCAGCACACAGACTGATCTTGTTGTCTGTTTTGTTTGTCTTCAAAGAGCATGGAAATACATTTGCAGAGGAGGAATCGCTTAAGAATCAAAGGGTGGTGAACAATCCTTAGCCATTAGCAGCACCTCCGCACCCTCCGCACTTCGTGACCACAAAATCTGAGCTGCAATGTCCTATTACGTGTCACAAAATTCTGTGAAAAGTATGGGATTTTTGCATCATCCTTGATATAATCATAGCTTTGCACGGTGCAGTGTTATCCATGAACTGTTTCCATAGAATTTCACATGCTTGAGTATGTTTTAGTGTGTAATGGGTCGGAAATCCAAGGGCGAGAGAGAACAGATCATCTCTGAATGCAACTGGATGTCTGGAACGGCTGCGAGCGCACTGAAGCCTTTGGAGTTGTCATGGTTGGGGCACAGTGAAGGCACAGATGTGGTGTAGACTCAAACATTTCAACGCCTGGACCTCTGCTTGTACCTGTGAAAATCCCATTCAGTCGATTTACATTCACAGCCAGTTAAATTGCAAGGTATGTGGCATTTTAACGGATCATGCAGCAGCCGGCATCAAGAGATAACATGGAAACCAGTGGCGCTTTATTTCTTAATGCTGCAACTGTCTCATTGTGTGAAAAATGAAACTCCCGCAATATCCCAAATCAAATGCAGCTCTACATCACACGGTACAAGTCATCTTGCTGTTCATGGATTGTGAGGGTGATGAAATATTTAAATGTTTTAATGTGTAATAGGCTGCAGGTCACCTCTGACTTCACTGTTATCAACTTGCCAAAGGCCTGACCTGATGATTCCCTCCAATTTCAAGATCCACACCTGCCCACACATGCATACGAACTTTAGTGTGCCTCACACTGTGAGCCATTACCTACAGTGAACTCTTACACAAAAATAGAAACAAAGGAATAATCAAATGAAACCTAGAAAGACCATTTAGGCAACATAGCACTTTATCACATAATGCAAATTGTTGACAATACTCCCATGAGCTGTAGAATGATCCAATTCACACATCCTCCCCATGCAGTTTTCAAGTCAACATATGTGTTAGTCCTGCATATGACAGCTCACCATGGAACAAAGGCAGAGCAGTGCGATGCCCAGATAATTAGATCACACTCTCCGGTCCGCCTATTTAAATATGAGAACCACCGACCTGGTGTACCAGTCCACAGGTCCTGTCCCTGATCTCCATGTGGGATCTGTCAGCCAAGACAGCAACAATGTCCAAGCGCCTTCAGCGTTTCGCAGGCAAATCTCATCCCCACCTGGCGCCTTGCCGTTCAGGAGCTTTTGACCACCTCAGAGACCCCTGCCAGAGATATGAATTAGGCTTCTCCCGAGTCTTCAAAATGCGCCTGCTCCTCAGAGGACACGTTGGCAGGGCTCAGGATATCCTCAAAGGGCTTTTTCCACCACCCAAAGATATACCCGGTCGGTCAGCAGTTGCTCACTGGTGGAAATTGCGATTTACAGGGAAATTATAACAAAATGTAATGATAAATTGAATGAAATTGTCTTGGTTTGGATGTCCTCCCCGTGTATGCGTGGGTTCTCTCCGGGTTCTCCGGCTTCCTCCCACAGTCCAAAGACATGTAGAATGGGGTTAGGTAAATTGGAGACTCTAAATTGACCGTAGGTGTGAATGTGAGAGTGAATGGTTGTCCGTCTCTGTATGTGGGCCTGCCTCTCGCCCAATGTTAGCTGGGATTGGCTCCAGCCCCCATTATTAAAGGGAATTCCTGATATACAAATGCAATGGTTATCACCACTCAGTTATTAGATGTTATTGCCCGCTAATGCTGGCAAAATAAATTTTGTTGATAAATTGTGTTAAAATGAATCATGTCCTTGCAATCTGCAATGCAATCTGTTTGTAATTCTGAAAACACAATAGTTGTCTGTGCTTTTTCTCTCAAGTCTTAATGTTTTGAATGTAGTAAACCAACAGGCTGAATGTCCTATTATTCCCTAATGGGAGGAAAGTGAAATTAGGGTTCTGGGAAATCCAGAAATCTTCTGGTCGTTATATAGAGACATAGAGGTAGAAGGAAGCAAAAAACTCAGTTACTCTGTAGAAAGTGAGACAGTTGCCACAGAAATGATCTGACTTAGAACAAGGTCGTGGTTGAAGTGCGCTGATCCTTCGCAGGTACATCCAGTACCTGCAGGGTACCACTCATATGTTGTAGGACAAAAGAAACAAAACGTTTTCCAATTCCGGGGAATGAGATTACTGGAACATTCTGTGGTTTCAATCAGCAGTGACAGTTGGTGAGTAGGTGTGTATCATCAGGACAATGGCCAAAGACTGAGGCCATTTGGTATGTCTTTATTTTTATCTGGATACGAGGAACCTCTGCGTTGCTCGCTCCTTCCATGAGGTCCATGCTGTTTCGGAGTTGCAACGCCCATGGCCGGGAATGGAGAGAGGTGCATGTATCAGATTCGCCACACTAAATAACTGCAGTACCTATGGAAATCCCTCCAAGTGGATTTGCATTTCAGATTTCTCCATATCATGCTGCAACCTGCCTCGGGAGATAAAAAGGGAACCAATAAAAACCTGACCAAACAGACTTTCTCTGAATCTCTCGTGCCGCTTCGATGACCAAGCCTCCTGTTGAATCCCAAATAAAATGGCTGCTCTGAGATTGATATGCTCCCGCAAACATCGAATAATACAATTGAAATTTATTTTGTCTTGAAATGAATTGTCTGAAGATTCCGTGGTAGCATGGAATCCGACTATGTTGCATGTGAATTGAGCCAAACTGTCAGTCACCTTCTGAGACTCGCGAGCTCCAAGGGATTTCCTTCACTGTACCTCAGGCGAGCATGGCTCATGCGTGTGGCCTTAATACAAACATGCACTCCTGACTGATAGTGTGGGTTCAACGTCTCGTTACATTGGTCTGGTGATGCTGAAGGGTGCCCTTAAAAGCTTCCCCTTCAAGTTCTGCTCTGTGTCCCTAAAGGTGACGACAGACGCTGCAGTTTACATGCCAGAGCAGCCCGAGCCTAGATTCCAATCTGTGAGCGCCCTCAATAGATATGAATAAGTCACCTGTGCATGTTTGTGTCTGTGTGTGGGGAAGTGTGTGTACGCATGTCTCTCTCTCTCTCTCTCTCTCTCTCTTCACATGTTTTCGGAGAGAGAAGTCGGAGTCTGGATGTTAAACACCCACAGCTCCCTCTAGCTTCTTCACTGTGAACAACCAACTGCTCTGGGTTTGTACCTGTGTGTGTGTGTGTGTGTGTGTGTGTGTGTGAGTGTGTGTGCACGTGTGTTTGTGTGTGTACGTGTGTGTGTGTTTGGGGGGTGGGCATGCATCAAGCTTTAACCAGACCCCCCCCCCCCCACTTCAAGCTCATTTGTCATGATGTAAAACAGGGATGGTGATCTGGACCAGAGCATGGCCAGAGTCAAGGACCAAGTCGACTAATGATGCTGCAGATCACCAACCAAGCACATGACAGAAGTGTTCAGCAAAGCCTAACCACGGATCAGCATATTCTCCCCTTCGTACCTTACTTCTGTTCAGACAACCAAGAAAGACTCGCCGTCCTTCTTTTCTGCACTGCAGGCAGTAAGAGAGCCACTGGCTCTGCCGAGCAAATAAAAATGAGAAATATTCTCGGTGACAGACTATCAGGGACTCGGCCAATGAGCTGATAGAAAGGAGCGATGAGACGGGAGTCTGAGCCGCTAAAGGACAAATGAGACGAGAGAGAAAGAGAAAGAGAAAAGTTTAAACAAAGGGGTTTCAGTGATGGATTCACTGAGACGAAAAAGTCTAAGTGAGCTTAGAGACAAACTGATAAACGCTCCACAGAGATAGTTGCTCTTGTTGTATAGAACAAACAATGACGACAACAGAAAAAAATGTTTTATTTTATTAAAAAGGTCAGCAGGTTATATTTTTATCGATATCGCAGATGACGAACGGGAGGTTTGTGCAGAAGATCATTTCTTCAGTTTTAATCCAATTCTTCTTGGTCTGATGTTTAGGTGGATCAAAAGGTTATAGATCTTCTCTTTTTTCAAATAAGAAGTATCTGTTAGTGGCTTTTCATTTATGGTGACACAATAAACATGCCACACTAGCTGCACATTAGATCGAGACTCACTGTCAAGTGTCCTGTGGCTGCAACCATTTTTTGAAAACCCACTTTGCACCCTGCAGCTAAACAGTTCAATATTCCTGCAGAATAATGACATAGGGAAAATCCGAGCCCTCAATACTGTGTCTTAATACCTTTATTCTTTTTCAATAATAAAATGGGAGGAAAAAAATAATCTTCTAACATCCTCTCAAGTGTGGGGCTGTCATGAAGCTTTATGCTGTGCAAAAAAAAAGTAGTAAGAGGTAAAATGGCATCATATTTAATGCTTGAATCAGCAGTTTTCCAGTGGCTGTGCATTCACAAAGTTACGAGGAATTTAATAACCAATGAATAAATGACAGATCATAATCCGTCAGACGGTTAGGTGTTCAATTTTTTTTTGCCACCTCTATCGGGATAACCTTTAAATTTCAAACATGTACAGTGAGTGTGATGTGGGTGATGGAGTATCATCGTCTAAATTAAAATGTGACCTGGCTGATATGATTTCATGGAGATACATCAGGGTACCTTATGTTCAAGAGTCCGGTCTTGGGTGCCACAACCAGAGCCGCATTATATCCCTGCTGCTAATGGGGTAGATGATGAGATGAGAAGAAGAGATGGAATTCATTGATCCTTGTGGGAGAATTGGTGGGAAATTGGCATTTAGGGAACAGTCTGGGCCTGTGTGCAGAAGGTAATAGAATTTTACAGCAGACGGATTTGTCGAACAACGATTTCACCCCAAACATTGGCCTTAATAATCTGTAAACACCTCCAGGAACACAAGCCACGTTTACTCAGTGTGCACCTTATTATTGGTGGCATTATAAGTATTATTTTGGGGGAAGATTTGAAGTAAGTGAATCTGAAACTTTGTGTGTCTTGTGCATGACCTTTTTTACTTAAGTGTAAACGTGTGCTCCTTCCAAATTTAAAGACCAAGTGTGTTTTGAATACAATCCATGCAGCTATTTGTGTGCATTCATTTTTATTTTTTTTTGAATCCCCGCACTCCATTACCTCACAACAATAACGTATATTTTTCAAACGCCGAAAGGTACTTAAAGGATATGGAAATGAATTTAAATCAACGGCTGCTTGAGGAGTACAACATCATAGAAATTGCAAAAACGCCCCATCATGCAATGCAAAACAGTCAGAAGAAGTGATATGTGGTAAGTGGGAAAAGAAACTGTCCACATAGTTTGTTTGTTCAAGCAACTTATCATGACCTATGTGGTCGTTTTGAAGACATTTTGTGATTGTGCAAGATGGCCCCAAATTTTGAAAAGTGCAAAAACAAAAACAAAAATAACTTTCAGGCATGCATATGTACAAGGTCAACTCATAACACAAATGGGCATCAGTGCATATACATATGTGTTTACAGATGGTTGCGTGAGTGTCAAACAGGTACAGAAATCCTTGCTTCGTAACCTCGCACATCGGGTTCACTGCTGCTTCACACAAGCTGAGGTGCAAAGCTAGCGAGAGCCGTTGTTAGGTTGTGTGCCTTCTGGCATTTGGAGGTGGTGTGTCAGTGCAGTGCAGTGATGCTGGCTGGATCACCGCAAACAATATCAAAGAAAAACTCAAAACTGAAGCGGAACACATGTGTCGCATGAAATGAGGAGTGGGGGAGGAAGAGGTGGAGGAACCATCGTGGAAGGACGAGGCCCTGCACGACACGTACCACCGACAGATAGAAGAGGTGGCTCTTGAACAGGCTGGTCTCAAAGACGCAGGCACAGAGGCACCAATGGTGGCACCACAGGAACAGGCGCACGGCACAAGATCGATAGAGGCGACCACATCAGACAGGACCCCAGGTGCAGGCCGTGCAAAGGCGCCCCTGAGACCATCGAGCACATAACAACAGGAAGTAAGATGACGGCAAGTACAGCGCACTTGGAACGCCACAACCAAGCGGCCGGCAGAGTTGACAAGAACATCTGCGCCGAGCATGAGCTGAAAGTATATAAAATATATATAAAATATATATAGTGAATGAATAAGAGCTCAACAGGCTGCTGCAGTGGTGGCGGCTGCATGGTGGGCTGCAGTCCCGTCGCCAGGACCTGTTTGTATCTTCACACGTGCATGTCATTTCAGGTGCGTATGATATTCCACATGAGTGATCTGCTACATACGATCCATGACTCACGTCTTTCTGACACTCATGAGACATTTTATTGCCGCTCGGAAAAAAAAGAAGAAAGATTGATGCTGAGCAGCATCCGTCATGTGTAATTGGTTCACTCTCGAGTAGATAAAGTCGCTGTTCTTGAGATTATTGGTCTCATAGTTACTCATTTTTCACTTGCGGCTCAAGCTGCAGGTGGGATGAGAAGGACCAGGGAAGCGGGGGCGAGGGGTTGGGGCGGAGGGGCTGGTATCGCGTCGGGGTGGGGGGTGGTGGCGGCGTTGTTCAGGTCAATTGGCCTTGAAATAGAGGCAGCCTTCACCTCAGGTAAAAGTGGGCTCCTTTCCCCCCTGAAAATATTCATGAAGCAATTATAATTCATACGATTAACAGGGAGGAACACAGGGAAACTGTGATGAGCATTGTAATTATGGGATTTGTTCAATATTCGAGAGATAATGGTTGTTGGTTTTGTTTTTTGTTTTTTGCCAGAGTATGCGTATATATGTGTGCGAGTGCACGATTTGACATGCATTCAAAGTGCAGCAGACATGATAGGTAAGGTAAAGGCCGAATATCTTTGAGCCCTTGCTCCCAGAGAATCTGTGTGAAATATCTGGCATCAATATTAATGAAGCAGATGAGCAGGGCGCCTGCGTCCTTACGGCCAAACCATATTATTTTTACCATGGTTATCTACAATCTGTGTTTGTTAGTGTCCTTATCAGTGACAGAATTAATTTTTTGGCTGCTCTTCACATGCAGATCGTCTTTTTTCTTTTCGCTACTGTCCAAATCTCAGCTGTTGTCAAGTGACAACACATGTTTCTGTCTGTCTCGCTCTCTCTCCGCCCACCCACCGACTATCCTTCTGGATGCTTTCCACCACATCTCCCGATGGCCAGAAACTCTGCTGTGGTTGTTAGGGTTGTTGTTAGGGTTGCTTGTTTTTTTTGCTTCTACCTTACAGAGATTTCTTTGCTTCAACCTAAGTGCTTCAGGTCATAAACTACAGTCGTCTTCCTGCTGCGTCGAGAGTGTGTGTGTGTGTGTGTGTGTGTGTGTGAGAGGACAGGTGTGTTGAAGAATGCCAGTTTGCACAGGGGTGCGTGTGCACGCTTGTGTGTTTTGCAATCCATCACAGAGCTGAAGGTTGCTATAGAAACACTTTCCCTCAGCCGAACGCCTACTGACACTGGATTACATTTAATCTATACATGAACGTTTGCAAACTTTGAGAGGGCACTAAACTTTGCGATGGCTCCTATTCCAAGACGAACGGTTGTGATCATCCAAATTTGGATTTTTTTTTTTCCAATGGCACAGGGGCTTCAAGGTGGCAAAACCCTCTCAGCACATAGGTTAACCTGCCTGAAATCGAACATGTCACGCAGTGTGTGTACGCCCTGCAGTCTCATGCTGTTATGTCTGTTCAGAGACATAAGGAGTATAGTAGCAGTTTGGAAAAAAATTGAGACGCTTTCCCACGAGGATGCACAAGCACTCATATGCTATTTCAACAAATGTCTGAATGTCACGAACAGAGAGCTAATGTGTGAAGAATTCAACAAGCCTGTGCATGCATCTAAGGTGTCGGCATTGGCGGAGCTTCACTCTCGCTCTCTCAAAAGTGTCCCTTTGTTCATTTCAACCAGAAGCGCACAGATTCTGCGACGTGTCATCAGAAAGAGCGCCTCGCAACACTTTTTTAAAACCAGTTTATGTTGTAATTTCTCGCTTTCTCTCGAGCATTAAACCGAGAAAAAAAAATCCTCGCGCAAAATAACTGTGAGTGGAATAGCGATGATCCAAATTGCATGTTATTAGAAAAAAATTGTCTCCGCATAAACTTTGTTTGTGCCCGACTTGATGAATGCGACAGTCTCTGAGCAACATGAGCCGGCGCTCTCGCTACGTTCACTCCGACTTCATCTGCTGTCCCACTGGCTCCATGGGAACAGGTAATCAAGTTTGGTGAGCTATTGTCTCGGAACGGCAGTCACCTGCCTGGTAATTGGAAATGAGCGAGTGTGTGGCAGGGAGACGGTTGCAGGATTTTTGCTTGGGCAAGCGGAGACAGAAGCAGAGAAGGTAGCAGAGAGAGTGAGACAGGTTTATGAAGTGTGTGTGTGTGTGTGTGTGTGTGTGTTTGTGTGTGTGTGTGTGTGTGTGTGTGTGTGTGTGTGTGTGTGTGTGTGGCCAGATTGTCAGGGAGAGAGATGCTGGCGTGGACAGCGCCAGTGAAAGCTTGCTGCTGTCCCCCAGGATTCCTCTGCAGTGATCGCTATTGGTGTCTGTCTTCCCCCCGAGGGACCTCTGCTCTGTCACCGCTAGAACCAACACACACACACAAACAATCCTCAGAGACAGCATCCTGCCTCCCAGGTAGTAGTCTGTTTTTTGGGGATATACACAGTCCCACAATACTTCATGGCTGCAAACATGCTCCGATGTATTAGTGCGGTTTTGTGAGATGTACACACACACACACACACACACACACACACACACACACACACAATGGCTTGTTAGATTCAGCCAGCACCATTCTGCGACATCCATTATTGCCCAGCACAATGACAACAAGGTCACGCCTCGAGGAAATCTGCATTTTGTCAGCACTGACAGCAGAACGCCGCCGCCGCCACCCAGGGTCTGTGCATCGCTCTCGGGCTTTTCTTTCTTGATATCTCTACCTCGGTGTGTGGTTCGAAATCTTTGCAACACAATGCAATGTTCTTTTGAGCAGCATTGCATCAACTCGTATTTCCCGGGCGTTGCCACATGTCTGTTACCCACGGACGGAGGAAACAAGACGCACTGAAGAATCTTTCTGTTGATTTGTATGAAGTATTTTAAGTTGTTACTGGGAAGAGACGCTTTCATTATTAACTGACTAAACTTGACCCGATAGCTTGATGGTGGATTTACTTTTTATCAGTAGCTAATTAACACTCGCAACAATAGTTATTATTATTATCATTATTATTAATATAAGTGGTTATCAACAGGTGTCTAAAATATTAATGAATTATTATTGTAGTAAGACAAATCCTACTTTTTATACATTTAATTTTATTGAATTTGTTTTTCACTTGCACTTTGCATTATCCTTCCCCTTATTTTTCTACTTACTCTTTGTTACGCACTAGATACACCAGAGCAAACTCCTTGCACGTGAAAACTCATTTGGCAATAAACACGATTCTGACTATGATGAATAAATGTGGATCCTTAAGTTGTTCTTATTTGTGTCTTATTGCTGGTCTGTTAGCGTAATGAAACGGCTCATTACAGTTTAGTGAAGCAATTAGCTCCAGCTTATGAAGATTTCATCTTTTTGTTGGTCATAACGTGATGGGCTATATCCCAAAAGAGAAATATTGTTGGATATGTCTCGAGAAAGACGCCCAGTTTCAGTTTCTGAACAGCTCATCTGCAGATTTAAAAAAAATAATAAAAATGGTTGGAGGCAAGTGATGAATACTGCCAAGATATTCCATCATTAACCATCACATTTTGAGTTATGCACAAGCAGAGAGAGAGAAGCTGACAGCTGGTGAGACTACTCAGCAGGGGCATCTGGCAACTCCACCGCGTCTTACTCCTTCCTCACAGCGATCCGTCCGGCCGAGTCCTACCAACACAAAGAACTGTGTTTTGGATCAGGGCGTCGCTTATTACCGAGGCACAGAGAGGGAGACGCAGAGGGAGGGGAGAGGGGAGAGACTGGGGGCAAAGAGCGGGCCAGGAAAGGACGGTTGCCAGCTCGGGCCTCCAGTGTCCATCTCAGATCTCTCCATCCTTCCCTTCGTCGGCTCCCTCCATCCTGCCCCCTCCTCCTTCCCAGCAGCTGGCTGGTTTTCACCCCAGCAGAGAAAGGCCCCTCTGATGGCGCGGACTGAGACATCAGTGTGTGCGTTCAAAACCAAGAACAGAGTCTCTCTAAACTCTCCATGAATTCACACCCGCTGTCTCCTTTCTCCTTCATTCACATCGTCCTCCCTGTCCAAACCCCTCGCCCCTTTCCTCCTCTCCCCACGGTCCCCTTATCATCCTCCGACTCTCCACTATTTCCCTTGATTCTTGTTACGTTTTCCCTCATCCACCTCTGCTTTCCACTCTGCTCCCTCCCTCTCTCTCCTCCCAGCTGTCGCTCCGCCCCGTCTCTTTGGACCAGCCTTCCAGTCCAGTTTTAATTGGACATGAGGCCGAGACAATAGGAGCCGTCCTCCCGGGGAGGTCGATATGTGCAGAGATGGAGCTCTTCCAACACCAACGGGACTCCACAGTCAACAGTGGCTGGCTGCCGGATGTTAGAAGCAAGGGGCCTTTTTTTCCCCCTGCAGGAGACAGTCCTGCATTTTTAACTCCCCTTGAAGAAATGAGGCCACAAACACCTTTGATTTGATACATGAAATTCGGTCAGGATCTGCGGTCTGCATTTATTCCGTTTTCAGCGTGTTCTCGGCGCTGAGCTTGACCTGCAAGCAAACTGCACGCTGCCATGTTCAGGCACTTTATTTTTCCCCTTTAGAGTCAACCATTAAATTAAAACGGTGCAAGATCCAAAATATCCAGTTTTTCATGTGCCTTTTTGTAAACCGAAAGTCAAAGTGACACATTCATTCGAACACTAATCCTTTTGGTCATTAAATTTAGGTCGCACCTCTCCCAATTGTTGTCTTGAATAGCGTTTTTTTTTTAATTTCTTTGTTTAATTAAATGGAACAAAGGAACATAAAAATAAATGTGACAACAGAGGAAGCCATCCCCCACTCCTGGTATTTTTCTCTCCTCGAACGAGCAACCGTTCCCGTTCCTATTCGTGGTGGAAACACATGTATAAATATGGCAATATTTTCATGGAAATGACAAAGTTGACTTCAGGATCAGAGCGAAAACACAGCAGAAGCTCTGCGTGTGAAATCATCGAAAATGTTGCCAACGAGATGCACATTTTTGCCTTGAGGTTGATTAGGGTTGGATTTTCTCTGTGTAATCAACCGCGTCTCATCAATCTGTGTACAGATAACATGACTTTACACTTTCAAAACTGCATGCAGTGCAACCCTCCCCACGTGTGATTTGGGTTAAAACAGCTTTGGGCACAAAAGCAACTCGATGATTAAAAGTTGCTACAATGCTGTTCAAATGTCATGCAAATGTCTGATTGTGACGGTCGAAATGTCCAATAAGAAATCTCCCAATGTCACAGAAAAGAATGTGCAGTTAGTGGTGTCAAACCCTTCTGCTGCTTGTGCAACTTCACTCTTTGCAGACAATACATTATCTACCCATCACCTCCCAATAAGCCCAAATCAGCTTCTAAAATAAAAACAAACTCATATCATTTTGACATTTTGTGCAGTTATCTGATAATAGGGCGATGGAGCCTCTGCATTTTTTGAAGTCCATCTTGGGAAATGTGTAGTTTGACCACGGCAGACGCGCGTCAACAACATCCGCCGTCGCGTGATGACGCAGTTTAGTGAAAGTGGAGTCGGATTCTCCGAGCAGCGCTGTCGGCTTATCCTAAGTCCTCTGAGTCCTCCTTGAGACCTTTCCTTGGCCTCATGACGTTTTCCACCGAGGTCAAGGAATGGTAGATAGGAAGGACAATTCGACCTCACCCACAGACAGTGGCGCCCACAGAAATTTTTCACAAGGGGGGGGGGGGGGGGGGCGGTGGGGCGACTGAAAATCTCAGCGTGGCACACCAAAACCAAAGGCCATAACGGAATCTCAGGAATTCTATTATGACATTTATTTTGGGAGTTTTGGATTTAAGTTTTGAAGAGTTGGATTTGGTGTATTTTTATCCTTTGAGGACTGTACGTGTGTTTTTTGTTACCTTAGTTATTAAATACTCCTTTTTCACTTTACCTTCATTTGGGTCCTGCTCTTTCAAACTCATGGCACTTAGACATAACTATACTATTTAACTATTATACAAACATATACTTTATTGATTTAAATGAATAGTACCTAATGTGAGATATATTTCACCCTAATGTAAAATAGCAAATAAAAGCAGAATTGAGCATAACTCTGCTGCTCTTGCATATATATCAAATACAATAATTAAGTGCACCTACAGCTGCTGGGCTGGCTGCATTTGTTTTTAATTTTGTATTGTTCTTTATAAGAAAATATTATAAGAAATATACTTTACTGATTTAAATGAATGGTACCCAATGCAAAATATGAGATTTTTTGAAGCATTTTTTGAAGCATTTACCATATTATGCATATGATACTGCAAATCTCCAGGGGGGGCCAGTGGGGGGGCCAGTGATTAACTTCAAACATAAGACAACTGTAAGTAACAACTGAATATACAACAAACACAGGGGGATAACAAGGTAACCTAACAAAGGCAGAAACACGAGGGAGACTACGGAAAATAATCATGAAAGCCAAATCAAATTACTCTAAAGTTCATAAAGAGTTCATGATCCTGGCAGATCTCAAGAGGATGCTGAAAAACTAGTGTATGTATTTGTTACTTCTAGAAAAGAATAGATCTTTATTGTCATTGTACCAAGACAATGGAACACAGTTTAAGCAGCTCACAAGGTTGACAATATAAATAGCAAAATATTTATTAAAAAAATAGCAAAATATAAAACTAGACTTGACTACTGTAATTCATTACTGTTAGGACGTCCCAGTAAGTCTGATAAAAGCCTCCAGTTAATCCAAAATGCTGCAGCACGAGTTCTAATAGAAAAAGAGATCATATTTCTCCAGTGTTTGCATCTCTGCATTGGCCTTCTGTAAAATTCAGAATAGAAGTAAAAATCCTGCTCCTCGTCCACAAAGCCCTTAATAATCAGGCTCCATCATATCTTACAGAGCTCATAATTCCATATTATCCCAATAGATCACTTGGCTCTGTAAACCCAGGACTACTTGTGGTTCCCAGAGTCTGTGAGAGTAGAATGGGAGGCAGAGCCTTCAGCCACCAGGCTCCTCTCCTCTGGAACCAGGGAGGCAGACTCCATCTCCACATTTAAGGTTAGACTTAAAGCCTTCCTCTTTTATAAAGCTTATAGTTAGAGCTGCTCAGGTGTTTACTAAACCATCTCTTAGTGATGCTGCTATAGGCCTAGACTGCTGGGGGAACTCCCATCATACACTGAGAATCTCTCTCCCTCCCTGTCTCTGCCCATGTATTTACATTACATGTCACTAACTTTGTCTTTTCTCTCTCCCCTAGTGTCGCTCTGTAGTCGTCTCTCGTTTTCACTGGCGCTACATTATTATTTCTGGAGCTCTTGAATGGAAAAACCACAGTGACCTCAACATACCACGCACTTAAATAATACATCAGGAGATGCTCATGCATTGCGCATCTCCGGGGAGAATTGTGTGGTGAGAGTAAATCTCCCCATTTCTTACAGTTCAAAATGAAATTTAAAAAATGGTCGCAATATAATTTTTTTATAAAGAGGGCAAGTAATGTGTCTTCGAATACATGTGCCAAACTTGGAATGTCATAATATTGATCAGGCACATGAACATGGGGATGTTGGCCTGGTGGGATCACACTTAGTAAAGGTTAACTGTGAGCAACACGCTGCTTCATCTGCACGTCCAGGCTGCTCCGGCCCGTTATATTGAGAAACCATATTGTCATGGAAATTCATCTTACATGAAGACTTAAAAGTTGTTGCCAATGGCACCAAACACGAAGCCAACCAGTGGGAATGTCAAAGTGTTTTTAATTGGGAGAGTTAGGTGGAAGGAATGGGCCTTTAAAACGTTTGTTAGTCCTCGAGGAGACACAATACATGTCGGTCAGACACCAAGCATGACTGTGTTCATTTGCAATAAACCTCTGAAGGGCGCTCTTAGCTGTTGTGTTTAGAAACAAGAATTTTCCTAGCCATTGACCACACTGCTATCACATCTCTGGCCAGCCTCTCCACAGCACCACTCTAGTGGACTCGACACTACAGTCCCCTGCAGTGGATCCTTCGCTACTGTTCATCTCATTTACACGGGGGGAAAAAATCCTTAAAATGTATTGGCTTTATCTCGATTCCGAATATATAGATAACATAAATGATCAATATGTGCAGTTGATTTTCTTACTAGATCCCATTTAACAATGGAAGTTCGATACATTTTTGTGATGAAGTTATAATCTATGTTTAAAAAAAGGTACTATGATAAAGACTTCAATGGCATAAATCCTGCTTTTCCAAGTTACATGGAATTGAAACAATCTTTTGATAGATGTGTATTCTTTTTAACTGATATTGTCAATTGATTTCCACCTCAATATATAGTATATTCCTAAGAATGGCGTGTTGTGTCAAATTCGTTCGAACTTGAGTTTTGAAAAAAAGGTGACAGGCCTATCCCACACAGCAGCAGACAGTGAGTTGAGTGAGTGAGTTGTTGTTTGTTTGCTCTTGTTTAATTTTACCTAAACACGGCAACAGGATTAAATTACACACACACACACACACACACACACACACACAACATGCTCAAATCCCCACAAATCACTAGATTAAATTGTTTCCTAAACCCCATTGTGTTAAAAAATGTTTTTAAAGAATTTAAGATAAAAGCTACACATTTGCCTGATGTCATGTTTACTCAGTCTAATCCTATTAATCTCAAGCTGTGAATTATTTCCTGGTGCATTCAGCTGGTATAATAACTCACAAACCAAACAGTTGGTTTGTCTCCCAAAACTTACATTGCATTCAAATCTTGGCAGAGCTTGAAATGGTTAATATCAAAAGTAAAAGACTGGGGCTAAAAGGCACTCTGCTTCAAAGAACCTGTCAACTGGCAGCAAGTGAGCGGGTCAGCCAGCAATTTAGTTGTGACAACAATGCATGTGGGATGGGGAAAACAGCAGGGGGGTGGTGGGCAGCCACAGGCAAATTCACAATGCTGCAAAGTTCGGAGGTTTCTCCGAGTTCCCCTTTTGTTTGCTGCAACTGGAAGGCCCGCGCTTGGTTGTCCACAAGGGTCTCAAACGGAAATCTGTTGTTGCAGCACGCCACCAACAATCGAGTTCAGACTATTTGCTTTGATGCGCTGTCATAAAGAGATGTCGTTCCCTCAAATGTATTCACTCATACAAAATGACTGCTGGTACTTGGCAACTCATTTCACACAATTGATACTGACGTTGATTCAAATCCAAAAGGCCAAAGGCCGGCAAAGCTTCAGACAGGATAGGGGGAGAAACTTAGAGAGCTTAACATCATGTTTTAGGGGCTGAGCACGCCCCCGTTTCACAAACTCAAAAGAGTAAAGTCAAATCCTGAAACGCACCCCTGCCTGGTCACGCCAGAAGGTGGCACAGCGAAATGCACGTGTGCATCTTTTGTGCGGCTCTGAAGGCCGCGGTGTGCTGCCGGTCGAGCCGCGTGAATTTGCCTGTCATCGTCCAGTGACCACAGATTTACTTCCACATCCTCGTTTGCAAATCCACTCGAGGCAATTCAATTGCAATAAATCAAAACGTTGTTTGAATACCTCCGAGGAAACAAACCATGTCAGCCCCCGGCAGCAGCGCTATCACGTGGCAGCGCGAGTGACAGAATGTACCCGGACAGCTCCAGGATCAGCACCCTGGGCTGCAGGCAAAGACAATCACTTCTTTTTTATGTTGTGTTATTTGTTTCTTCCAACTTATTGTCGAAGCTTACCCGAGATTCAACGAATTTCTAATATTGACAGTTATTATTTAAAGATGATTTTTTTTTCGGGCTTTACCCTCTTAGTATATGTGTGCCTGCTCCATCCACTGAGCCAGCCCGGCCACTAATATCGACAGTTGACAGTAAATACGTGCTGTTCCCTAGCGATGCTCTTCCCTCGAAAAGGCCTGTACAAAAAAATGATCCATGTGTCTAATGAAAAGCACGACGGCCGTTTGAAGCTTCATGTGCATCCGGAGTATAATTCATTCCCTCAGTCAACTGTTTCTGAAAATAATCCCATGCAGCAGAATGCCGCCCGAGGAAGAGCGGCGCTCCAATACGCCTTGCACACTTGGATGTGCATGTTGGATTACTGCCGCCCCTCTGTTTGTCTGCAGCTCTGCGTGCACATTTATGTAACCTCGTCCAGCGCATCCATAACCATCATTAGCTCCACGTTGTACGTGGAGTGTGTGTGTGTGTGTGTGTGTGTGTGTGTGTGGCGCAGCCCTAGAGAGATTCATTAACTGAACGCAACTCATTAACCTCAAGAGTGCGTTTGCTTAACAAGAGAGCCGTGCTTGTGAGCTTCCCCATACATCGCATCCACACGGAGTGATTCCACGGAAAGTACGAATATATGAGAAGACAATGAGGCCGTATTTGACATCAAGTCATGCGTATACACTCATCGCTGGAGGAAAGGATTTCTAGCGTATAGCTATATGTGTCGCTTTTCTTTCTCCATTCGCTCTAGCCTCTCTCTCCATCACCCTGCCATGATGTTTAACTGGAAACTGATTCCAAACCAAAAAAAAAGAACAGTAGGAAACATGGACACTGATGCACGTGTTGGATTCCTGTCGCCTGTCATTCTGCGGGAGGAGATCCGCTCCTCTTGTCTCGTCGTCGCCGCCGTCGTTTTCCCGTCACACCAGATGGAAGGCAAGAGCTGCTCTTTGACTGGGCCGTAAACAGAGGCTGTTTCCCGTCTTGTTTAATTCACCCGGGCTGTAAAGGTGTCCATATAACATGATGATGCATTGTTGAACGCCATCAGACGGAACGAGACTTGCGGGGTGTCAACGTTGTACTTGAGAGTGAAACAGAGTGTGTTGGAATTTTCGATTCCACATCTCAGACATGATTTCATTTCATTTCATGAAACGTCCGTCCGCAGGTGGGACCAGAATGTGTGGACAAAGCTGAAAGGTGACAAGATGCTGGGTTAGTAACCTAAAAAACGAATTAATAATTAATTATATATAAATTGGATCTTTACAGATATTTTTTTTCTAGTGTCTCGACAGTAATATTAATATTTTGGATTAGACTGCTTCCTCCACAGCTTCTATCCCCCCAAATACCTAAACAAAAAAAGTATTTTAGTGAAGTGAAAGACAAGACTTGCCACCTTTGTAAGATTGATATATTTAGGGCTGGAGAAACGGCAGAGAAATGTGCGCGTTGTGAAGGAAGAGAACTAATCTGACTTTAATGGGAACACTCAGATTTTAATGTCAGGTCCAAAGGTAATCCGGACAAATCACATCCAGACACAATCCCGATAACAGATGCATGTTAATGACGGGTAGAAAAAGAGGGCGACACTCTGGTCTCCCTGACAACCACATTGAATGGTCTGATGGGATCAACCGTGTGAGGAGCTGCACGATTGCCTGATGAGTGAGGAAGCCACCCTGGGCCCCGAGAATTCTGTCTGGCGTTCAGCAACCTTCAGCGGATATCGCTCCTGTTCAGGTAATCCCCAGTCTGACTTCAGGACGCACCCTGTTGCTGCAAGAATCTCATTACCACAGCTGGATTATGTTGCTTCCTACATATTATTGGAGCTGAATTCCACCTGAATATTCTTAGTGTGAGACCGTGCGGGCCAAATTGAGCCAGAAGCAAAATTCTTGTTTTGCCATCCAACTGCTTTTTGAAATATGAAATTTGATCTATTAAAGGGCTCGGTATATGAAAGTCCAAAACCTAGAGTGGAAACACAACCACACAGGTACTGTAGTTGCGTTTTAATTTGCCCAGATTTTGAGATATTAATCTCTGAGACGTCTGCCTCCGTCCAGGGGGATGTGAGGTCTAATTCTGTTTGCGCTTCTCACAGCATTGAAAAATTACATTTGAATATTCAGCATTTCTTACTTTAAAAAAAAAGGGTTTCACTCTGCAAAATCCATCGGCCTCAGTGTCAACGCTTTTCATCACAACTACTTCCTGCCTAAGAAATAGTCCCTGGACTGCTGCCAGTCCCGTCCCCGTACGGCCCCTGTGTATTAATCAGAGTGATTCTAAAGAAGAAACACTGATGAAATTACTCTTACCTCCATTGAATTGAGGTCAGACTTGCCCCGAACAGCGGTAACGGGGCACATCCTCATCAGACGCCCAAAGCGCCCAGACTGTCTCCTTTCAACATAACAGACCAAAGGTTCAACTCTAAGCTCCCTTCAGATTTTCTCAGACGGGCCTCAATCTAAATGGAAGGGTGAGCCCCGCTACCCATCAAAGTACTCTCATTAACATAGAGATCACTGGCTCAACCGGCTCAACTCCTTCTTCATCACATTTTCTTCTGAGAGACCCATGTGCTCCGAGGTCAGGCGGCGGCACCCAAGCTCAAAAACACAGATGACTCCAACTGGACAATTAGCATCGCGTTTTCTCATCCGACACCACTGGCAACAGGACTACAGTGTTTGGGAAGTTTGTTGTGCTTCACACTTTCACAAATCAAAACTGTTTTTGATCCTGAAACACTATGGTTAAGGTTTGGGAAAGATCATAGTTTGGGTTAAAATAAGTGCATGGCAAAGGTTAGAAGAACATCTTGGTTGGGGTCATGATGAAAATGAACAAATATCGACTGCTGGTTGGAAACGTGAAACCTCCTCCCTCTGTGGACTTTGTGTCTCTATGATAGCGACGGTCTACTTAACCCTGTCAGTCAGGACCATGGGCGAGGTCGAATTGTCCTTCCCATACACTGTTCCTATCTACTGTTCCCTGACCTCAGTGGAAAACGTCATGAGGTCAAGGAAAGGTGTGAAGGAGGCCTGATAGGACTTAGGAAAAGCCGACAGCGCTGCTCAGAGAATCTGACTGACTCCACTTTCACTAACCTACGTCATTACGCGACGGCGGATGTTGTTGACGTGCGTCTGCCGTGGGGAAACTACAAAAAATGTCCAAAGATGGACTGCAAAAAACGCAGCGGAAAGGAAGCATTGAAGCTCCTTCCCTATGCATTTAGAGAATCCGGACAGCTCTTGTCATGGAGGCTCATCAACTACTTCCGGGTCACTTCAAGATTTAGGAAACAGATGCATGTTGATGCCGGGTAAAAAAAGAGGGAGAAAAATGAAAAATCCTCTTCACTCCACATTAGTTGATATCATAGAGACTAACGGACCTCACAAATACCCTGCCTCCGGAGTTTTTGCTCTTGACTTTAAGGATCACTGTCGTGTCGCCCGTGTCAGAGATAGTAAAATCCCAAAATCGCAGTCTTTGATTATCGCCACAAGAAGAAAGAAGAAAAAAAAAGATTCCTCAGTCTCTGTCATTGATAAAATTTTCTTTATGACTGATCAAGCCATGGCACTGGAGAACTGTCTTTTAGTATCACTGCTGACATGGCCCTCATGAAAAAAATGAATGAAATGAAATACAGATGCAGTTCTTGGTTCCCGCCACAACTCTCCAATGCCAGGAGACTGATCCAGAGCTAAAATCCAGTGGCACCCCTTTAAGCAACAAAGAAATGTCTGCACTGGCATGATTAGGAAGGCAAAATTAGATTTGTATCTATCAGATCTTTCTTACTGTGATTGTTGCACTAAATTTTGGTTCACCACAGGATCTCTTAACACACCTTCCAGATCCTGACAAACCAGAATCTGGTCATATAGCCAACAGAATGGATGATGATTATCGGTTGAATCTTTTAATCACCATATCCTCTGCTTGCAGATCTAAATGTAGACAAGTACCATATATGTCATATGTGTCCAGTAGGGGAAGACCTCAGTGCCTCAGCTTCATTTGACTGCCAATTTTCTTTTTTTGTTCAGAAGTGCATATATTTACAGTGCTCAGGACGACGAGGAAGAAGAGTAAAATAAGCCTGCTGACATATTCAAAAACCTATGGCTACAAAAGGCTGTTCCACTTCAGTCCGGCAGGTGGTGGTAATTCAGAAGGCTATACAGCAACAACTACATCATCTAAAGATTTTGTTTTTATTACAGGTCGCAGTTTTTAATTCCCTCTGGATATCCTCTTCCAAATAAGTACTCCATAATGCCTGGATTTTTGACGTATGCTCTCTTCTGAAAAGTGTGTTTGCAGCTACAGATATTTCAAAATGGTGGCTGAAATAAATGCTGGAGTCCTTGAACCAATCAGAAATGTTCATTGCTGAAAGCCCCACCCTAAAAGGTTCTTTGTATCTCCTTGCTCAGGGGGTTCTTGACTCACACCCTGGTCCCCGAGGCCAAACGCAGCCCCGTCTGCCTTTCAACTCAAACTCCTTCACCACAGAAACTCAGAAAAAGCCAAAGCACATTGTTTGTCTCTGCCTCCACCAGTGTCTCTGACCATTCTGCCATCAAAGGCTTCAGAGAGCACCCACATTACCCTTGTTGAGTCACACTTGGGAATTTGGCTTGACCATAGACTATATAACAATTGATTCAAAAATGAAAACAAACTTGACTTTAGGGTCGCATTAAAGTACATCTGTCTTTTACCAACCATACCAATAGTGCAGTCAATTATATGGTGACATTGTGACCCCATCAGCGCTCCAGCTCTTCAACTCGTGTGTCATATGTTTTATCAGAAATGGCAAATGTGGTATCTATTATTTGTGTCACATGGTGGGTTGGACCTCCGTACAGTGGAGAAGAAACAGCATTTAACGTTATTCATCTGTTAAGCTCTGCTGCTGAAGCTGCTACATTACCTCCCATCTCTTCTCTCATTTAAATCTCGTATATTACTACTTAAACTTAGATATCCCTCATGCACACACTACTGTCAGCAGAACGCCACCCCCCCCCACCCTTGGACTTATTAAATGTACATTACTAATATGTTTTACTATTCCTTGTTTCTTATACTTCTTATTGCGTTTTTTTTTCTGTTTTGCTGATTGTGTTCTTGTGATTCATGTCTGTCATTGATAAATTTCAATGAAACAGTGTGTGATTAAAATTATAGTAATAAAAAATAAAAAACACACACACACACACACTGGCCAGTACAAGAAGCAATCAATGATTAATGTCCTCATGGATGAGTGTTATGTATATAGTGGTGGAGGAGAAGGAGAAGCTGATGTAATACTCTATTAAACATAAATAAAAGGGCCTCGGGCCAAAATGATAACAACAATGCAAGGCGGGCTTGGGAAGGGGTCCGTGTGCGGTGCGCCATTCATCTGCATAGATCTCTTCTCAACATCCTGTGTGGAAAACATCCTATTGCTGGCGGCCATGCCCCGAGATGAGGTGTAACATTAACGCATGAGGGGGCCAATCTCAGTCCCACATGCTCCCACACTGCATGCTGGGAGTGAAGACTTGGAGGCGAACTGATTGCTTCACGAGGAGCATGAAACAACGCAAAGGCCCAGAGGTGCCTTTGGATTTTATGTGCACGTGTGTATGAACTTGAATTGAATCGACTGAAAAAGAAGTCATTATTTCCCTTACATTCCAGCGTGCTCATGGAACCTCGCGGCTCATACATTTTGTATCGCACTCGAAGATTCACTTTTCTCCCCGCACTTTTGAGGAAATAGAATGTTCACCTGTCTGCCCCGGAGACGCAGCACAGGTCTACTTCAGTACGGATCAGATGGTCACAGAGCAATCAAGTCAATATTAGCCTCTGTGATAAAAATGCTGGTTAAGTACCTGTGAGCGTCCTTAAACTGCTGGATTTGTGAATGCTTTACAAATGAGAATGAATCAGAGCCACACTTGAAATATAACTGAGGCTTATGATGTTTATAATGTTGCAGGTTGCAAATGGAGAACAGTCTTGAGGGTTTTCAGCAATCTGGTCAAATAGTACTAACAATAGCACACAGAATTTAGTATTTTGAATGATTAAAACAGGATCGAATATTGTGTAAAAAAAGGAGAAAAGAGAGCCTCCACTTCCTCACATTTGTACACGCACCTGGCAGCAGCGTGAAGGGGGCGAACTTGTCAGGCTGTCAGCTGCAGACAAGTGAGAGGCAAATCCACCCAACTCTGACAATGGAAAGGTGTGAGCGGGGGTTCGTGGGTTCAGACGCCATCAGACCATCAAATAAGAACTTTAGTTTGAGGCCTATACTGTTCTCCTACAGGTTAAGAGACAGAATGAAAACAGGATTTAATAAGATGTTTGTGATCTTACATCTAGTATTGTGTTCTTTAAGACACCACATAAAAGACATTTATAATTTATATATATATACAGTTTATATAGTGTGTAGTGTAGTGTATATATAGTGTTTAGAATTGTTCTCAACCTCAGTCTTTCCCTGCAGCTCTGGTCCAGACTGATCAAACACAATTGGAACTTAAATTCAGCGTGCACCTCCATCCCCCTCAAAGTGCTAATGTTGAAGTCCCACCATAATGCGAATGAAAAATTCACCTGAACTTTACTCCCCCTTTGTTGATGTACAGTTTCTAATTCACCTTTTAATTCACTGCGAATTTCACTTCTTCCATTTCCCGTGGCCGTGTCAATATTCATTTTCTGACGGACCCTTGGGCCAATCCGCTCCGCGCACGGCACAGTCTCAGCTCGCCGTTTGAGAGCAGATGCCGACGGTTGGGTGCATTGCACCGTGGGATGACTTTGGGGGGGAAGAGAATGACAAGAAGTGTCAAAGCGACAGCCGACTGTATTATATGTCCTCCGCAAATGTTCCACTCCGAACTAGTGACTTTGTTTGTGACCTGTAATTGCAGCGTCCGTTGTTGGTGGAGCAGTGCCATTTTGAAACTGCCACAAACACCTCAAACCCCCCAAAAGTTTCATCAGACTCTAGTCAGCGCGGTCTCAGATATACCCTTTCTAATGGATGGAGACATAGGAGGTATTGAAAAGGCACAATTTCACACATATTCCAGACCACAACAACAAATGTGGGATGGGATCCAAACATGATGAGATCGGTTGGAATGAACGAGTGCTGAGAGTAACACGGCAGCAATTAGTGGTGTAGGTATTGCAATTACTGAGATTTAAAACATCTACTCATCAATGTTGTCCTCTTTGAAAAGGACGACTGCACACGACAGCAGACAAATGCCTGACTTAACAGTGTCGCAAATGAACTAATCAATCAATCAATCAGCCTTAGCCCTCGCAATGGCTGACAGTCTGAGTGGTCCCGGCGTTTTCTCCTCCAAATATGGACATTAGTTTTCCCCTCTTCGAGGTCAAGGACAAAAATACGCCGGTGAGTTGTAGTTTATACACCGTGATGAGGAATGTCTCTACATTGCAGAACAGTAATACTAATCCTGTGAAGCGCCTGGTAAGACGCCTGAGAAACAGTATTCATCACTGCCAAAACAGTATTACCGACTCAGGGTTTGATTTGAAGGCCTGTTGAGGAAACAATAAACAGGCCGGTCAAAACATGTGTTTTATGGCAGCGCTACTTACTCCATCACGGTGATGATGGGCGCAATGATGGAATACAACTTGACAGTTGTGTTGTGCCCCACTGTGTCACAGGCTCGCCAGCACTAAAATCATGGACATTCATAAGATAGAAGTAAATCTAAAGTTATTTTTTTTCCAGTAACACATTACTGTCATGCAGTAATTGGTACATTTAAAAGAAGAAACTAGTAATTATTAATAATTAATCATTTTTCAGTAACTTGCCCAACAATGTGAACAAAAAACTCATAAAGAAGGCAAAGTAAAGGTAAAAGTTGGACAAGTAGATTCCACTTACATCGCCAGAAGCTGCTTTCAGACACTGCACTGCCGTCTGGACATCTCCCAGAACGTTTCCTGCCAGCCCCCTAGAAATAAGACTCCAGAAAATATCAGAGTGAGCCCATGTGAGAATACAGCAGGAGAATGTGGCTCCTAGCCGTTGTGGATGCGTACGACTTGGACAATCTCCTGCTGGGTTCTATGTTCCGGGCATTATCCGGAGTTAATGTCTGAAAACAGCTACACAATAAGAAATCGGGCCCCTCGTCCCTGAGTGGAGATTCTAATAGTGAAGAAGGGTCTACAGGTAGACGAGTGAACATTCATATGGTCAAATCTCTATGGGACAATCTGGTCATTTGTTTGGTGAGAAGCAGACAGTTATTGTCAGACGGTCCCAGGAAACATGGTTTGCCACTGAGGTTAGTGCTGACTGTGATAGTTTATCATAGATGGCATCAGGACAACAGGACCCCAGGTCCTTTGAAGCCATTGTGACCAACCAGTAGTTGAAGAGCCGCGGTAAACGGGTCGCACACCTCCAACTTCTCAGCAAGCTCACCAACTCCTGTCACCGGTTCTGAGTCCGGTTGCCTTTGTGTGGAAAACTGCTCGTGCTGTGCGCCGGATGAAATCCAATTAGGCCGCAATTATATCGGCTCACTTTCTTATTTAAACAAAGTGTGAGGGGTCTTTTTTGTACAGTGTTGCTCTTCTGCTGTATTTATGACCATGTGGCTGCTCGAGGATTGTTGCCTTGTGACACTTTTTTTTTTTACTGCAGTCAAATATCGGTTTCAAATATCGGTTATCGGTCTCTAAGATTAGTAATAATTGGTTTGGTATCAGCCCGGAAAAAGCCCTATCGGTCGACCCCTAACTTCTACCACATCATCAGTTAATCTGATGACAAATTTTGATTAGTGGAAAAAGACAGTGGAAATTGATGCTTCATGAAAGCGTGTTTGTATTATTTTTTTTGCCATTTCAGCTCAGAGACGCCAAAGTCAAAATTTCCAATCCTTGCGACGTAGTTGTGAACGAAAGGTGCTTTGACATTGCGGAATCGTGGTAGAGCGGCGAGCTAGGAAAGGAACTAATGCACTGTAGATTGATGAAAACTGACATGGTGGAAGTTCACCAGTGGAACAGTGAAGGTGAAAGGTCAAGAGGTCAAGCATTAATTAACCGGAATTGTGATGATGTAAGCGCCGCTGCCTCACAGCGAGAAGGTTCTGGGCGTGAACCTGCCAGCCGGCCGGGGGCCTTTCCGTGTGGAGTTTTAATGTCCTGTCGGGGACTCCGCCTTCCTCCCACAGACCGAGGACATGCAGGTTGGGTTAATCGGCTGCTCTGAATGGCCCCCGAGGTGTGTGAATGTGAGCGCGAATGGTTGTTTGTCTCTATGTGTCAGCGCTGTGACGGACTGGCTGCCCGTCCAGGGCTGGCAGGTAGCCCGGCTGTGGGATTGGCTCCGCGCCCCCTGAAACAGAACAAGTGGTACAGCTAATGGATGGATGTGATGTAAGGCAAAATGTGATCGGATGGAAAATGCAGCCCTCTAAATCTTGGTCTTCACTTTCAACAGAAGTCTATAACTTAGGTAAAGGGAGCTCTGTTTCACTGACTGATCCACAGAGATGTACGCTGATGCTGAGAGTACAGTAAGTCACGAAAAGCTGTCAGTGAACAAATGGCGTGTTCGGCGGCTGCGTCGCTGACATTCGTGGCACATTTCAGCCACAACTCTCGTGTCTGCTCACTTCCTCGTCTCCCTGTTGTCTCTATTTCAGAGGCAAGAAATATGGGCGAGTAGGCTACGCCACATGCTTTCCTGGGGGGGGGGGGGGGGAAATAGATTATGGAGCCAGAACACCTAGATTAACGGCAGTGTCATCCCTGCAAGGTCGGGTTTCGATGTTGGTTTGCAATCTCCTAAAGCTGACTGTCACAGCCCATTGCCACAGAGCGCACAAATAATGCTCTGAGAGAATGAGACGGGGCCGCGTCCACAGGGACAGGGACATGAGTGATATTAATGGAAACCATTAAAGAAATCTTACATGAAATCACGACCTCCGGACGGGCACTTGCAACTGGCATTGAGCAGGCAGGGTGTCACATTTCAGCCGGGCACAAGCACTTCTGTCTGTTGGGAAGAGAGAGAGGGGGGGGGGGGGGGGGATGAATGAGCACAACAAATTCTTGCTCCGCACTAAATGTTGCGTCGCGGCTTTGCCAGGGTGACCTCTGTGGCCAATTATAGGGGAGGCTAATGCTCTGGCTGACATATCTATTTGAATGGATGAGATGTTTTTCCTCATTCGCTGACACAGGAGATCACACGCCTATTATCACCACAATGGCTGTATACACAGGCTTATGTAAATGCCCCCTCACGCAGCAGTCACTGTCGGGCCCAGCGCATATTAGCTTTATGTCTGGAAGAATGGCGAGTGCAGCGAGAATGGAAAAGGATAAATTCAGGGGTTGCTTGGATATCACCGCTTGAGCTGTGAAAGCGAGGCACCCGGAGATAACAAAGCCTTTTTTATTCCAGCGGTATGTAATCATATTTAATTAGTTCATTTGAACTGCTTTTGAGGCTGAATTGCAGCGCTGGGGGCATCATAGCTCTGAGGGAGTCGGACGACTGAGACATCGCTGAGTTTGACACTTGTGCCCGGAGCATCGAGAGCGACTCAGAACTGATAACAAACTACTGTGGCGCTAATGTGATCACTTTCACCTTGCTCAAATCAATTTCCCAAACTCTAAAAGGGCAAAATGTTCCCGATGTCATACGAGGAGAGAGGGGCTCCCGGTCCGTCCCACGTGTCCTCCAAAACCTTCCCATCCACGTCCACCTGGCGTAGAGCACCTTGTGGACTGAAGTAGGCCGAGCAGATTGTGCCCTGGGCACAAAAAGGAAATGGAACACAGCGGCCTGCCTGCATATCAGTGCAAATAACACAGCCGGTCTAACTGATTCCCCCGGGAAACGACCCTTAATTAGGCCCCTTCGTGTTCATCCATGCCAGCACCTCAAGAAAAGGCAGGGAAGAAAAAGACTCCTCTGGAGGCAGGGGGGCGGCGGGGGGAGGGCGGGGGGCGGTTTTCTTCCCAGGCGTTGGCAGAGATTTTATCGGTCGGGCCATTCTGTGACTCCATTTGTGTTGGCTGGCGATATCCTCAGCCGCCTGCGCCATTGTTTCTCTGGTTGAAGTGAACTTTCTCATCAGGCCCCAATTAGCTGCGTGCATGGTGAAGGGCCTATAGAAAGTGTGGAATTTGTGTGCATGTGCGAGCCCGGGCCTGGGCAACCGTGTGTGCATGACTCAGAAGTGTGCGTGTGCGCGCGCGCGTGTGTGTGTGTGTGTGTGTGTGCGTGTGTGTGTGTCGAGGCCGTGAGCTGCTGTCAGTACTCATCCCATCTGGGGGAAAAGTCAACTGATGTGCCTCCTGCTCTCTCCTCTGTTTGATCCCACTGCTTGCTCAGCCGTGAGCTTGTTTGGTAACCTTTGGCATGCAGATGATAGGGGCCATATTGGCGAGCACGCGCACATGTCAGGTGTTTACGGGGTTTGAATGTAAACATAACACCCACCCACACGCGCGCTCTCAACAAAACTGACGCATATCCATATAATTATACATACAGCCGCCCGCAGTGCTGGTTTGTGTTTTATTTTTGCCTTGTTCGTGGTGAAAGCTGTGGCTGCTCCTGCATATGTGGAGAGCAAAACAGTGTCACCGTGGGGGGGGGGGGGGGGTCTCTTCCTGCATGCCCCTAAAGAAACCACAGTATCAAAAGTGCACGAGTCCAGTCCCATTTGCCAACTTCCGTTCTGTCAAGTACCCCCCCGCCCCTCTTTTTTAATGACCCTCACACTGCGCCCTCATTGAAAAGTTCAGCCGAGCTCCACCTCGCTCAGCGTCTACTTGCCTCTGGCTGTGATAATTGATGCTCCTCGTCTTTGGAGTGAAATTTGCCCTCTTTGTGCACTTCTGTTCTCGTCCCCTTTTCCGGACATTACTCGCTCCACCTGCCATATGACGTTCCAACTGCCCCCCGCCGCCCGTCATCCGGCTCAACGCTGACGGGGACGGGCCACCACCACTGTCACCCACTGCCCTCTGCTGGGAGTCGGCGGGTGTTGCGTCAGTGTGCACCGCCGCTGGAATGCAGTCTTCCTACAGGCAAAGGATATTAACTGTACTGTAAATGTAAGCAGTGACAGTTTGGCTTTCATGCGGTTGTAGTCTTTAATGCCGCAAATGTGTCCGAGGGCATCCTGATCGAATGGGACAAAATAAAAATCCCAGTCATATGGCAGAAGCTTCTCAGGAGGCCAACAGGCTTGGGATGTACCAGGTGTCATTCTCGCACCGTGTGGTGTGGTTCAACATCCTGGACGCGCACATTCCTCTTCATATTGTCATACTCAGCAGTCCTATGGGGGTGTGCTGGATGAGTATAGGCACACTAGACAAGTACAACTTTACTTTTGTTTTCCCATCTCTGTGGGGACTGCATGGAGACGCAGGACAGGGGAGCTAACTTCAGAATAGCATGGGTTCAAGTTATGTGGGAGCTGAGATCCCGTGAAAGCGGTAACCGACAACCATTATTAAAATCCCAAATAATGATTTTGTTCCAGTACGATGTGTATTATTGATGTCAATGAGATAATTAGGCTAAAAGTAACATGTTTTTCCAAACACTGCGCACAACATTTCTGAACTAGAATGGCTCTCAGTGGAGCGCATACCTGCGTCAAGGCCCAACATTACATCAAGGTGCACACTCGTTTCATCAGGATCCATGCATTACTCCCAGGGAAATTGGTCAAATGTGAAAAAGCTAAAAAACAAATCCCCTGTTTCGCAAAGATTTTGGATCTAGTCCCTGGATCTGCCCCTTTGTCCAGATATGAGCCAAAATAAACCCCAAACAAACAAACAACTTTCAAATGTGGTGAAACCTTCGTCTCAGAGTCCTTGTAGAACCAACACTTGCACTCATCAATTGGGCGGCTGTGTGCTCAGAAGGTAAAGAGGAATCGCACCACCGACGTCCGGTTAGTTGTTCGATCCCAGCTTCCCCCAGTCCGCATGCAAATACCAGAACTCGTTGGAGGGACTACATATCCCATCTGGCCTGGGAATCAGCTCAAGATCCCCCAGGAGGAACTGGAAAGTGTGGCTGGGGAGAGGGATGTCTAGGACATTCTACTTTGCCGGCTGACTCCTCGATCTGAATGCAGATGAGCAGAAGATTATGGATGGATGGCCAAACAACCAACAAACAAAGAAACAAATGGACTGTGTGGCTGCAATTCACCACCGAGCCCCCGTGGGGTACAGCTGAAAATTGTGCATGCAATGCTTGTTAGTAGCACACCAACGTGCAAAAAGAAACCTACTTGGAAGAGAGATTAGCCTATTATTATTACTACATTATTAAATTGTATTTCTGACTCGCTAGCATGGTGCTGGGGAAAAAAAAGGCCACTTCCGCGACTTAGTTGCGGTGGAGGAGGCTAGCTCTGCGATCAGACCTGATGCTGATTCAATGTGGAAGAGGCCACACACTGGGACAGCTTGGAGGAGGAGGAGGAGGAGGAGGGGGCCCCTACAGTGGAAGGCCCACCAGAGTAATGCGGACACAATCACAGGGGAAAGGAGGCAAGTAACCCCCCGGCCGTTTACAAAGGAGGGTGGTGTTGGAGGCTGCGATGGCCACAGCCACTGATGATGCTCAAACACTCACTCGACCAGTTTGCTGGCCACACTTCGGCTGGCCTCGTTTTTATACATTTCTCCTCACCTTAGTTTGCCACGCAGTTTAATTTCATTTGCAGTCCACCACATTCAATTGCTCTACATAACACTTGATTATTTTTTGCAATGCTTATTTGTCTTAGCCTGTTATATCAATCGTTTGTTTCATCGTCTTTGAGTTACCGTGACCGCGGGAGGTCACTTCCTTGTTCCGCAGCCGACTGGGCTGAACCCATATGCTGCCATATCATGGCGGCTATTTGGGGTTAAGTTATTTTTGGTTTGTATTTAATTGTACTTGGCGTCCATCTTGTCTCCCCCTTTGCGTATTATTTGGTTTGGGTGAACCAGCGTATATGTTCCGTCGTGTCAATGTGAGAGGTCAGTTTGTTCAGTTATCACCTTTAGTTTGTTTGGCACCTTTAGAATAGTTACAGCTGTTGTAAAGGAAGCCGAGACTGAGAATGTTCAAATGCCTTTGGCAGACGCCTGCATCAATGTGACTGTAAATAGCCCCTGTTCAAATGCAGCTGTCCAAACAAATTCACAACACACCACATCTGTATCCATTGACAATAATCTACAAATTGCACGCTGTGCAGATGTTAAGGCCCCCAGTCACTCAGGGCCCTCTTTGCCTCCAAAACATTATTTTTTTTTTTTTAAATCTTAGCAAATAGTCGTCTCATTCTTGTGAAACATACTGTCCACCCTCCCCAGTAGAATTCCTTCCTTCATGTACGTTTGAGATCAGACAGAATATTTAAATAATTAAATCTGAGACCATGAGGCAATTACAAAGAACCTTAACACATAGTGTCTTTGAATGGTTCGTGGGTGATTTAAAGATTTACTATCACAAGCCTCTCACACTCGCAGAAAAGCGCCAGCATTTATTTTACATGTTTGTTTACCTCCATTCCTAATTTTAATTTATTTTAGATATCCCCGCAAAGCTCAGATTTGTAACTCGGAAGGCTGGCATGCGGTAGCAAAAACACAACCCCATTTGAGTGCCGTGCAGATGGTCCTCTCCGTGTCTGAGAGTCCCGGTCCACTACGACAGTCTCAGTGTTGTGTCACCATTCTGAGAATGTCTATTCTGAAAATAGCTCCTACAATTTTGGATTTGGCTACCGCCAGTGACGGGGGGGATTACGCTGCAGCGGGCAAAAAAAAAAGAAGAAGAAAAGGTTTCCGACAGTGACGGATCTGTCTGCACACACACATACACACTTGTGCGCAGAGACGACACACTTATCCTCACAAGTTGGCAGGCCTGCCCCCGGAGCTGGCCAGGGAGCGGAGGCCCGAGGATGACGTTGCTTCTCTGTGTCAGCGGCGGCAGCGGCTCCCCCAGCACCGTGGCGTGGGGATGAAGGAGGCACTGCTACTATCCTTTGCTCAAGATGCTACTAGTAAGAACAGGAAGCCCAGATAAAGGGCTCTCTTTCATGCCGTACCCGCGGCACATAATGAGGCCTGGCATCTGATGGATCACCCAGACGTATTTCGCAAAAGAAGGCTGCCTCATTTTTCCAGTCGGCCTCTGCTGCCCTCAGCTCTCCCAGCCTGTTGGACAAAGGCCAGTCTTTCTAGTGCCTTAATGCTTCCACTGCACAGCCGCCCCGTGTCTGGACGGCCCCTCATCGATCGCTCAGCCGTAAGTCCGACGCGATTTCCCTCGGAGCTACAGAAGAAACTGTGAAGAGTGCTTGATGGCACTGGACATAACAGCCCCCTGACCCCTTTTAGTCGGGATCATTATGAGCTAGACATGAGACATATACCGTACATCACCAGCAAGCGCAATGTATGCCAAGTAAAGCAAATGCTCTAAATTGGGAGAGGGTTTCAGAGAACTCTCCAAACGAGGAGACAGATCTGGAGGCTTTAGGGCCTCCGTTGACACACAGAGGGGTCTGTAGAGGGAGTCCTGGTGTCTCCTCGACACCGGTACTTCTTTGACTTAATCTATTCTCTCACTTAGCATTGTTTTATCAGTGTGTCTGGGAGAAGGACACATGTTCCTATGCTGAGGTTCACACAAAAGTACTTTGGCGTGCATATATAGCCACACATTCACAGGAACTAAAATTATGTGTATGGCAACATGGAATAAAGCACTGTGTGAGTGTGAATCATTAAAATTTTAAAACAAAAAGGGAACAGTCGTCTAAGGCAGGACGTGAAACACCAAGGACAGACCGCTTGCGTTCGTGGACTGCAAGCACGTCTGTTTGAGCGCCAGTGCACCTTTTTGCATTCGTTCGTGTGTGTGTGTGTGTGTGTGTGTGCGTGTGGGCTTTTGAAGTCGACTGTGTTCCTCTCCCTGGTGCTTCCTGGGCCTCAGCCAAAGCCAGAGCTCTGGAACAGGAGATAATGCTCGCCCGCTACCAAGACAGGAGGAAATGGAGCTTGGCTCTTTGGAGGAGGCCACTCACAACTGTATTTACATCAGTTTCGGAGGAGAGAGCGTGGCCGCGCTAAACTGGTGTGCGCTCATCGGTGAAGTGAAGTACGGCGTCTGCACACAGAGGGCTGCGGTTTGTTTAGAGAGCTCTCCTGATAAGCACGGACAAAAAAAAAGGAAGAGGGAATGCCTTTTAATTGCAAGGGTAATTTATCGCCTGACTTGCTAATTAAATTGCATCTTCAACCAGCCTGCCTACAACACCGTGATTGCACAGAGCCGGCGTTTGAGTCTTTGGAAGACTTTGCCGCCGGTGAGACGAGACAGCTGGAAAAGAGAGGAGAGGGCATGAAAGGGAAGAGGGGCTGTGGCGCAGACAAAGGCAAGCCTGGTAGCGAGGTCAACGGGACGAAGACGGGGAAAAGACGAAGAGATGTAAAGGGGGATGGGAGCACGCGTCCTGCCGCATAACCTCATGAATCCCCCTGATGCAATGCTACAAGTTGCACAAGTCGATGTGGTTCACACGCACATGTAAGCTCCAATTATTTCCGCAGGGTTGATGAAAAGCCGCCGCAGCGGGAGAAGCATGAAGTCACGTTCCATTACTTTCCATAGGTTTGGAGGTACACAGGTTGCAGCTTATTTTGAACTAATAAAGCATTTCAGTTGTGTCCACGTTGAGCACAATCCGAAAAAGGCTGGATTTTTGCGAGCGCCAAGGAAGAAATTCCAATTCCCCAGGTAAACAAAACACATAACGCATGTCGGCAAGAGCATGAGAACTTCCGCTTGTGTTGTAGTCAGCTGCCCATGCCCACACGTCAGCACGAACCATGTACTGTGTAGCACAAGTCTGAAAGCTGTTTGAGACGTACACTGACGCTGAACCCCTGGAACTGCAAATGCACAAATTGAAACACTTGTGTGTGTGTGTGTGTGTGTGTGTGTGTGTGTGCGTGTGTGTGTATGAGTCCGTGTCGGTGTGTTTGCTGCACATCGAACACTGTCACGTGCATTGGCTTGGTAGTTGTGCGACCAGGTCAGGCAGTAAAAATACATGTCACGCCGTCCCATGTCCATCATGTAAGTTAAAAGGACATGCCGGACATGTACAACTATTCCCCCAAGTCACAGCCGAGTGTGTTTGCCCTCGCCGCAGGACTACAAATGCACGCGGAGTGCAGATACATGTATGTCCAAAAGTACACCGCTGGCGACCTCGCCGGCATTCCAGAAGCCACCCCCGTCCATCACTGTCACCCGGGGGGAGAGGGGCGGGGTGAGGATATCCACAGGTTACAACACGCGCAATTGACAATTCCCCTGATGCGATCACGCGCCCTCACGCCAGGGGAATACTGGACTGTAACAGTTCAGGTTGTGCAAACACAGACATGCACTGCAAATGTAATCGTGCCTTTGATCCGACATGACATCCATGGCTGGAATTTGTGACGGCCACAATGAGGAGCTTGTTGCCGCATACATAGAGGAAGGTTTCTCCGAGAACATTATAAATTTATTACACCAAAACTGTTTCATGCTTGTCCATTTCCAAGAGATGATGCTTGCATTATCAAGCTGAAATTTAATTATCAAACGCAACACACTGACTGAATTTTTAACAGAGCTGTTGCGTTTTAAACACGCCCAGATCACATTCCCTCTGTTTTTTTAATAACTTAACGAAAAGCACGGCGACGTGCCTTTTGTCCGTCCTTTGTGTATTTCTTTTCTGTCCCCGGTTTAATTTCCAACCTTAAAATCATTTCCTCTATTCCCAGAGCGTGGCATTAGGCAACAAACGACTGCGTTATCTTCCTGTTTGGATGCATAACAAAGTCACAATTAACACGGCATCATAATAAAGTTCTGCTGGTGATTAACAGCCATGAACCTCATTTCGGTGTTAGCGTCAGACCACGTCGCGACTTGGGGAAGTGAGCAGCTCAATCATGGCAGTGGATCACTGGAAGTATAATCGTTTCGCTTTGTTGTAATATGGAAATTGCTGCACTCTTATTTCCTTCAATACAGTTATTTTTTTCTTACCTTATGCAAAATTAAATGCTGCAACCCTCTGAGTAAGGCTCAGGACCCTCCTCCACAAAGTCAATACAGTATGCGCGAGAATAGAGTGCATTCATCAGTGCTCTTTGCCATCGCCCCCTGGTTCATTCAGTAAGATTTTCTTACTTATTGATTTTCTCTCCTCCATTATCTGGCGGGCTGCGCAGCACAAAATGATAAACGTGACATGGTTGGGGAGAGGCGCTGTCACTGTGTATGAATTTAGATAAGACATTTAAAGCTCACCGCGGAGGCACCATACATCAAATTATTATCCATTGTCAGCCCCTCTCCCCCTTTTAGCCCTTTTCAAAGGGCAGTCCATTCTCCGTCGAGCCATCACTTAAAATCTGGCTCACTTTGACTCACATTAAAGGTCTTATCGGGTTTATTTAATATGCCTCTTTGTTGCGCTTCTGTGGAAATATGTTTCACCTAAAAATACACATCTGTTAAAATCATTTTAGTGAATGACCATGCTGCAAATGAGTCGTGTGCAGAAATAACCTTGAAGCAAGATAATTCGCCACCTGTCATTGTTAGATTTACAGACAGGTCAGAACTTATGGACACAGATCTCCTTTATTTTTGACAAAATACAAATTGCGTTGTCTTTGTTCTCGTCATTGCCACTGAATTGGGGGTCGTCCTTTGTTTGCTAGTGGAGCCAAGCTCTTGCATAACAACTTCTCGGAACTCACAGTATGCACCTGTTCCAAATGCTAGTCTTTTGCCAGTGGTGATTAGCGGCACGTCTCGGAAGATTCGCCCAAGATTCATCTTTCAAATTTAAGAATGTGCTGATGTGGCCGGGCCGTTGCTAAGAGAGCTGCGAAACAGAGCGACTCACATGAGGAGGAAAAAATTCCGATGCAAGTTAAATAAGCGCAGGTGGGTGTAGAAACACACTGGATGAAGTGAGTGGCGCACAATGGCATGAGACCTGAGAGGACAGTGAAGGCTCCTGCAGGATTCACACAGGCTCCTCTAGCGGAGGAGAGGCCTTGATGGGGACAACAAAGTACAGTACGGCATGAAAAGTCCAAAACATACTTTGACTTTCTCAAACTCACCATTTTCACAAAATTCTGCAGGATTTGGAGGGAAAATCTTGTTTCTTTGTCTGCCGGAGATCAGAATGAGGACATCCACCACTCCCGTGTACGCTGCGTGCGTTGAGCTGGAGCTGAGAAGCATTTAGCACAGCTTCGCAAAGAGACAGAAAATAGGGGAGTTAGTTAGCGAACTAACAAAAACTAAAATCTTCCTTCCAACATCTCTAATGCTCACTATGTCAGGTGCACACATGAACAGCAATGTACAAATAAGTCGCGATATTAGCTTTATGTTGGAGTAATGTGCCATATTTGCCCAAATGCTGGCCTATTCCTATAAGAGGGACTTTTAATGGAAATGAAAAAAAGGAACCGCCTATGTCTCCCTGGGAAATGTGGGACTCATCACTGCATGTTTGCATGTCAGAAATTATGTCAATTGTTCCACTGAGCTGAGACCCTTTTTCCCCCCTGCCAATTGTTCACGAAGGTGCAGACTGCAGGAGCTGAGACACGTATATAAATGGATCAGGGCATGAGGATAGTGACGATGACTTGGCTTTCCCTATTCTTGATTGCACATATTACTTTTTAATGAATTTACATGTATCCGAGCCTATTGCCAGGCAGTTTCACATTTTCAACCAGAGAGAGAGGAGGTACAGTCTAATTACTGAATTCACCTATAACGTTGATTGGTATGAAGTCCTGGATACTCTGTAGCACGTTGGTGTCCATCTCTGCACCGGCCACCGTGTTTGGATGAGAAAACTTTCATATTATTTTCTGCCAGCGAAAAAACAACATGTATCCACAATACACTGATCCCTTGGTTTTCCAACATCACACCCCAGTTTCATTCTTCGGGTCAGCTACCTAAGACTAATTAGACCGTTGCATAGCAACAAGACGATGCAACAGTCCTTGCGCCCTTGAATCTCCGCGGTACGAGATGGAGTTCACAGTTGTGCTCGGTGTTTGTGCTCCTGCCACCTTCTCCATCATGCAACTGAACCGCGGACGTTATGCTAATGAGGTCATAATGCATTCATTAACGGAGCCGGTGAATGCATTACTTAGGATATGTTCACATACTTGTTTTCCAAACACCACACAGGTGGTATTAACACTAACTAGCTGTGTCGATGCGCGGAGGCACGAAGGAGCCGCGCTGGATTCATTCTCATTAACATCCAAATGTATGCAGCAAGATGCGGAAAAATTGAAGCCAGTTATGCACTCTATAGGGGAACGCTGCGGTGCAAGTATGACCTTCATATCATGTGAAATAAAGCTCAGCAACGGCACCGTGACGACTAAACATAACAGTATGCATATATTTATATATATATATATATATATATATATATATATATATATATATATATATATATATATATATATAGGATCACAGCCTCACACCACCTGCTGGTGGAAATCCTTTCCTGTTCATGATGAAAACAAGCCCACAAAGATAATTTTGTATTCATGATCATTGAAGGCTAAACACTGTATCTTCTATCTATCTGTCTCTTTTTAACTTTATTTAATTAACTGTTAAAGCTGGACCCATCATCAAGAGATAAACAAGAGGAATTACTCTCTCGCTCCGGCGTATAGTCAGAGGTTTTCGTGCTGTGGTGTCCCGGGGGACAGTGCTGCCTCCCAGCATGCACCAGGGACGTGTATGGATTCATGCCTCATGTTGTATGAATCGCTGAATTAGCACTGGTGTTGAACCGTTCCATACTGAGTTCTTTGCAAAAGACGAAGGATGCATTTGCACATTATAAAAAACGAAGCAAAAACTAACAAAATAGTATAAAGTGATATTTCAAATTAAAATTAAACACATATGTACAAAAACAACAGGTCAATTAAGTCATGGTGCAGTTGCAATGCAATAGCAACTTATGAGTTGCACTACATTTAGTAAAAGGAAATAAAAAGTGCAGTAATGTTCCAACAACGTTCCCATTGTTAACCTGAATGTCATTGGACCACAAGTGACTGTTATTGTACAGTTTGTTCTGTTCATCCCATCGTCAGTGGACAGATGCACAGATGATGAGCGTGTTGCTGCCAGAAGAACGTCTCTTTGTTGCTCTTGTGCCTACAGCTGAACCTCTGCTTGCTGTAACGTTTATCCGATTGCAGGGCCCAAATGCAGACACACACGAAGACAGGAAAGAGTCCAGGCAGAAAACAAAAAAAATTCAAGACCACTGGGAAAACTTAACTAATCTGAGGCATGAGGAAAACACCAGGACTGAATGAATCCCTGGAGCACCAGGGAGGATACACAGGTGAAAACACATCAGGGGGCAGGGCAGACAATCACAGAACGGGACAGTAAGGCCAAGAAGGGACGTATTGGGAACGAAATATAAAAATGAACTGGAAAAACACTCAATAATAAGTCCAAACAACTGAAAGGCAAGTCCAACCATAAAAATCTGAAGGAATTGAAAACAAAGAGTTCCAAAAAACATCTGAAATAGAGTCACCTGAGCCCTAATGGGGCAGATAATGACACTTACAAGAATACCAGTTTTTTACCGGTAAACTCACGGCAGCTTAGACTATAATTTCACTTTTTAAAGTAAAGGTAACAGTGCTGTGCCCTCAATTCATAAAGTGGAAATGTCAGTTCCTCTTCGTCTCACTTCTCCTTGCCAGGACGACTTCTGAATTGCCTTGTGGACGTCACAACGCTGCCACCTTCCTGGCCCACCCAGGCCCGACTATGGCAACGACATACACAAAAACCCAGTGGCCGGAAACGTTTCCCCCGCACTAAACTTCTCGGGCCTGCGGCGAATGATTCGACGTGGCGTGAGAAGAGTACGTAAGGGTACAAACGGACAGCTGGACTCTGTGCCTTCGCAGGCCTGCCAGGACCTGAAGAGAGTCCCGGTCAGAGCCAATTGAACCGGGCTTAATGTTTCCCCCACGCCTTTGTTCGCCGTGCCCACAATGCAGTGACCACTGATGCTGACTGGTTAACATAGATGTTTGGGTTGTTTTTTTCAAAGCCAGACACACTGCTGGGAGGACAGAAGTTGGCCTCCATCGTGTGTTTCATGTGAGCCAATTAGAATTAATGAGAGAGCTAGAATATGAAAGTTTCCCCACTGACCACAACGATCTTTGCTGATGTGCCTGCTGTCAGCCGATAGCCAAAGTCGGGTTTTTGGTTTTGGCCCTGCTGACGTTAATAATAATGTTGTCCTTGGTTTGTGGAGAGTCCCATGGTAGAAAACAACAGTGGTCCGTTTCTCTACTCACAGCGGCCTCTGGATGGAATGCAGCCTAAAGACATTTGGCTTAGAGCTATTACTCTACCACCGTTGTGCTTTTCCAAAAATTCACCTCCGAACAAATGGCCACAGGCAAATGAATAATACTGTTGAGATATTAGATAGATATTTATTAACGCCTTAAACCTCACTGACCACTGGACAGGTCCATACAAATGGCAATCGTCTGGGAGTCAAAAATTGTTCAAATCCCACCACAACTTTATTTTATATTCTAGTCAAGGAGATTCATTCAGAGCTAAATGTCCCTTTTTTTGTTTGTGACTTTATTCTCTAAGCTTCGGGCAACAGTCGGATGTGCCAAACCTGTGTGTAATGAGCTTGAGAGCGGGGTAGGATTAGCTCTGGATAATTGCGATGAGATTGTAATCAAAGTTTCATTAAGAGTGCAGCTACACTTAGTTTACTCCCGCCTGGCTGTGGATTTGCAATCCGTTAATTTGGAATTAGAGTATTAGTCCTCTCGCTCTGTCTCAGTCTCCATCTATCACCTTGGGGGGGGGGATAGGGGATGTGCTGGGAGCGTTATTATTTAACCCGTGTTTTGTGTGAACGAAAGGACAAAGTGTGGAGGTTTCAGTTTGGACAGATCACATGAACCCACAGAGACGAGGCTGTAGTGGCTGTCCTGGTTCCAACGAGCAGCAGTAGAGCATGAGTTTGTGTGTTATTCTGAGATGAATAAAATGATTTATGAATGTTTGGGGGATGCTCAGTGCAACGCGATGACCTGATTGTTCACAGGAGTTGATTGGACCCCGGGGTCGACAGCGCCATCCTTATTGCTGCTGGAGAGTTGTTTGTACAAGAGTGTCGCACTCGCAGGGGCACTTCAACACTCACTCACAGTTACAGTAGAAGAGGAGAGGAGCTGGTGGGCTTTGAAATGAGGGAAGGGAAATAATAAGGAGGTGGCAGCAATATGAGTTACAACTCCCAGACGAGTTGCCTGTTAGGGATTTCCCCACGAACGACAAACAAATCTTGAACGTTTGCTCGCTCTGCTGCACAATTTTGCCTGAAAGATGACAGATTTCCTCATCTCATCCATTTTACAGGTCTTACACTTTCTGACGTACACACTTCCTTCCATATCTGTGATACGTAAAGCTTAAAGCTTTAAAGCCCAAGGGAATTATGTGCAAATTAAACATAAACTAATATTTAATACCCACAATCAACAGTAGGGGGAAGCAACATCTTAAAAGACACTGGTGCGTTGTACAATATGAACATGAAGAAGAAGATCAACAACCCAGAGGGGCGCAGAATTAGAGAGTCTAGAGCAGTTTGCGGCTATGGAGATTGATTTAATTTGGCTTTTCTTGTGTTTGTTTCTATTGACATTCAAAACGGAAATCATGTCGAATCTGCTTTCGTCATATTGATGTTCTGGTGTGAACCAGTTATCGGCTGTATCTGAACACATATACCAATATTCATCACTATCTCACCCTCACTTACTTGCGTTTCATAGACGTAAGTCCACATAGATGCCTTTCTATGTGTTCCGATTCTATGGCAGGGCTGCTGTATTGTTTTGATTAGGAAAACCCTCTGCACGGGCACAGCCGCCGATTACAATACGTTATCCAAGGTTAGTTGGCAAATGGCGGTGTTCTTTTGTGTGTGTAAAAGGTTTCATTTCCCGATGTTTGCGACCGCATCTTGACCAGTTATAGCGCACAGCGAAGTCGGGCGTTCGCCTCTCGCCTGCTAGCCGACAGCCAGCTAGCAGCACAGCTAGCTGTTAGCTCGGAGGGCTAATATGCTAGTGCTCGACCATTGGCGACCATTTCAAAAATATCACTTCAACGCGTCTCTGTTTTTCCAAGGCTGCCGCTAGTCGTCATAGATATACGATGTCTAAACACCGTGCAGTGTTTAGACATGCGTCGTAGTGCCGAAGACCGCGCGTCGCGTGTCGCAGCTGTTACGGTCGATGTTGTAGCCGAGCGAACACAGCTGGTGCTAGCCGACAGCGGTGCGGTTTGCCAGCTGGTCTCGCGTTTGTCAAATGGATTTCGTCAACACCTCAACGAGGATCTAAATACCCAAGACTCCGAGTCAAATATTATTCCAGCCACGCACTTACCAGTACGAGGACTTTAGAGGATACAGACGCGAACGCTGGCTCTCAGTACTGAAGCGCATCGTCAACACTAGCCGACGCTCCTGACACCGTCAAACCGGGGGCACAGAAGTGGAACGTGACACACAAGATTACATCTGAAAGCAATAGCTCCATAGCATTAAAAATCAAAATGAGGTTTTTTTTTATAAAACAGGAATAGCCTGATTCCTAGTCCATGTTGGCCTCTGCTCCCTTGTAGCGACTGCAGCCGGATGCAGGATTTACAGTTTAGAATGAAGTAATTCACATTCCAGAATTGACCGTCGTCCTTCATCATGTATATACACGCGGCGTTTTTGCAAAAGTTTCCCCTTCGTAAAAAAAGTGGATCTATAAAACATCACAGTGTAATGTTACAGTAGACCGACCAGGTAAGATAAATCAATGCAATTTATCATTGAACCGTGCAGTTCGTGGTCTCACCCGGCAGGGGGCGCTGCCGCACAGCGTCATTTAATAGCAGATTTCAACAACATGGGGATTAAATACATTTAATGTTCGCTGCACTTTTGGAAAAAATTACTTTTTGAGATATATTTTAACATTGAACATAACCGTGAAACAATCACACCTTCATTCTTCGTACTTAAGTAGGTTTCAAATAATAGGTTCGCAGATGGAGGTTCGTGTCCTGTTTGACTGGATCTGTGATGACGGCACTGATAGGTGTCACTGGAAACAGACCTCAGACGTTAACAGAACACCGCCCTCGCATATCCTAACTGTTTGCTGTACGGCGGGTGGGGGGTTACCCAGGTTTACCCACATAATTTCGTCCCAATAGGCCTTTTTATGTGGTAGAATGGCTAATTCCTCCGTGACATTCCCACAGTATTTAGTGGCGGGGGGGGGGGACAGAGAAACCACATCCAGGAAACACAGGCTCACTTCCCACAGAATGATTTAGGAGAGGTCAAAGACAGAGCTCCAAACCCCTCTGACTCAGCATACTGTTTTTAAAAAGGTGCTCTGTTAATTAACTTGTTCTTCATTTGTCTTTTTTTCACATAGACAACCTAATAATGCTTTGTAAAGTGGTGTAACATTTATTCATATTTTGAATACGGTATATATTATAATGAAAATTTATTTTAAGCCCAAATTTGAACACAGTGTTTTTTTGTGTTTGGACCACAAAGTCTCATTTAAACTTGTTCAGACCAAAACAAGAGAAAATACTTTTTTTTCCTCTCCCCCCAGGGAGCTTTGTAGGATGAAGGCGTTCTCCTAACTAAACTTAATTAACAAGGCAGCACCACAACACTGCTTCATCCTGTTGAACATTTTTCTTTTTCTTTGTCAAGGCCATTTGTGAGAGTTGTTCTTTTTTCATTCACTCGCTGAGTAGTGATTGATAGCAGCAAGACGTTTCTATTAGAGGAAAAGGTGACTGGCCAGGAGAAATTTCTGAGCCGAGGCCGGCAAGAGTTTGGAGGAAAAGCCGAAAATACGATGCGACTGTGGAAGGGATCGTCTGTAATGAGTTTCCTGGCTGGGCAGCCTCCCTGGCGATAACGCCTCCACCGCCCTTCAGTTAAACCCCGTCTCAAAATGCTTAACCCACCTTCAGTATGCGGCAATGTGTGCCACCATGTTGTGCATTTGCCTCCTCCAGAGGCTCTTACCTTAACTAATCGCTGGCTTTTCCAGATCATATATTAGTACCAGTTGGGTTTTGCAGCTGTTATTACACTGGTATGAGTTTTTCCAACATGTCCGTCTGTTTTTCTTAAGATCACCCCTGTAGTCATGGAGGAGCAGACAGGCGGCCCTCCTGGAGCCAACGCCGACAGCAACAGCCAGAGGAACGGAGACGAGGTTGGCGCTCGACGAACGGATATCAAATGACACATTTTGCAGTTTTTCCGATTCAATACTCTCAAGAATGTCCTGTCGGTGTGTACCTCTGGAGCACCGCCACCCTGACCCTTCCAACGTGTCTGTTTTTGTTATCCTTTCAGAAGCCGCGACGTGGCAGCTGGACCAAGGGGAGGAAGAGGAAGAAGCCAATGAAGGACAGCAACGCACCGAAGGCCCCGCTGACAGGCTACGTCCGCTTCATGAACGACAGACGCGAGCAGCTACGGGCCGAGCGACCAGACGTGCCCTTTCCAGAGATTACCAGGATGCTGGGCAACGAGTGGAGCAAGCTGCCCCCCGAGGAGAAGCAGGTCAGTGAAGGAGTTCCTGACACATTGAAAAAAACGTCTCAAAGTTCGGTGTCGTATATCCTTTTACCCTGTGTATGTTAGTCTGTGAATTATATGCACAGTGCAAGTATTTATATAGATTACATAGATTTTATGGGCACACAAACAGTGTAGTAATAAAAGCTTGTTCGGCTCACAGTGTCAGTGTTTCATTCTTATCTTTTCTTTGCGGAGAACATTGAAAAGTCCGGCCTTGCTTTAGGTGGGATAGAGCCCAGATGAGTTTTCCACTGATTTGTTCCTCATTATTGTTTCACACAGAGTTCACAGCAGAGTCAGATGCCCCCACCCCTCCAGTGTCCTGGGACAACAGCCTCGCATTCAAAATATGTTTTTTATCAGCTTTTCTCCTAATTCCTAAACTCGTAATATCACAAGATGTAATTTTGTTTGCGAGCATGTGAATGCAAGCAAATGTACATTATTAATTTAGGAAGTCACTTATTTTTTATCTGTCGGGAGGAAAAGCATTAGGGAAATATTCCTCCCACTCACCGTGCCCTCTCACCCACAATCCTCCTTCATCCTGTTTCACTGAATCTCATTTATTACCCTTTTGGCTGAGGCTTTGCAGCTCTTCTCACCTTTACCTTCTTGTCCCCGCAGCGATACTTGGATGAGGCCGAGCGAGACAAGGAGCGTTATATGCGAGAGCTGGAGAAGTACCAGAAGACTGAGGCCTACAAACACTTCACCAGGAAGGTCCAGGAGAAGCAGAAGGGCAAGCGGCACAGGGGAGGTGAGATCTGCTTACAAAAGCCGCAGGTTAGCCGCAGTTAGCATCAAACACTAAAGTGATAGATCCGCAGTAAGCCAACAATCACCTGAGGTTGTACTGTTTAAAAAGTATGTCACTTTCACTGAGTCAAAGTGAAATGTCGGTCAAGAGTTCACAACCCAACTTTAAATTGGTCTTGCGCAAATGTAGATAGAAAATGGAAGTTTGAAACTCTGACTCGAAAACGTTGGGGTGATCTTCAAGACACCCACGAGCAAGATGTGAAATCACCAAATGGTCGCGTTTAAATTAGAAAACCCGTCTTGTTGACCAACTCTTTTAGATGTAAATTTACGCTGCTGCTTAAATTTGAAACATAGACATGACGAACACTGCCAAGGCTCGTAAATCTTTTCCCCAGTTGAACTGCTCACCTGAAAGTTTTTGCACTTACAAATTGGTGTTTCGAATTACGACGCACTTTGAGCGTATTCCAGCGTTTTGGTGTAGCAACTCCGAAGTCATCATTAGCTGTGCTCGGGTCAGTGGAAACATGGCAACACCTCATGGTTCACGGTAGCTCAGGTTCAGCTCGAGGACAAGGAGCCGTGACTCTGCTCCCACAACACATGGTCTGTATTATCTGTTCCCACTTTGTCACGCTGGATAAATCTCAGTGTAAGTATCAAAAATGTTGATGACATAAACAGCTCTGCCCCGCGCTCCGGCAAAAGAGATGGTTTCATTTCATTTGATTCATGAAATGGAGCCCAGTGATGGGAATCGTTTTGGATGACTTTTATCCGTTTTAGCACTTTCAGCGGCACGGGGGGGAAATCATCTGCTGTCCTCGCTCATAATTCTTTCCTTCCTCTCCAGATATTGGGCACCAGGTAGCCAACGAGTCCCATCACGAGGTCAGTAGCTCCTTCCTGTCCTATTGCACTCACACATCATATCATATTTAATAAAGGGGACTTACTAGTTAGGTATTCGCTACACAAGCAAACAAAGCACAAGATCTTGAGAGTCAGTTGAGACACAATAACTAAAAGAGAAGAAAAAAAGCTTTTTGTGTAAAAAATTGTGACTTTGTTTTTGGTTCTTTCTCACTCAGGAACCCTCTAAATCTATTTGGGTTTATGTTTCCCCCCTCCTCTCGCATTAAGTGCATTATTGCGGCCTTACTAAAGCTGGGTTAATCCGCGTCGGCGCTGCGTTTGTGATCCAAACACTTGGCTTCTGCCGAGTGTGTAATTCATTTTTATGAAGTTCTGCATGTGATTAAGAGGTTTCCTTTGTAAGTCTTACAGGATTCTCCGAAAGGGTCAGAGCCAAGGAGACTCAGTCGGGATTAGCATTCCTGTGAGGGAAACCAGTGTTTCCCTTTTTTACATTTCAAAGGACACAGCATTCCACATTAAATTTCGGTATGTTAGGAGGATGCAAATTTTTTTTTAGAGGAAGGCAGGGGCCTTGTGGGTTTACCGTGAAACAGTATTTATTGCAAACCATCTCAGAGGCTTTGGTATCGTAGATGAAATTACTCCTGCCTCCTCATTTCGTAAACAGTATCGCTGTATTTCCCCTAGGCAAGAAGTGAAAATCAATTACCCCGCCCACCTGCAGCCTAGAGAGATGAATGACCACCGCATGCTGTCAGTCTTGTCGTTGCCAAATGGATTCACTGTTCAGCTGTATCTCCTTCCCTCTTACTGTCTATTTACAGAAGGATGCAGAAGGGAAGGACCGAACCGTGTTTGACATACCGATCTTCACAGAGGAGTTTCTCAACCACAGCAAAGGTAAAGAGCCATGAGGCGTATTGTTCAGAAATACTTTGCACTTTGTGTGCTGGGACTTTTTCGTCGTGTTTCTATGCGCAGTCCTCCATTGTCCCTAAATAGTTTCCTAAAACATTTCCTCTGGACTCCGTTCAACCTAGAAATAACACACCTCTTTGTGCAAATTAAAAATTGACGACGACCCCGGCGGCAAGATCTCGCCGCGTCATCATCTCTCGGGACTCCTCTTTTGATCCACCGTTGTTTCTGTCTCTCTTGTGTGTTCTTTGCGTTTTTTCCCCAACAGCGCGCGAAGCCGAGATGCGGCAGCTGCGCAAAACCAACATGGAGTACGAGGAGCGCAATGCAGCGCTGCAGAAGCACGTGGAGAGCATGCGCGGCGCGGTGGAGAGGCTGGAAGGCGACGTGATGCAAGAGAGGGGACGCAACGGGTTGCTCCACCAACACCTGGAGACCCTGCGCCAGGCGCTCGCCTCCAGCTTCTCCACTGTGCCTCTGCCAGGTGAGCGCAGCCAGCGACACGGCACCAGCATCACTTTACTCAGTGCACAATGAAAAATCCACTGGATTAGTAAATAAGGCTGAATCCCATTTCACCCTTAGCCCTACCCCTTGGTTTTGCACGTTCACGTGTAGGTTTAGGGGTGTCTCAATTCTCTCTGGCATGGAGGGGGAGGGGGAGGGCTAAGGCGGAGGGCAACATGGCCCTCCAAACGGAGATTTTCCAGACCCACACTCCAAACGGAGGGCTGTGAGATATATGCCTTGCGAATCACAGGCAAGTCGGCTGAAAAAATGTCCAAGGCGGCCAAACTCACAAATTTGTATTTTCTCCATTAATAATTTATGAAAACCTTTGTTCGTCGTTTCCATGTACTATGGCGCTTTTCTTCATAAAAGCCACAAAAATCGCTAGTCGCAAAGCAGCGTTATGCATTATTACCACACGTTATCAACTAACCTGATTTGCTGTTTCGTCGTTATAAGACCACGGGGTATTTTCAGCTTGATTCACCTGTCCTGTCATGCCCAACATACTGTAATTAGCATGTTTGATATTTGAATATTCTGGGTATGTCACCATAGTAACTGCAACAGCGTCTTTACAATGATTTCGCCGTCATTCTAGGCATGTTGAATCTCCGGTAAAACCACGTTGCATCTGCCTACGTGATGACGTATTGCGCTCGAAGGGGTAGATTTACAACCAAGGGGAAGGGGTAGGGGTAAAAATGAGAAGTGGGATTGGGCCTTTGTCTCAAACTCTTGTTGTGCTCAGTGACATTTTTCCATGGAAGCGTTCACCCGTTAAGATGTAATGAAATTACCCTTTTGTTTCCCTTGATTGTTTGAATAAAAATAAAATGATCAATAAATCACTCGCCGACACCCTAGATTACTTTTTATGTCGGAAATCTCTGCAGCCTCTTCAGTTTGTCGGATGTTTGCTGATGTCGACTTTGTCTCTTGCGTTGCGACGCTGCGGACTTGGACCATCAGTTTTGATTCATTAATCAATATTCTGCTGAGTGTGAAGAAATGAAAATAAAACTGCGTTGCTTTGATCTCTGGAAGTTTGTGATGTGGCTCTTGGGCTTAAGATGTGCTGATGATGATCAAAAACACATTATGAAGCCAGTATTGATCTGATATCCAATACCAGCGATCGAGACTCAAACACAAACACAACATATCAGTCAGAGTCACAACTCAGCTAGATGAAACATTAATAATAATAATAATAATAATAATAATGCAGGTATGTTGCGCCATCAGTGTATTAACTTTGAACTCCTGTTTCTCTCGTCCTTGTTCCTCATACGTCAACGGCAGCAGGGCCTCGTGTAAATCCTTCTTAATTTTACCCGGTTCATTATTTAAATGTAAGGAATGTGCTCCCGCTGTGTTGGCACTTGTTTTCTTCACATGCACAATCCATGCGGAGGTTCACACCCACAGCTTGTCTCTTCCGCACTTATTTGAGTCGCCTTACTTTCTGCGAAGGAGAAAGTGTCGATAAATGAATAACCGGTCACATCAAAGCTTCTTCTTAGTGTCAGCACGAGTTCCTCCCAGTTTACCAAGGCCAATATTTGTTTTTTTGTTCTGTAATGGTGCCATTACATTTAAACTTCCTGAATGTCAGTTAAGTAGAATTGACAGCGTGAGGTGCCAGGCTTCTCTCAGGCTCACATATATATACATATACATATATATTTCCATTTTGCATCTCTCATAGTTTTTATGGTTTTGATGAATGCAATTCGTCCCAGATTTAAACTATGACAACTTTGAAAGAGTGAAAATCCAGAAACATCTTCTCAAGCTGATGATTGTCTATGGCCAGTTTGAACCTATTGACCAAGTCTGTGGACCTTTTTTGGATGTTGAAAAAACATCAATGGTGTTTTTGTGCCTGGATCATTTTGATTCCTGTCATCAGTCTTATGATTTTAGCCTTTTGGTGACTCCAGCTTCAAATTGAAACATGTCGTTAAAGCTGCAGCTGATTCAACTATCATATTTGGTAGCTAACGATACAAAAAAAACCATATACAGTAACTCAAGAAAAGATTTCACGTGCTGACTTCACACACTTGTCGTTCTCCAGGTAGCGGCGAGACGCCCAACCTTGAATCCATTGACTCCTACATGAAGAAGCTTCACAGCATCATTGTCAGTAACCCCCAAGACAACGAGGGTCTCATCAACACTGTGAGAGACGTCGTCAACCGTCTTGACAGGTAACAATGTCTTTCAGGAGAATATCAAGTCAGAACATCAGCTACTTTAATCGTCCTGTGCCGCTGCACTTTGTTTTCCACCTTTTTGTATATTATGCACATACGTCTACATTGTTTATACTCTGTTTTTGTTTTATTCCCTTTTCTTTTTGACTTATTGTCAATGAAATGTAAGCAACAATAATAAATCACAAGTTAACAGCGTCTAAAATTAGGCCATCAGTGCTTTCCCGGTTCCATTTATTATCTTTTCTAGAGGCTGTCTGATTATTTCAGCTGGTAGATGTTAGGATGTTTCTTTTGTTTCAGCACTGAATCAATTTGAAATTTGTCTTTTACCGCCTTTCGTCTTAGATAATTGGACCAAGCCAACCCGATGCGATGGTTCAAGCATCACGGCGACATGAACCGGACGCCGTTTCCAGGTTGATGTCTTGCTCCTTGATGGGGAATCAAGTTTAAAAGAAACTTTTGTTACTCTGCTAGGGTGATGTAGGTGATGTAGCCTTCCATATTTATTTATTGTTTTTTTTTAAGATATATCGTTTTTTTTACACTCTTTGTCTTTCACATTATAAATAAGCTGTTTGTTTTTTATACAATAATCTGACGTCAGGACATGTTTTCTTTCACTCCGTGCTCCTGCTCTGTCTTCGCCGTCCATTTATAGCAAATGCCTCCACTACAAACTCTCAAAAAAACTATTGAACATTTTGTATCTGATCAAAGAAAAATATGTCTGTGGGTTTTTATTTACTATAATCCAAAAAAATGTAATGCTCTGCTAAAGAGAAACTTGTGCCATTTGTTTTTATGTTTTCCCTCTGTGAAAAAGTGTTTTTTGTGTTTTCAATAAATGTATTTACATCATGTGAGCAGTCTGTTATGATAGGTTCATGACATGCAGGAAATATGTTTGCACTGAAATGATAATGCTCTTGATTCAAGTGCTGAAAAAAAAATCTCTCTTTAGGCATCTGGAAAATTTGCATTACAAATTGCAAAGCTGCTAGTTTCATTCTTTGCCAAACTGAATGCTGCATTTCCAGTGGGAATTTTTTTAAACTTTTGCCAGCCCGGACTCCTCTATCAAATAGAAGATATGTAGCTAATCTGCTTTAATGCATCTCCGTTTGGAGTTGTGCTTGGTCAGCGCCTAAGCCTATTCACTTACAGTAGATGTGGAGTTAAGAAGATTTGGAGTGGTTAAGTTAATTGAGCAGCTCTGCTTTAATTTACTGGATTTGGAGACGCAAATTACTTTGCAATCCGTGGCTCATTCACAGACACCGAGTTGCCTTGAGCTTTGGGAAACTATCACCGACTGTATCAGGCTTGGGGATTTTCCCACTCCTCATATTAGTACAGAGGAGAACAGCTGAATGAGGGGGAAAAAAGACTACTGAGGAATCTGCTATAAATCCTTTATGAGTAAATCGGATTATCAAATTAAATGTTTGATCAGGAGCTGGCCAAGTTATCTTAGATCAGGAGCTCTCAAGTTACTAACATATAGCACTGTATTTGTGTTTAAGTTGAGGGTTATGAGCTCTTCCTGTTTCCATTCCACTGATGCCCATTTCCTCTCTGCCAACTGAGACTTCCTGTCCACAATGGCCACCACGTGTGTCGCCGTGTTGTATCCAACAATGTCCCCTACCAGATGTTTTGTTCCCACGGGAGGGTGAATGTCGGTTTGTACAGTGAGCTGACAATACACAATCACTGACTGCTGTAATACTTGACGCACTTGCTCTCAGTTTCACATTAACGTTGCTAAAGTCCAGCTTTTTCTCGGAGCCAGTCCCCCCCCGTGCCGTGTGATGCACTTACGTTATCATGAAAGGAAGCCGACCAAATTATCATCATATCATTTTATTGGGAAAATAAAAAACGGGCAATAGATTTGCCTTCATCAAACAAGAAAGTTTCCTTAACAAGAGTCACCAAAGTAATAGCACCATCTCCTCTGAGGAACACGGCTGTCCGAACGTAATTTCATCCAGTCGTTGTTTAGATAGTTTCAGTCTAGACCGACGTGGCTGACCAGGATATCGTCTTATACTGTGTGTTATGCAATACGTGAAGACATCCTGGCCCAGTTTAGTCTTAGTCGTTCAGCGGGACATAGACGACATGGCGCGTGTGACCAGTGAGACTATGTCTAATTAGAGTTGTTTACCTTTTAACTTCTGGGATCTTCTTTCTCTCTCGTGTGTGCGGCAGGCCCCAAAGCTCATTTGTATAATGAGCTTAACTGCAGCCCATTTCTGCTTTGATGTTAGCTGTAAAAACATGACACAGAAAAGACGGGGGGGGGATAAAAGGTAGTGGCTCATACCTTGTCATTACATTCTACCCTCACATTTAAGTCTAGATGTTGACCTGAGTCAACAGTCTTCTTCCTTATTTGCCGTCAGGCGTGACAGAATCGTATGAGCCAGGGAAAGCAGGCCGGCTGCTCTCCGGTCCCCGCGCCGCGTCATCTCTTCTTGCCCCCTCCTCGCCCAGACCGAGCCCTCACACCCAGTGTCACATGAGTCACCCACGTACAGGAGGGCCGTGTGTGCAGCATTGGCCGGCTTCCTGGCCCGTGGAGCGGCCTATGGACACGGGCAAGAGGAGGGCCGCTCCGGCAGAGAGCCACGGATCCCGGACCCGAGGAGGGAGGGAGGGAGGGAGGGAGGGAGGATGAGTCAGGCGTCATGTGCTGAATTGGCACTCAGTTGCCTCAGTGTCCTGAATGCTTTCAGTTAGCACTAAAACAAGGACTGTTATGGTCAGAATGAGCCGCCTTTTATTAGTTTATTCAGGCATGCGGGTCAATAAACGTTTATTGAAATCCGTTTTATTATCTACAGTGAGATAGAACAGCAATTGATTTCTAAATAGTTTTCTGATGGCACAACCCCCCCCCCCCCCCTTATCTAATCAATTAGGTATTCAGTTCAGTGAGTCACTGCTGAAGGCCAGAGTTGACCTTCTTTCATGGAGCTAATAGCTTATTTTTGTATTCTTTTTTGCACACCTTTGAAAATCTGCGACTTAGTCATTCCTTTTTACTTTTACAGGTTCAATTTCTTCTTCACGAGTAACTTTTTCTATGATTCAGCCCGTGCTCAGTTCATGCTTGAGTTCAAATGGTTTCTTGTCAAAGAAGAGAAACAGGCCCATTTTTATTTATTTTTTTACGATTCCCTTGTTGATTTCCTCAACAGATCATTAAGATCAGATATTAAATTCAGCTGCAGAATGGCTTTTTCTGCAACCGGTTTCTCGTGACTTGCTTTAACGACTTCCATCCCCCGGCTGAGGATCCAGTGGCAGTTTCTCAACATGTCTGGAGGATATTAGTAAGTTCAGGGATTAGACAGGGGACAGACAGTGCCTCCAATTCAAAACTAAATCATTTGGAGTTCACCTGAAACGTCACATGTTGGTGCAAAGTGGGACAGCAAAATTCAGTAGTCATAATGGTGTATGTGATACCCTGCTGTCTTTTCGAGTGAACCTCTCCTATGAGCTTGTCTTACTTCCAAATGAGGGAAAAGTAATCATTCTTCTTTATTTTTGTGAAGAAATATTTTTTGTCCAATTCCGTCATCTGGGAAAATGTCCTCATCTTCAACTCAGTTGCTCCTGTGAGTCAGTCGCGTCTGTTCCAGCCGACCCTGACTCATTCTGCCCCGTCTCGCTCTCACTCTCTCAGATCTCCGGCTCTTAACTCCAGATGTAATGCACATCTGTATTTCGTAATGACGTGTGCTCTATATACTCAAAAGGCTCGGAGACACAACTGTTTATAGTGCAGTTATAAAACACGTCATTTAACTGTATTAAAACTATTCTCTCATCTCCGAAAATGATTGTGTCACTACCCCTGTCAGGGAACATGTAGGCACCATATCCATATAGATCATCACAAACACTGACAGTAATTCTCCTGACAGACATTGTGGAGCTTAACATGTGTCTGACAATAAACCGATGCTTTGTCCATATGATAAAAATGATCATTTGAACGAAATAGTGTTTTGCAGGTATTACTTTACCTTGACTTTATTGACTCTTATCCCCAGAATATTAATACCCTTGGGGCAAGTTTTTTTTAAATGAATTGTCCCAACACATCATGCAAGTGTAGAGTTCTTAAAATGACTCATTTCAAATGGAGCTATTGGAGTCTTTGTGTTCTCTGTCTTAATCTCCTGTTAATCTCCAAAGAAAAGCGTGGCGTTGTCCTGCCGGAGAGGGAACGCAGAGCGACATTTCTGGAGAATATTCCCGTACAACTCTTATTTATTCAGCTGGTGAAGGAGAGGGTTTACTCTTAGAGAGGAAAGTGCGAGTCATCTTTCCTCTTCCTTGATCCATCATCTGCTCCATCTCCCCCAGCCCTGGAAAATCCTTGGGCCCTGTGCCCGGCACTGGGGCAGGGAGGAGGAGGAGGAAACAATGCTTGGAATGTGTAAAAAACTTGAGTCATTCCCACATGTCAACCCCTGGCTCAGCTCCTCCTCCTCCTCCTCTTCTCAAACGCACGGTGCCTTCACAGTGTCCTCAAAAACTCCGGTATCCACGTTTTAAAGGTGTAAATGTCACTTGTCCCAACAAACTTGCCGCTGTCTGAGACATGCAGTTTATTACTGTGCCTTTAATAGACTTGTTTGTTTTTTTTTCCAAGGAAAGACTTAGAGGACCAGCAAATGTGACTCCTTTTGACAAATGTGTCACTGGAACAGGAAACTATTATGCAAAGTGGGGGGTATATGATAATTTTGCCATTTCAATTAAAAGTTAGCTATGTTTTTCATGTGTACTTGGCTCCTGATAGTTCATAGAATATTTCCAACTGCACCTGAAGGCAGCAGGAAAGGAGGGGATTTCCTCTCCACGGGTCATCTCTTATGAGAAGCATGTCAGCAAAAGACTTTTCAATTACTGTAACATACACACATTCACTGTATCTTTGTACTGCACATCTGTTTCTCCTCCAGATGTCAGCTGTCTTCTCCGCACAAACTGGGTTTGGACTTAAATTGTAGTACCTCAGATGTGCTGCTTGGCCCAATCATTTAACATCCGTTTATGTAACTTTTCTTTACAGATATTGACGGCAAGAACGATGAGATGAACAAATGTCACAGCATCACAAAATGTTCAAATTAATCATAAAAAGCATATATTAATCTTCATTTATACGGCACCTTTCAAAACACAGGTACAGTGTGCTTTGCAATAAAAAAAAAATACATTTAAAAATACAGAGTAAAATGAGGCAAAGCCATAAAATTGAGCACATTTTAAAACAAACTTATATGTCTGGAAAGATAAAAAGAAACGCTGAAAAGAATGTTTGCAGCTCTGATCTCATCTGGTCATTGAGAAAGTCCTGA